>NW_024609879.1:20473451-20834474 GCF_016920785.2 Ixodes scapularis
CCGATCATGCCAACCCCTCTTGGTGAATTCGCGTGGTCGCCTCTCTCCTCTGACCCCGATTCAGCAGAGCGCCCCCTCCTCGCCGCCAGAGCTACTCGGGATCCTTTTCAGCCGATCACAACTGCTGGGTTCAGAGCGCTCCGACATTCTCAGACCAGTCACGGAAATAATGTTTCTTGACATTGGTAATGCATTAAAAACAACACGATCTTACAGCGTACGGTGGACGATTGAGCAAAATTTACACTCGCAACGTGATGAAATAACTGTTTTGACGTAAATTGTTTTACGCATCGGCATGTAAAAAAAAGAATACAGCAGTATGCGAATTGATTTTCGCAGAACGGAACGAAAGCCAACGCTTGGAAAGAGTTGTCAACTCATCGCGTTTTCTTCGGTGAACGCGCTGCGATAGCGGTCATGCGTACGACAGTGGTTAATAAAACGCATTTTCTCACGGCGAAATATCGTGCAAGCATCGCCATGTGACACAAATCACAGTGCATTATATTCGGCTCTCCTTTTATTTTACAACACAAACCTTTGAACGCACTTTTACCAAACCTGGAAATTTTTTGAAGCGACCACAAAACCCGGTAAAACAGCGGCGAGCTCTGCGAGCTGTTTCTTCATCGGTTAGGCTTAGCGGATTCACCGCTGTGAGATGAACGATCTCTTGAAAGCACTGGGAATACTTCACACGTCGACTTTTCTTGTTACGGTCACAAAGGAATGTCGTCCTGTCCGTCGTAATCCTCGCACCGTCGAATTCACAAGCACTTTGTAGAACCACATATCAATCGCCGTCATGCCGTACCCCGCACACCACCACAGACCACTGCCGGCCATCGTCAACGAAACCACGTGATCCCCGTCCAAGTACCACGTGACGCCTGCGCCGCTCCGCACTCCGACGGCTACAGTCGGAGTGTCAGGGAGCGCTCTGAGAGGGAGAGGCGCCCTCGGAATGAACCACCCGATGAGGCCACAGCACTCTCTTTCAACCACCCGATTTCGCGCGCTCTGGAAAGAGCGCTCGAGAGCGCGCGGAAAGAACCACGCGAATTCGCCAGCTTGAGATCATGCCCGTCGTTGCGTAGAAGATCACGTGACATCTAGTTCCACGTGGTAGCCATGTTTTTGGCGGCCCGAGGCCAATGTTGCCAGACGGAGCCGAAATTTCGGTTTCGATTTCTGCTCATCTTTGAAGTAAGATTTTATCAAAATATATCCCAATTTTCGCGAAGCAAATGACGTAGTGCCTTTCATTACAGCTTTTTAATGTTAAAGGAGCTATGCAACAATTTTCGTACTTTGCGCAAATACCGCTTAAAACGGATCCCTAACGTTAATGACCTATGAAACACGCGTTCGTTTTTCACCCCACGCAATAGAAGTCCCAGAAAAAAATTAAAGAAAAACGAGCAGCGTTCACCCCCTCAACTCGCAGCCAGAACAAGCGGCCACGTGATCTGGAGCCGATTATATGCCGCCAGTGTTGATCATAGCCACGCGCTGGGGTTGGCAAAGCGCAGGACACGCGCTGAGTTCCAGACATTGTTATTGCTCGGCTGTTGTCGTCGTTGCAGCAATTGGACACGGGTCACAACCCGAATGCTTCTCGAGCTAGCAATTGTCACGAGCCCAAGTCGAGTGCCCACGCAATGCTCGGGTCCAATCTATGAACCGCATTCAAATATCGTCACTTGGGTGTACTGCGATCCCCGAGTTACGTCATCAAATTTTGCAAAGGAGAGATTGAATGAAAATGATCGATTTTGTCCTTGAAATTACACCGCAACAAAGGAGTTTTTTGGCCAATGGCGTTGCGTGTGAGTATCCTTGAGTCCTAGGTGTGCCAGTAAGCTCGTGTAGAGCGAAAAACATTCCAATTGAATATCGTTGCCAAGGTCCTTTAAACTCCTATTCATCCCAAAATGTATAAAATTTTATGGAGTTGCCTTTTATAGATCGACACACGGCCCTGACGTTAATCAGCTGCTGTGGCGCTGTTGACGGCACGGCGCATGCGCAGACGCTTCACTTCACGCGAATTCTGTTCCTGCGCACAAGCAGTGCCCACACCTGGTGTGGGCAAACGCGGGGTTGTTTGTAAACAGCATGTCGGTCTATAGTAAGACAACCGACGCCCGGTCACTTCGCGCACTTTACGTCTTCCCTTTGCTATTCCTCGAGACAGAATTCCTTCGTCATCACCCGGAGAAGTGGTAAACCATTCGCCAAACTGAATGCTTCTTTATTTTCTTCTAGGTTCTGGAGCGCTTCATTCCACCAAGCCATGACATGGAAGATGTCTCGGGACTTATCTCGTACATGCTGAGGGTCCTTGCAAATGCCAATCTCAAGCCGCGCACATGCCAGGTGCTATCCCAAGACCGAAGCGGCTCCGACCCGAACGAATTCATCAGTAGGTTCTTGTGACTAGTCTTGTATGGTTTCTTATTTCGATGCGTATGCGTGGGCTCATACTCCCTATATACTCGGAAACTTTTCTTGACGTTTCCTGAAAAATCAGGAGGGCGCGGGCATAGCTTTGATCAGCGCTCAAAATGGAAGATGGCGCGTGTGCCCTCCCCTGCAACTCCCCAAGAAAAGTTGACCCCGAGTAAAAACCTGTTTTGTGTACCCTCGTCCACAGCCACTTAATAGGTGTATCCGGTATGGGCGACGAAAAAATAACAAACCTGCAAATAGGAAGAAAATAGAGGGGAGTTAAAACGAGCATGTGTGCCGGCTGCGTTTGTATCCTAAATGTCTTCTATTGGTGTTAAGACGGCCTATGTTTTCTCCCATACTGAAAGTGAAGAGAACAATGCGAAAGGAAAGGGTGCGATTAAAACTGGGTACCGGTTTTTTTCCTGGCAGAAGGCGATTTGTAGGTCGGCCTTTAAAGTGGAAATAGTAGAGGGTTATGTGGAGGAGCAATCATCCTTTTTTTTTTAACCTCCCACAGAGTATAAAGACAAAGTCTGCGACATCCAGTCTTGTTCGCGGATATCTCGATAACCCTCCCCTGAAAATGCGAAAAACTAAGAGTCGCATTCTTTTTTTTTTACACAAAATGTGATTTATTATTATATTTTCACGAGCTTCTGTGACTTTTGCTGTAACGGCCGGCTGTAAAAGGCTCCATGCAATCCGTCGTAAAGGGGCACGCGCGTACTCGCGCCATGGTTCCGTTACGTCGCCACGAGCTGGCACTCTAGAGCCCGGTGCCTCGGCGCAGCCATAGCAATCGGCGGCGCCGTCGCCAAATAGATCACGCCAGGCTAGCCCGACCATAGAGTTATTATAATGTACGCTAGAAGTTCAAGTGGCGCTAGTGTGCTGACGCAAATTGAAGCAGACAGCAACCAGTCGAAAATGGACTTCCGGTAATGCATTTCTATGGGAAAAAGTGAGAGCATTTTCTCTTTGCGCTCGATCATAAAAGCAAATATCCCAAATAATTCGTTGTTACTAAGTAGCTTGGAACATTCCTCAGTCAGGCCGACGAAATAATTGCTCAGTTACGGTGTTTTTCTTTCAAATTCATCGCATTAAAAACGGTGCTAGAACGGCTTTGCACGTGCATTTATGTGCACTGTCGGACACAGCGCGAATACGACGTCGGCGCTTTTCAGCATGAGGGATATACGTGCCAAACGACCGAAGAACATCTGGAAATTAAGGGAGACCGCAAGTACAACGCAGTAACACTGGATCAGTAACTACCCGTGCATGTACGATCAAAATAAATTGAAGGCCACGTAATGTATTCCGACTTTAAATAAGTAAGTACCACTTCATTCTTTCCGCTCTGGGCGAAGATGTTCGTTCTACGTTCAAAATATCACCCGCACCCTCGAAATCTTTGAGAACAAGTGCCCGATAAAAGCTGCCCGGCAGAGAAAACAATGCGAAGAGACACCTTTCATAGCCCACAGAATTTATTCTCTACGTTTTGAATGTTTTCATCCGCTCATGCACGGGCGGACGGGGTCATTTTCATATAGTTACAGGATTGCCATATTAGCAATATATAAGCGTCTCCGGAATGCTGGCTAGCCTTGAACATACTGCATATTCCTTTCGATTGTAATTTTGCTTTGAATCGTCGCTTGTTTTTACACACCTGCTGCGGAACACACGTTTGGGCCTGAAATATAGCGAAGTTTAACATCGTTCAGTGGTAAAGAAAATGCTGTAACTAAAGCAATTACATTTTCGCAATATTAAAAAAGGTACATACTATCCGGTACAACCGAAATAACAAACGTTATTCGTGTAATTTTCCGGCGAAGAGACAAAATGCACGCGCGTTTTCCCATAGGAATGCACAGGAGCACCGCAAAAGTAGACTGGTTGCTGTCTGCTTCAATTTGCCTCCCGGAAGTCGCATAGACACTAGCGCCAGTTGAACCTCTAGCGTACATTTTAATAACTCTATGAGCCCGACCACGCGCTCGCCTGGCTCGCCGCACTTGCGCAGTCGCACTCGGAGTCCCAGAGCCTGCAAGCGATAGCGGCCTGCAGTGGCAATTCTGGCCATCTGCAAGCAATGTCTGCGTTGTCTGTTGAAGTGATAGAGCGTTTTTGCGCACGAGCTACAAAGTCCCTGCGTCGATGTGCGTCGGACTGTAGAAAGGAGCATCTCCGACGCGCCCGGGCTAGCGTAGCTTGCGTCAACCACCTCTGGCGGCCACGCCGAAGACGTCGAGCTATAGCGAGTTTTAGTATTGCGTATACGAGCAAACGCAAGCGCTGCGCGTTAGTGTTGAGTTCTCCACGATGCGCATGCGCGAAGTCGTAATGCGCCAATCCAAACCCGCAGTTTGGGCTCCGTGCACAAGCAGTGTGCAACACTCAACGCTAACGCAAACGCACAGGACTTGCGTTCGCTCGTATTCGCAATGCTAAAAGTCACTCACATCCAGTAATTAGCAGCCGGCCGTAACGGCCAACTGCAGCGGCCGGCTGCAGTGATCCGTTATAACAAAAAAGTCCACACCGAAGAGCCGATATAGGGAATTATATAAAAATAGTTCAGACTCCCCTGCAGGAGTCGAACTCACCAGCTTGAGATTGTGGGCCAAGGGCTTTGGCGACTTAGCTCTCCTTGGTCGGTGCTATGACCCACGCAAAAGCGTGGGTCATAGCACCCGGCCCTTATTGTGATGTAGGGGCCATCACACGGCGTCTGTTAGAAATGAAACCGAATCTTAGGTAGGCCGTGCCGCTCAGACGCCCGTCTCTTTTTCAAGTCTATCGCACATTTTGTACTGACCAGTCTTTCTCGACATATTCGAGCCTTTATAACCATTTATTTCAGAACTCGAACTTTCACTAGATCCCGTTCTCCCCTTACTGCCGGAGGAAGCAAAGGCCCAATTCAAGACTGACGTGGCGGATGTCATTAACAAGATGTGGACTGAGAAACCAGCTGGGGATCCACAGCTCGTAACGGACATGTTCGTGGTTCACGCGAGGAAAATCTAAAAATAAAGTTTTTTAACTAAGTTTTTTTTTTTTAGGGGCGAAGCTCCTTAAGGTTTAGCCTTGTCCGCCCGGCGTCCGTGCTCACTTCGATTGCCGTCCCACCTATCTCCTTAAAAAATAGAAAAAATGTTTGCGCAGTCGCAAGGATTCAAACCTGTGCAGGGAGACCCCGATGGATTTCTAGTCCATCGCCTTAACCACTCGGCCACGACTGCGGGACGAGTAGGGGGCTCTGAGATGTGGTAGTAACTCAAGAGCTGGGGATCTCATTGATGAAACGTTGCATGTAGCCCCTCAACGTCTATACAGGAGAGGGCGCTGCGGTCAAATGCGTAAATAATCGCGTTAAATTTTGCATGCATTCGCTCAACGTTTACAGACGAAACAAAAATCAGCACCATCAGCACTACCTATGAACAAAATCCGTATCATCAGCACCACCAGAGCTTCGCCCCAATCAACATCATTCACCACGTGGAGATGCGGTCATTTCTTTTCTTTAACGGGTGCTCAATATTTATTTTTATGTTCATATACCGAACAAGTGGTTTTGTATTCTAGCACAGGAGTAGCCGCTGGAATAAAGATTAATGTAGCTGAGTCCCGCCAGCCGATAACTCCGTGAGGTGACTCATACACCAGCGATATGTCGAATTGATTCCACAATACGGAGTTTTTGTAGATCGATCCCGTAACATTGATAACCATGCACAATACTTCACCAGAACCTTTACGTATGTATCGTATCTGTATCGGGTATTGTTATAAAATGTATCAGAAGAATCTACTTAAAATTCGTAGTACAGAGTTTTAGATATCGCTTTTCGGCATTTCGATAGCGATACCCAAAACTTTGAAAGGCGTCTTGACGGGTTTATTGTATTCTTAATCGGTATCGGTATCGGAGATAATATAACGCCATAATAGGAAATTTTAGTTTATAATAATTGGGATTCCGAGAACGATATCCGATATTCCGTCAACACGTTGCTATTGGTTCGGAGCGCAAAAACGCCCCATTAAAACTTTCTTCTAACTTGTACTCCTTTCAGGCAGAAAAAAATATTGTCATTTTTTGCAAATGAGATTCACCCCGTATCTTAATTGTCTACGGCTACGTGGGAACATGTATTGACATGCACTGAACATGATATTCGCTTTGAAATGGGTTCGGGGAACCCATTTGTAGTTGCCCTCGCACCATCTGAGTGACCGCGTTAGCAGAGACGCAGTGAACAACGGCAACGTGAAATTGTAATAGGAAAATACAAACTGTTATCTGCACGTGTCACTAGGTGTTGACTTCTTCTTTTGTGGCATTAAAAGGCATTGCACTAGGTAATTTCAAAGAGCTATTTTTGTATTTCAACATACATATAAAAAAGAGCAAAATGTGTTGTGTGTATGTTTATACAGCCTGAAGTTAGCTGACAGATGAGCAATTTAGTCAGTGCTGTGTATACAACCGGTAGCCTGGGGTCTTTAACGTGCACCACACAGTAGTGATACACGACCGCACGCCAGGACGATGCTCATCCAGACCAAAACGGGCAAGGGCAGGGATTGAAAATTGAACCAGTGTTGGACAAAATACTCGGTAAAAGTTTTTAAGTTAAGCTACTAGATACCTGCTTCATAAAGTATTTAAAATAATACACAAGTTACTTTCCCTGTAAAGTATCTTGAGTAGAGTACAAATACTTAGATATGTAACTCAATTACTTTTGAAGATACTTCCGCATTGTTTAATTTGTATCGACGTCATTGACAACGACAATTATACAGCTGCGTAAATCTGGTTTACCAGAATGGTTTATTAGCACGCAACATAAAACGGAAAAAGAAAAAAAAAAGTATCGTAGGGCTATTTTATGCAGTTCAACTATAAGGAGCAAGATATTGTCACAAATGACAAACAATGGGGCGGCGACTAGCTGAAGAAACGAAACGTTTAATGGGGCGAACTTGTGCCCAAAACAAAATATACGAGAAAGGCTAGCGTCGCAGGCGTCGATGTCGGCGAAACAGCAGGATCGACCGCTGGGGCGAGACTGACTCCGGACCGCCACGCGGAGCACCTTTTGTACCCGCGTGGGTTTCTGGAACATTCGGCGCAGACCGTTCGGCGCGTAGAACATTCGTAACTCGATCAGACGACAAGGTTCTCGAACTTACGAGAATGTCAACTTGAAAGAATTAACAAAAGGGGAATCCACTCCATGGAATCGGACCCGGAGTCTCCGCGCGAGAGCGAAGCAAGGCAACCATACGACGGGTGGTGCACGAAATAACCCAATCCCGATTCCCCCGTGTCGATATCCCCGCAGCAAATTACCCGCGTTATCTCCCCAGACCTCATTTCCCCCGGGTTCCAAAAAACCCGTGCCCCCGTCCCCTTATCAGTTCCCACCGTCCTCTGCCCCCAATTCTCGTTACGGGACGAAAGAAAAAGTGCATACCGAGGGTCAACAAAAACAAAGAAACCTCGAACGCAACAAGGTGAGTTCTATTTAGCTTCCCAGACAATGGTTGAGATGCAAGAGATGGAGGTCGAATTTTTAAAAACGGAAAAAGGGAAGGAGGCCTTAATACTAGACGGATTTAAGTATTGCTTTCAGCGGAAGAACCAAGATGAGAAAACTGCCTGGAGATGTGCTAAATACTGGACAAATAACTGCAAAGCAGCAGTTCTCACGAAGCACGGAAAAGTCGTCAAGACAACACAAGGTGAGCTAATGACTTTCTTTTTTTTTACTTTCGCAAACTCTCGGATTGCTGTTCAGCTTGAAGGGCACAGAATGAATGAGGCTAAAATCTGCTGCGGCGTTTCATTATCATCACGTCGATGTGTTTCAGAGCACAACCATCCACCTGATAGCAGCCAACTTCGGGAAGCGCGACTGAAGAATGCATTGAAGCAAAGGGTTAGGACGGAGCCGCATTTGCCAGCACCGCAAGTGTACAGCAGAGAGATCTTGAGCCTTGTGTGTCAAGTAAGCAAAAACATTGTCTCGTCTTTACATACTATGTTTTATTACACGCGTATACGTGTTCATGGTGTCCGCGATTGAACCTTGTTTGTGACGGGACCAATTTGTTCTAGGTTGACGACACGGTGATGGCTGAGCTGCCGACTTTTGAGAGCGTGAGGAGCACCATGGACAGGGAGAAGAGAAAGCAGTAACCGAGCCTACCAAGGGACATGGCCGAGATTAACCTTGGAAGACTACATACGGAGACACTCGACAAGCGAGACTTCCTGTTGTTCGACGTCAGCATAAGTGCAGGCCGTGTTCTTTGCTTTTGCACGCAGGAGCTGCTTTTTCATTTTTCGGAAATGGTTGAAGTGTTTATCGATGGAACGTTTTTCTCCTGCCCGTCATTGTTTTATCAACTGGTCACAATAAGCGCCGTCAAAGAGGGTTTGAGCTTCAACATCGCCTACTTTCTTCTACCTGGGAAGTCTCGAGAAGTATATGTGTCGGCCTTCACGAACTTCAAGACGGCGTTGGACGCTCTTGGTGCACCTCTGTCACTCAGCGTTGTCCGTACGAACTTTGAACGGGCCCTTATCCAGGCTTTTCGTTTTTCTTGGAATCCGGCCCCAGGGTTGCCATTTTCACTTCGCTCAAGCAATCTGGAGGAAGGTTCAAGAACTCGGACTTGCCAAGGCTTACCAGGAAGATTCTTCGGTAACGATGCTTGTACGCCAGACAATCAGTTTGGCCTTTGTCCCGCCAGCGTTCGTACGTATTGCTTGGCGGGGTTTGAAGGCAACTGCACCACCAGCCCTTTGAGTCCCACAAGTTATCCTGTACTTCGAGGATACTTCACTCTAAGAAAAAATGGAGGAAAAAAGCAGCAACGGCGCGTCTTCCTCCCTCCTACTGGCGCGCCCCCAAACGGACACCAGAAAAGGGGAGGAACAAAACGTTTTTCTCCTTCTCCAGGCAGATGGGAGCAAGCTTTCGCCCTCCCGACTCATCTTCTTTCGGTTTCGTTTTTCGAGCAGGTCGCGCACGTTGTTTAATAAATAGCTGTTCAGTTGATTGAGCTTCAGCGGCAGCGAAGGCCGCCTGTATTTCCGTCTTCTAGTTTAAACGTGCAGAACATTTCGGTTACATTGACGTTTTTATTACTAATTTTATCAAATGAGCAAACGAAGCCGCTAGAAACAGCGAAGTTCCGGAGCAGTGCCAGCAGTACCACGTACACTCGGTAAGGTGGCCGTCTCCGGATTGCGGGACTCACGCGGCACGGAACTACAGTAGCGAAACCACGCGGAACTGTGTCGACGTTATCGACGTTATGGAACTCGCAGGAACTGCGTCCAAGACAGGCAGAGACAGGCAGATTTTGCTGCCGGCTGCCTGGGCGCCTTCCGTGCTGAGTTCGGTTCTGTTTTCCGATCCCGAGTGCAACCGGCGTTGAACGTACTCCGGAATTTGCGCGTGTCAGCAACATAGCAGCAACATCGTGATGGCAGTGTTGTGGGTTGTGAACAGAAGACTGGAATTATCGCCGATGTGACCGTGTATTCGCGTATGAGTGGTGTCACAACAAGATGAGATCGTAAACCGTCGGACATTGATGCCGCTGGTCGGGCCGTGATCGGAGGGGGCGGGGTGTCGCAGGTTGACATTCCGCTTTACATTAAAAAGTTTAATACCGCTTGAGGGATTAGGTGCAATCGATCGACGTGCGGGTAGTCATGTTGGAACACTGGTCTAAACAGTAAGCTCCTATCCTACAGTGGCCAATGTGACTGTCGGGTGTCTCGTCCCCGAGAGCGATTGCGCTCTGGGGAAAGGACAACAGTACGAAATCGTGACGGAAAGTACTATATTTACTGTGTGGAGTTTTAGCATTAAAAAACAATAGTAGGTAAAATCGAAAAAAAAGCTACCCTTTATTTTTCTGTTTAAATATGCTACGGTTCCTGGAGAAACTGCCCTCCAAGTGGGGCGCTGGGATGAGCGCTAGAAGTTTTCGAGCTCGCCACGGCGTAGCTCCGTACACTTAACACCTGCCGCAAGTCGCGGCTTTGACTGCATTCAAGTTGATCGAAAAGCGATTTCTCAGCCCGTGAAGCATCACTTCCAGCTGAGTGAATATCCGCTCTACAGAGATTAATTCAAGACGGCAATTGCAGCTTTGCGCGAACAGCAAAAATAAAACAAAAAAACACTACAATAGAAATACAGGCTACGACGTGCCGTGCGGGGAAACAAACTCATGGCTTCGAACCGCATTGGAGCGGCTTGATTTATTGCTTTCAAATAATTACAGCGTGATCGAGCGTTTGCTTTTTATTAAGAGATTCATCCCCTGAGCCATTCCAAATATTCTCAGAGGTATGACATTACTGGAAAAAAATCAACATGCTGGTAATATTTTTTATTGCTTATTCAGTCACCGAAATACTCTGTACGTTGAAAACGACCAGTATAAAAGACGGAAACGCAGAGCAGGGGTGTAGTGTTCGGCCTATTGTGGTGTGCCGCCCTATTGATGTTTATATGTGCCATGTATGTGTATGTGCTCAATGTATGTTCACCTGATGCTTGTACTATGCGTAATGTTTTTATAGTAGAGGATCCTCATGCGCAATAGTGGCCTGAGAGAACAAAATTATTTTTTGTAGAACATGAATTGGGCGGTACCTAGCGCCACCTAGCCTAGGAAGTTGCAATTACTCTGCTTGGACCCTGCCATCTGGTGGCAAGCGATTTCACCTTCTTTCACGCTACGCGATAAACAGAGGCTTTGAGTTCGTTCTTTTGAGGGCGGCTTTTAGTTTCGCGGATCGTTTTGCCATTTCTCCGTGATGTGCGGTTGGCGAAAGAATTGTGACTCCAGGAACACCAAAGGTAAGACGCAAAGTGCACGAAGTAGCTGTGTATCGGTTGTCTCCGTTTAACATCGCACTGCTGTCGACGGGAAGACCGAGTAACTGCTTTCGAAACGCAAGTTTCTGTACCTGTGGGGGGGGGGGAACCTGGCTTCGGAAATAAACACAGTTCGCGGAAAGCTCGTGTTACGCTTTTATTTGCTGCTGCTCTCGTCCCGTACACGAGACGTAGCGTCCTCGTTAAGCCTCACTGAGCCCGATTTGCTCGATTCAGGGCCGCCATAATGAGATGCAGGCGACGGAGGAACTATTTGCTCCCCTGCTTCAGGGACGAAAGTTTCTCTCTTTCTAAAGGAACATAGGTAACAAGACCGTTCCTCCCCTAAGGGAGGACTATCCATACCCTTTTTTCTAAGAGTGTTAACTCTTAGGAAACTACGACACCCAGCAGTGGAACCACCACCAAAACAGCGGAGCCCGGACAAACAACCTAAAGGAGGCCTGGCACCGGTCAGTTCATTTTTCAGTATGGTATAAATTTGCTATAAAAAAAATCAGAATGCTTATTTACCAGGAGTTGTAATCCTTGTGCTTTTTATTTACAGAAAAATTAACAACGCATCGGGAAAGCGCACCCCAATGTCTACACTTTAGTGGTGCACATCAAGCGGGACGAGGCCACTAGCAGAGTCACCCCTCTCCAGGTATCCAACGGCGGCCAAGCCCGCAAGCGACAAAAGAAGTGGGAGATGAGGACGAAGCTATCAGGAAGCTCGAGCAGCGTCTGTCCAATGGAGAGCTCAACACTCAGGAGTTCCTGAGGCTGGTGCAGCGATATTGCGGTATCTAAGTAGTGGATATTGCTTCAACAAAACTGTATACATTAACATGTTAATAAACCCCTCATAATTTGCAATATTGTCAAGCACTGAACTGACACAGGATCACGGAATAACAGTGTGCGTTGGTTTCAAAGAACATCGGAGGTGATCAACGGGCGACCGTATCGTTTCGTCGACACTCGTTTCATCGACACCATGTTTCGTGAAAAAACTAGCTTCGTCGCACGTGCATCACAGGGACCCATATTGTTAATCCAGGCGGACCACCCGTCCACGCCGCCTCGCGGCGAGAGACACAGGCGACTTATTACAAAAGGAAGCTAATCCTAGCTGTCGGTGTAACAAACTTTGATGAAACGATATGTCGATGAAACGTCGTTCGATCAACTGATTGCCACTGGATAGAGAGGCACACAAAAGTTACAAAATGGGGGAATTGGATACGGGAGTGCTGGCGCTCGGGGGAGGCAAGACGGGGAATTTGACAATGGGGATTTTGACACTCGGGGGAAATGGCACGGGGCATTTAGAACGGAGGAACTGCCACCGGGGGAATCGTGCTACAACCCATACGACCACGAGCTCACTCGGTAACGCACGTGGCAATACCCCAATATGGGGAGGAGATCAAACCGTGGCGCCCCAAGCGGTTAACTTTAGAACTACACGAATGAGGACAACAAATGCAATTACTCAGCGCTCGGCTGACATGACCGAATGCGGCGTCAGCGTTCGGCTGGAGTTCGTGTTCTCCGGTGAATTCGAGGAGGGGCTCTTTTGTTACCACTCCGGCCTCCATGAAGAATGCAGCATGCACGGTGCCCCGTTCAGCACAAAAGTCGCATTCCCTGACGACACCTCTCGAGAGAAATCCGGCACTTAACGTCACTTCGTTTATTGTTAGTATTTTTACATTACACTGTGCCCCGCGCTCTTTTGAAGAAGGTGACATGGACATTCCCACAAGGCCTGTGGGCACGTGCACAGGCCGTGTGGTGGGTAAGCACCTAGGTGTGGGGACAACAAATGTGACGGAGCGCCTCGCCAATAGTGACATCGCTGAGGCGTACCTTAGACGGATCGTTTATCTACAATCCATATCCCCTATTAGGGGAGTTCACTATAAACGAACTTGAGATAGAGATATGAATGGACGGATAATAAAGAGAACCCACATAATAGCCACGGCAGTGGTCGCACCTTCTTTAGGTAGGTTTTGTTCAGAAAGGTACTCAACGTTGGGGGGTGCTTTGTTGGCATTTTGAGAGGTCATCCAGGTCTTAATTCCTTTCCGGTCCTGTTCTCTGCTTATCAATGTTTGTTTACAGAATTCGCGAGAGCAATAAGTTACGGGCTGACGACAAAAAGAAAAGAAACCAAAGAAAACCTCGACGTTTTGCCGTAGCGGGGTGAAATATGCAACAAGCAAGACAAAAATGTTTTTAGTGTGTGTCCACTTCTTATATTCTTTTTTTTTCTTTTTTGTTATTCTCCTGAACCTCAAGTCTGCATTGTTGTCGTAAATCGTTTTCCGGTCTGCGTTGCGCCTCAGTGTGGCAATCTTCCGTAAAACCACCCATTTTGTTTGAGGATTTTTCGGGGAGACCTCTAGGAAACAAAAGGCGCCTTTGGGAAGGTGAGGGGAAAACCTTCATTGGAGGAACTTTGGGCTGAAATATGAATCACAATCGGCAAAAAAGCGATGTTTACACGAGCTCAATCAAACTCACCGTAGCTAATTGGAGTTAGGTATAGGATTTGGTTGCTCGAAAAAAAGTTCATGTTTGCTCGTGCCTCGCCCACGCCACTTCACCCCGAAAAACTCGGAAAACGGCGGCATGCCAAAAATGTATTTGAGATAATGAGTACAAGGTACTCAGAAATGTAATTAAAATAGAGTATCAAATACTCGCGATCAAAAGTATTTGCAAGATAATAAGATACTTCAAAAAAGTATTTTAAATGCAGTATCTTGAGTAGAGTACTTGAGATAGGCACATGTCTGGATTGAACCCAGGTTCCCTGGGTCCTGCAGCGCGATCCTTCGCTGTACGTGCTCTGAGCTAGTGTGCGCTAGCCCACCCGGCCACCGAACCCCCAAGAAAGAGCCATTTTTGTTCTTATCAGTGTCCACTGCAAATCTTATATTTGGTATCCAACATTCTGAAGGCATTTGGATGCCGCAGACGACATTTTACTTGGAGCTCCGTCCCATAGCCCGTAAGGCTTCTACGGGAAGATTTTAATTTTAGGATTACATGTTTTCGGTGTTTATTTCTCGTGAAATTTGGAGGGTGTTTTTTGAAGGTTAATTTTTTGCTTGGGATTCGATGATTATCGGAGTTTAATTTTGTTAGATTCCCCATTCTTCGAAATTCGAAGCTTATTTTACTGCGACAAAAAAATTAGGTCCGGGTACCATCACCTGTTGATGGTACCCGGACCTCGACGTGCTTAAAGGCAAACCCCTTTTGTCAGTAGTTCTAGATTTCACAGGAAATTGAAGTGCAATCTCCTCGGAAACACTGACCTTGTGCTCTTATAAAGATTAGTTGCAAAACTCCGTCTTTTTTGCTGTTTATTCTGTCGCTGTGACCTCGAAATTCGGAGTTTTTCGGATAAATCTCAATTGACGGAAAATTTACCGGCGAGTGCCCTTTGGATTTTTTCGGATTTATCCGGAAACACGGAGCCCTAATTATAATGCATTCAGAGCTGTGAATCGATAAAATTATGAACATTTTAGTGTTATTGTTTGCTGTCAACTGACGCGAATTAGCAAAATTGGGCGTTATTACAACCGACTAATGACCCCCACAGTATAAACTCTTCGTATTAGTATCACGTTTCAGTAATATTGACATATGAACATTCAAACTAACGTTGTTTGTTTTTAATATTACGGTACTAAAATGTCTTACTTTGAAATGCCCTACTAATTAACCTAACTATTATCGTAGCGGTCAATCCCTATTGTGTGCTTCCCGGTTTCTGCCACCATGGTCAAGCTAGTGATTGCTCGATCGTGACGTAAAGTAAAAGATCACGAAACAAAACCAAATACTTCCTCCGTTCTTTCTATTTTTTTTTTTTTTTTGCTTTGGTTTCGTCATTTAATGTTTACCAGCGGAAACTCTTCGCCCAGTATAACTTCTACTTGATTTTCGGTGTACAAGTCTAATTCAAGCGTAACTGCTAAAAGTGAAATCAAAGTCGAATTGCACGTTTAATGTTTATACAGCGTAAGGTCGGTCTGCCAGGATGGGATGACACTGATTTACACTGTAGATGAGCAATTTTGCCAGAGCAGTACGACTGCTAACCTGGGGTCTTTGAGGTGCCCCACGCAGCAGTGATACACGACAGCACGCCGGTGCGATGCTCATACAGATCGAACCGGGCAGGGGTGGGGCTCAAACCCAGGATCCCTGAGCTTTGCAGCGGGAGCTTTCGCTCCACGCGCGTCGAGCTGGGTGTGCGCTTTAGCCAACCCGGCTTAAACTAAAGAGAGTTAATTAAATTAATTAACTCTCTTCCGACTCAAAAACCTCTTAGTGTTTATTTCTGTTTGGAGCAGCGTCAAAAGAATGAGGCTTCGGTAAAAATAATCAGGGTAGGGCCGGGTCGCGGACGGGACCGCCTTCTGTTGCTTCGGGGGGTATCCCGAAGCTTGAAGGACGTAGTCCCGAGCCTAGTAATTAGCGTATTCACCCACCTAACCAGAAAGGGCGAGGGAAGGGGACAAGGAAAGCACCGAGCAAGGTGTGGAAAACATTTTCCTTGCGAACGCAGTCGGGCAAAGGAAGAATTCAGGAAAAATTGACTGCTTCCGTGTGGATGGAGGGACAGTCTACGCTGAGCATCGGAGGGCGTCAGACGCCAGATATCTACACGTGACTAAAGAAGTAAGGAACTACACTTACAATTACCTAAGTCTAAATTGTAACTAATTCCAGCCACGATAACCCTTCCACAAAAGGAAGTAACCTTTACGTCAAAAAGAAATCCGTTACTTTCGCGACGTTAGTTTCAACCATACTGTACTAGGCTAAACCACAAAACAAAGGAGTGTTCTGGAAGCGTTGATATTTGTTACCATTCATAGTTTTGTTAAGCAACAGCTGGCTCTCGAACGTCTCGTCAAGAACCTCGCCTCGTTTCCAAGTGAAAATGTCGGCCGCCACGCTGAACAAACTTTCAACTGAGGCACCCGCGAATGCCTGACTTACTGCACTGCATGTTTCTTGCGAATAGTGGAGCAGCTCCCTTCTTTGCAGAAAGCGCGAAGTTTAGTTGTTATAGCCTGAATTTCATGCTATCGCAACCTCGCAGTTTTAGAAGTTGTCATACAAGTAATCAGACCCGGAATAAGATCACGCATGCAAATCTATACAAATTTCATCCGACAATTATTGCCAGACTATGGTTCAGGGGAAGAGAAACACGCGGTAACCACACATCACCATTTAGTTACAAGTTTTTAGATAACTAAAACGTCATATGTGAATAAGCGTTTGGAGCTTCTTATATATTTAACCTACAAAAACATCAGGAGATCTCTTACAAAACAAAGATAGAATGTCGATTAAAATAACTAAATGTAGTCGCACGTATGTCGTGCGCGTTTCTGGATACCGTTCAAAACAATTGTAGCACCGGTCAGCCGTACCACAGCCGTACCACAGCTCCCGATCTGGCCATGTCTGAAAATGGGGTTTTTCTATATATGCAGTGTAAACAACCATACTTGTTTGGTTCTTTTCAGCGACACTGTGGTACGCGTGATTTCTTTATCATAAACGAGTTTGGTTGCGTGAGAAAAAAAAAAAGAGAGAGAAAAGGAAGGAAATAAGGCATACAAAAAATGAAAATACGTAATCTGGGATTTTTCCGTATGATTCATCTGCAGGCCGGTGCTTTAACTGTTATTTCAATTAACGCAATTTTATGGGCATAGCCACGGATATATTCTCAATAAAATATTAATATTATGGACTAAACTAAATCACAGCACACAGATCAATTCCCTGTCGATAAAACCTCAAATTAAACGACTGAAATGAGGTGAAAAACAAACCGACATCGGGTAAATAAAATCCACGCATGACAAAAAAAGTTTCTGCTATTAGTGGAATTTTTTAAAGATCCGTCTATTAAAAGGAAGCTGAAGTACTTTTTTTAAAAACAAATCTCAGTTAGGAACCGACTTCTATAGCTGTTTGTTCCGTGAATTCAGTTATCGCACTTATTTTGGGCAGAAGTAAACGCATTTATTTTTAAAAATGCGTGCAGCGATTGCTGCCGGGCGTGCGGCGATCCTCTCTGCCGCCTGTCATCTGTCCAGAGCGTTGTGACGTCATCGTCGGCCTTCCCGAGCCAGCTTAGTGGTGAGCAATAGCATAGCCTCCTATATACCGACAAAGCCTGGCAAACCGCCACAAGAAGCGGCCGGCGAAATGGAAAAGGTGGAGCGGCAGTCAAAAGATGAGAGGAGAGCCACGTGACTGGCGCCCCGCTGCGGCGAGACGCCGAAGCGCACTTTTCCCGAGCGAACAAGTTTGTTCCGGGTCCTTGCCGCTGCGAAAGCTCTGCGCTGACGTCCACGTTCCCAGGGAAATGGCTCTTTGATGCTCTGTGCTACCAGAACCTCGCGCTCCAAATCTGCGACGGGGCACTCTATGGCTCCGTCGTCGAACTGCCAGGCTTTGTGAGTTTAGAGGAGGGTATGGCAAGTTATCCCACCCCGCTGTTGAAGTCACGTTTTCTAGTTTTTCTTAGAGCCACTAAATAAGCTGCGCTTAGAGTATCGGCACTCCGTTCCCCGGCATTGTTGTGGGCGCCGCCATTTTGGCTCGTATGCAGAACAGACGCAACGACCGATCCTCGTGATTCAAAAGTGCGACTTCCTCAGCATTAGATTCGGTGATAGGAAGGTCATGTATTATTGCTTTGCTCTGTCGCGGACGGTTTAAACATTTGTGGAGGGCGGAAAAGCATTTCCTATGATTACAGATAACTGGCAACCATGATTTTACGACACAATATGGCCAAGTGTCGTTACTCTGAAGCGTACCTTATTTAGTGGCACTAGTTTTTCTCTCCGCTCTAGCGCTTTCCTACCCTCGGCGCGCCGCAACGAGTGGCTCAAGCAAAAAAAAAATGGTCTCAAAGGACTAACGGCAGCATTTGGTCCTCTGAACTCCCATTTGCTCCCGAAGAGACCATCTGGTTCGAGCTAGGTACTGTGCGCAAATGCTGAGGAGTCAGGACAGTCAGGACTAACTGCACTCGACTGGGACTAACCGAGGGGCGCGCAGGAGCAGAAACAGCCGCGGGGTAAAAAACGCGGGAGCAAAAGCAGCGAGAGGCGAGCGGGTGAAAAAAAAGCGCGGGAGCAAAAGACGCGCGGACAAGATGGCGGCGTCTGCTGCATCGCCGATGGCCTGCGTTAGCGACGCACCTACTGTTTCGGAACGCAGGGGTAGGTATCCACAGACAATCGTAGCACCAAAAATTGCAGGAGGGGCATGTTTATTAGTTGGAGCTGACTTTATCACGATCGCAGCCTCTGTTCCAGTACCCTAACCTCGCGGAAGCCAGCGATGACTCTAGCTCCGCCATTGCTGATGCACTGGCCATGCGGCATTTGACCGTTGTCCTGACGTCCTTCCCCTTTGCAATCTCTGGAACATTCCTTGAAGGCGTCTATATTTTCTTCTTGGTTTGCCTGGGATGGAAACAGCCACTTAGCAAGGGGTAAAAACGTTTCCAAAGACAAAAAAAGGTTAACTCTGTTTTCTTCTTTTTTGTATTCTTTAAAATCTATGGGGTTTTTGTTGCTTTTGTCTGTTTTTCGCAAGAGACGATGCGGTTGCCACGGAGACGCGCATGCGCAAAGTGGGGCAGTCGATACGGGGAAGCGAGAACATGGCTTCTGGGAGCTTATGGGGATGCTGTTATAGACTGTCACAAATAATTACTGTGTGTACCGTTACTTCTTAGTGACAGATACACTCATTGAAAAGGTGAGCAACAATATTGGATAACAATATTGGCGCGAGAGCAGCACCATATTTGTAACATCGTTCATGGTGGAGATGGTCAATGACCAAACGAATATTTTCATATGATCAGTATAAAAGGTGCATGGGTAGCCTTTGGTGGTGCCGATTGAATTAGTGTTTCGTCGCCTGTGTGTTGTACGCGTCTCATTTGTGTTCTGATTTCTTGTCTAAGTTAAAGTGTATAATACGTGTGCAACTGTGAAATAAGAGTTCTTCATGTGTGAATGTAACGACTAATGAGCGTAGAAAGGATCTACTCCAGCGATATCCAGGGTTGGGCAGTATCGCGATAGAAATGTATCGCGATAGTACTTCACAAATGCATTTCGTATCTGTATTCCTGTATCGCGGATACATTTTTTCACCAGTAATGTTTTCCTGTATCGAAATACATTTAGAATGTTTCTTTGTATCGCGATGCAATCAGGATGAAATGTATTTGGTTACATTTCTTGAAAAACACTCCCCCCCCTCCCTCCCCCCCCCCTCCCTCCCCCTCCTCCCCCCCCTCCCCCCCCCCCCCCAAAAAAAATACGTCCGAACGCTTTTTTTTTTTTTTTTTTTTTACTTCTTGGGGCATTAGGGTCATTGAGATGCTGGGGTGTTGTTATTATGTTGACCAAGGTTACTTCTGATTCTCCAATCTATTTTTTTATGCGTCCTCTTCTCTCTTCTGAGAAGTGTTGCGTAGCCGGGGACTCGAACCAGGTGGCGTGCCAGGAGTGGAGTCAGAGCATCTTCTGCCGCCGGTCCTTGGGTAGAGATTTCTTGAGTCATTATTTGCTGGCATCCAATGCCCGTTGCTAACCGTTTCTCTTAATGGCGTATAAAGTACACCCAGCCGGCAATGCTGATTCACAGTCCGTTGCAGCACGAGCCTGGCAAGGTTGATTTGAAAGAGTAGGATGACTCACGCAGTAAAGTTCAAACACATATTCGAATGTGTTTGCAGCTGTGCCCGTGATATTGCACGGCTCAAGGGTACGTCATCAGCCGACGTTAACGTGACCCGCTGCTCCGGTGATCTGAAACTCAGGAAGGAGGCCAGACGTTGGCCTCGCTGTGCCGACCCAGACTTCGCACGCCTCCGACTCGTCTCGAGCGCGCTGTTTCTCGGAGAGCTCGCACCTGTGCCTGCAATCTCAGGTCGCAAACCACTAGGTCTCTGTTTGGATGATGCTCTGCGAAACTTGAGGACTACAATCTATCCGTCGGTGGTGGAGGGTCGGCAGGAAGGACTTTCACTACAGGGATGCCACCGTATCGTTTTTTCAGCCGTAACAGAATATAAGACATGTGTTCCAGGATGCTTCAGGTGGTCCACTATTCTTGAGAATTCCAAACGGCCCTGCCTGCACGATCTTCAACAAGGTAACCTACAACGAAACTACGTATTGTCCTTTCATAGAGCAGCCTGGTAAAGTTTCATGTACACGGCGACGCCTACAAATAAAGAATACCAATTCATTTTATTGTGACGTCATGTGACCAATGTTGACAGGGGCGTCCTTATCGGACAGGGCCGTGGTGACGTTTTGATGGGATTTAGGGTGACATTGAATTTATTTAGAGGTTGAAGTCTTTTCGCATCCCTTGACAGACAGGATGCCAGGGAAGGGACCGCGGTAAGTCCTTAATAAAACGGTCTTTTTTTTTTTTTTTTTTTTGGGGGGGGGGGGGGGTTATTGGAGACATTTCGTCGTCCAAAGCCACTACCTTCAAGGTAAAGCGCCGAGTCTCAGTTGCCGTCTCAAACAAATGTGAAAAATGTATTGCAGTATCAGTATTTCTGTGTATATATATTCCTGCCCTCCCTAAAATGTATTCCTGTATTTGTATTTCCAAGGACTTAGTGCCTCTATTTAAAATGTATTTCCGACACGTATCGCGATACATTTTTACAGATATATTTTAGTATCAGTATTTTAGCTCCTATTTTACTGTATCCCAGTATTTGTGTTTCCAAATACATTGTTGAGTATTTCTGCCCAACACTGGCGATTACATATTTTTCACCAATTTTAAATTTTTACTGTATCCCAGTATTTGTGTTTCCAAATACATTGTTGAGTATTTCTGCCCAACACTGGCGATAACATATTTTTTACCAATTTTAAATTTGACGTTGACTAGCGCCACCTGGCTGTGTAAGGGCGCACTTTAGTAATCAATAAGGTAAGGGCGCAACATTTAGTCCCAGTGGCCTGAATGCAAGGTTGCAAAAGTTAGTCCTGGGGGTTACTTTGAGAGGCTAACGGTAGGGGAGCAAAGGTTTCTCCCGTTACCGTTGCTTCCCTAACAGACCAATGGTTGTGGCAGCGCATTGGCTCCCTTGAAGGAGCAAGTCGCGCTCCCTTTTTTTTTTTTTTTTTTTGAGTGTACGTCAAAATTTTAAAGGGCTCGTACAACGCAGCTACTAATAAGGTCGAAAGAAAACTTAAGACACCTTATTTTTAAGGTGTCTACATTACAATCTTTACTGTTTGTGCGAATTCAAGGACCTCTTCAGCTTCCCTTTAATTCGGGGGTGATGAGGTTCGGAAATTCACCACTCACTTTTCAAGGACCTCTTCAGCTTCCCTTTAATTCGGGGGAGATGAAGCTCGGAAATTCATCACTCACCTATCCCGAAAAAAAACATTGCAGCCACGAGAGAAACATTTTTTCTATAAGAAATATAAATAAACTATCTTTTACCTCAATCACACTTTTTGTGTGAACTAGATTTATTTTATTTTAATCACTTAGTTCCTAATGCTTCTTTTATCGCTGCATCTTTTTAGACTTATCTGGTTTAAATCACACTTTTTCCCATGTAAATTATATTTTTTTATTTAAATTGCTTCGTCTTAAAATGGCACTCCTTTTGTCGCTAGATCCTTTTTAAGCATGGTGTAGTGCTTCTGAAACTTAGCTCCCTTGCGACCCACCAAGACTACAAAATAACACTTCGCGACACCCCTTCCCCTCTTGCTTTTCACGCTGAAATTGTATCTTATAGTTAATATCCTCAGAGTGAATCAGCTTCACAAGAAACCAACGTAAACAAATACCTGCCAACAGGAATGACTATTCACAATGACTAAAGGTTTTGTTGGAGCACGGCTTCGTGTTTTGTACTTCGTTTTCATTGATGCCGCCACAGAAAAAACAAATTTGCTTTTTTTTTCCATTTCTCCAACTGGTTGGCAAGCTAAACCTACCGCGACCCCCCCTCGGGGTGGAGACCCACAGTTTAAGAAACCCCAATATGGTAGATTTGCGTTTCAATGGCCGCGATCACTAAAGACGGTGGGAATTAGTAAGTTACCGTAAACTATACATTATGCCGCGAAATGCAACTTAATTAAGAACTTTTTTTTAATTTTTAGATCACGGCATACGCTTTGCTAGAACAAAGGCTGCTTGCTCTTTTACTCAGTGAAGCAATTTTCATTTGTTGCGATACCTAAATATATCAAACTTTTAGCTTATTTTGACTCGATAAGATTGCATAAAACCATGGGGAAACAACTTCTCCTCCTATTGTAATTCTTCTCAAAGATTCCAGCTGGCGTCTTGCCGTCGGTTTAGTGCGCACTGCTCCGCTGTGACCATTGTCTTCGTTTTCGATCGTTTCAAAATATGCAAAGTTGCGACTCGATCTGGGGAAAGAGCGAGGCAAGATGGTGTAAGACTAACCGAACATAATGGCAGATGCCAGGGCTACCTTGACGCATTATGCGATTTTGTATGTTTCTCTCCTCTCTTTCTCCTCGTGTGTGTCTGCGTGTGCCGGCTCGCGCACAGTCGTGGACGATACGAAAATGCCTAGGCGAGCGAGTGGCTTCGAAGGCCACGAGTGCTATCTAGCGGAAGAAAACTGAGTTATCATCGCGGCTATTCTGTGAATGCGCTGCATTTCAGCGGCTGTTTGAGTTTCGTTGTCACTACCCACTTGGTCGGCAAACAATTGCTGAGTAAACGCCGATAATAGTAACGCTCGGTGAAATTAAATAAAAACAGCGTCATTTATCCAGCGAACCTACTATCAAACGTCCAAAAACTTATCGTTCAACCTACAGAAGCAGTGGATTCAGCCATACTTCATTTGACCTTTTATTGCGGAACACTTTTATATCCGGCGAAACGACAAAACAAAATTGTGTTCTCTGTATGTTCAGAGAGCCTTGTTGCTAGTACGCCTCAGCGGGTGACTTGTCTCTTAGCTGTGGATGAGAAATTTAGCCAATGCAGTACAACCGCTAATTTAGTGTCTTTAACGTGCACCACGCAGTAGTGGTTACATGAACGCGTGCCGGTACGAAACTCATCCAAATCGAAACGGGCGGCGGGTGAGGATCGAACTCAGAAAGTTCTACGGCGCAAGTTTTCGGTCCACGCTCCGAGCTGAGACGCGTTAGCCCACTCGGCCACTTGAATCTTGAATTAAATATTGGTATAAATCACAAGTGGCATAGCGATTTATATTCTTGTTTAAATCCTAATAAACGTTCTCCTTTGGCGTAAACCTCTATTAAAATCACTATTTAAATGCTGACTTAAATCGCAATAAATATCGCTAATTTCTTTATTTAAATCACTATTAAAATATTGATTTAAATTACCATTTTGGTTTGATTTCAATCCTGACTTAGATCATGAACTCGAGCAAAACGCTGTACCCTTCTGCATGCGCTGATCGGAGGGGTGAGCTCTGTTTCTATCTTCCACTTATTTTGTTAATAACGTGGCATCTTATGCAAGCATGACAAAATGCCAAGGAAATAAACAAAAACCGGTATGCGCGCGCACGCACGCACACAGACCGACGAAGGAAGAGACTGAGAGGATAAGGCATCAACAGATCTAGTTGTATACGTAACGTTGATCTTGCATTTCAGAATAAGTGTATATGTTGTGTCTTACACGAGCCTGCCACTTTTTTACGAAATTATTCCACCACTTTGCGCATTTTAAAACCAAAAGATAGTCATCGTCGTTAAACAACTCTCGAAGTGTGCACGACTTCAACGACCGTGCATTCACGTCGTTGAATACTATTCTTTTTTTTTTTTTCACTTTTGGTGCGGCTGACAGCGTTTTAATATTTTGTTGGGAACCGGCCTCAGAAGCAATGTCAACCGTGGTATCGTGTGCACGAAGCTGATAGAAAACAATTTGTGGGGAAAGAGCTGTTTCCCTCGGCATTTTCATACATACTGCGGAGATATTCCCTTTTTGTTTTGCATGACAGCAAAGTTCAAGTGTTTGGAAAAAATACTCGATAAATTTATTTAAGTTAAGTTACTAAATACCTCCTTCATAAAGTGCTTAAAATACTCCTCAAGTTACTTTTAGTGTAAAGTATATTGAGTAGAGTACAAATACATAGAAATGTAACTCAATTACTTTTGAAGATACTTCCGCATTGCCTAATTTGTATCGACGTCTGTAACAAACACAATTATAGAGCTGGGCAAACCTGGTTTACCAGAATGGTTTATTATCATGCAAAAACACAAAACAGAAAAAAAAAGTATCGTAGGGCTATTTTATGCAGTCCAACTATAAGGAGCAGGATATTGTCACGAAAGACAAATGATGAGGCGACGAATAACTGAAGAAACTGAACGTTTAATGGCGCGAACTTGTGCCCAAAACAAAATGAAGAAAAGCTAGCGTCGCAGGCGTCGATGTCGGCGAAACAGCAAGATCGAGCGCTGGGGCGAGACTGACTCCGGACCGACACTCGGTATACTTTTGTACCCGCGTAGGTTTCCCCTGTTCGGCGCGTAGAACATTCCTAACTCAAACAGACGACAAGGTTCTCGAACTTACAAGAATGTCAAGTTGAAAAAATAGATAACAGAGCAGTCCTTTCCTGGTAACGAACCCGGAGCTTCCGCGCGAGAGCCGAGCGTGTTAACCATTCGGCGCATTGCATTGGCTGCGAGATTAAACACTAAACGGCATGACACTTTATTGGCCACAAACGACAGCAAACACGGGGCAAAGATCAGTTCAGAACGGGAGCCACTTCGCGCTGCCAAACCGCCAAACGGCCAAACCGCAAGCCAAACCTAATCGCCGAAAGTTTTCGGAACGCTCGGAACCGATCGGATCCTCGAGCCCATACGACTGCAGCGCCGCCGCGTACATCCGGGACCTTTCCGTGTCGGCGGCTGATCCCATACACCTTTCTAGTATGCGCCGCCTTTTCCATCGCTTGGTGGCGGGTATGTCGACGGGTCATTTTTTGTTTTCGTACTTTATAAACTGCATTTGTTTATTTTCTGATCTAAAATACTGAACAAAAACTACTGTTAAAAATAATTGAAACAGTTCGCGCCACTTATATTTTGTATTTCGATTAAAAAAAAGTTTTTAGCGGCTCTGATTAGTCGCAAGGCAGGAGCTAGCCAGGACCAACAACGTCACGATGTCGTCACATGCCGCGCGCGTTCGGTACCACGGGGCGCCGCCGTAGGTGCAGGAGGCGTCCGCGTCGTCCGGTTAAAATATGACGCACTGATATTTATTTACTCTCTCCGTACCCGCTGGGTTTCCCGAACCCCAAGATATGTGAAAACCGCAAAAAACGTTTACGCTTAAGTAGGAGTGCAGAGCCCCTTTAACGGACACAGCAGCTCATGCTGTCAATTCAGCGCCACCGGTTCGTCTTCTAGCATACCAATATACGCGGGTTTCGTTTCACTGGAGTTCTCACTGCCTACCTTCAGTAACAGCTGCGCGGCGGCGCGCCGGTCGCGTCGCGCGGAGTGAATATATTGGCGGCGTGTGCGAACTACAGGGTGCACTTCTCTAGCTATCATCATCGTCGTTTTTCACGGGTAGGAGAGACTGGGACAGACCGCGCAGATCTCGGATCTCTCGGCTCGTCAGTTTGCTTCATGCGCTGTTTGGCCAACGCGCCGCAAAGCCTGTTTCACGCGTTGCGTTTATCTGGTGAAGTGATATTTGTTGTTGAGACATTTTACCCAAGCTTGAAACCATGGCACGCGTAGTCATGCTAACAAACACTTTTCGCGCTGATCTGTCGAAGCGCATGGGATAGCGGTGTGCCGCTCTCTACCCCAGTACAAAAAGACGAATGATGAATATAGAATATCCCGCGCTTTACTACACTACTTGCGACATCTACTACGGCGAATAGGGTGTATAATTTTATGATGTCGAAGAACATAAAACTTAGAAAAGAATGTCTTATCAAATTGAAAATTAGAAAAACGAAATTCGAGAACCTCTCGCGTGTGTATTGCACACTTCACTGAAAGCGACTCCGTGTATCTTGTTGGTTGCAACGTGTTCTGTGAGTGCTGGTCTCTTATTAGTTCCGAGGTGATTCTTTTTTTTTTTAGTTTTAGTTTTGTAAATTAGTAAACGAACATTTCCTCAAAATAACTGGCGGGAAGAAGCGGTGGCTGGCTTCCGAGATTGTTTCCACTAAATCCCTGCTGATTTGCCCGGTCGACATGATACATGCGAGACGCACTCGCGATGGAAGTTCTAAATATTGTAAGTCGTTGACACTTCAGCGTCCCAAAAAATGAGGAATACACTTGCTATAAATTACTACCGTTCGTATGTTTAATGTTTCCAGACCCAAATGCGCATAATGCGTGATGCGCTTCCCAGGGAGCGATTTGAAATTTGTAAACAATTGATAGTAAAAATATGATAGAACAAATTGATCAATAGCTTGCATTGGCCGGACTATAGGCGACAATTTAAGAATTTATAAAAAATGAAAGCCGTTTACAACTCCCTGTAACGCCGAATTAGAGCGCAGCTCTTGAGGAGGAGGAGGAAAGGGTACTGGGGGGGGTGGGTCAAGTGACCTCGGGGGGCGGGGGGTCACGTGACCTTGGGGGTCACGTGACCTTGTGGGAGTCGTGACCTTGGGGCGTCGCGTGACGTCGGGGGGTCACGTGACCTGGGACCACGTGACGATGCCGTTGACGTCATCAGTGAAGTCACTGATGACGCCATCAGTGATGATGATGATGACGATGCGGATGCCGGTGACGTCATCAGTGACGTCACTGATGACGTCATCAGTGATGATGATGACGATGACATTGCGGATGCCGGTGACGTCATCAGTGATGATGATGACGATGACGATGCGGATGCCGGTGACGTCATCGGTGACGTCACTGATGACGTCATCAGTGGCGATGACGTCAACGGGGGGTCACGTGACCTCGGCGGGTATCCCCAGGTCACGTGACCCCGGAAGGTCACGTGACCTGGGTAACCATCGTGACCCTCGTGAGGTTAACCCTAGTAACCCTTGTAAGGGCAACTCTCGTGACCCTCGTGAGGGTAACTCTCGTGACCCTCGTGAGGGTAACTCTCGTGACCCTCGTGAGGGTAACTCTCATAACCCTCGTGACCCTCGTGAGGGTAACCCTCGTGAAGGTAACCCTTTTGAGGGTAACTAACCCTCGTAACCCTCGTGAGGGTTGCGAGGGTAAGTAACCCTCGTGAGGGTAACCCTCGTGAAGGTCACCCTTTTGAGGGTAACTAACCCTCGTAACCCTCGTGAGGGTTACGAATGTAAGTAACCCTCGTGGCACTCGTGATCCTCGTGAGGGTAACCCTCATGAGATTAACCCTCGTAACCCTCACGAGGGTTACGAGGGTTGCGGCTACGCCGACGGCGACGCCGACGCCGCTCAAGCCGGGAACGGGCGCCTAAGAGCTGCGCTCTAAAAAAATGTGCTTTTACTTTCAGCAGAAGTCGCAATGTGACTATTCTTTGCCACGTATTTGATTCGGGAGGAGCTAAGTGCCAGTTGCTGCCGAGCATCTGCTCGGTAGCAACTGTCGAGTCACACGTAGATTGAGACGTCGGTGTCGGCAAGCTCAATGTAGTTAAAACAAGTGTGCGGCACTTTGCAACACAATTGTGCGCGCGTTCACACCTAAAAAGACATGACGTCATTTACTCTGGTGAATGCAAAACCTTTTTCTGCAGTAGCTTCCCCAAATCCGAAAAAAAGAACCAGAGGGGCTGTAAATAGTCCTGACGCACGGCGTGAAAGCTGTAATGTGAGGCTCCAGGCTTGTTTTTCAACATTCAAAGATTTTTTTTTTAATATAAAAAGCAACTTCAAGGCGCTGTTATTCATTCATCAGAAAGATCGCTCACGAAAGCGTTATACATGTTTTGTTAATAAATAAACCGTTTTAATCGGCATAGATGCGAACTAATATTGCCATTCCGTGCTTTGACATAGCGCGTCGTCTGCTTGCATACTCCCAGCTGCATCACAGGATGGTGCCCGCGAGGTGGCGCTACCAAAACACATGGTATTTTTACGCTTGATTTTGTGGGACTTCGGAATTCTCCACCTTGCACCCAGGCCCTCGTGGCCTAACGGATAAGGCATCGGTCTCCTAAACCGGGGATTGCGGGTTCGAATCCCGCCGAGGGTAGCCTTCTTTTTTTTTTTTTTTTTTTTTTAGGTTCTTCAATTAAGAATCACCTTGTGGAAGTTTATTCACTCTTCTGCGACTTTCCATCCATTACTTGGTAATTTCCGCTCTTTGTGTAATTTGAGGCCGTTTTGCGACAGACTCACTTCTCATTTCGTCATCTCTATTAGTATTGTCTTCTAAGGAAAGTTAGTGCTTGCTTTATTTTCTTTAAAAGATACGTGGTGCTTAACCAAACTTATACGGAACACGTGAACTCCTTGTTTTTTCATGGCAGGGTTAATCGCGGCCCGGAGGACGCTAAACCCGTGACATAACACTTCGGAATGGTTTGTTAAGCGATTCGTCACGAAACCATTGCTCGGTTGCCACCAGCATAATGCGCCCATTAGGAAATACACATATCGCGTGTTTCGTATAGCTCTATAGTGAGCACTGTACAGTGGCACAACATCTCAGCCACAACCATCTGAATTGTTCGGTTGTTTGAAGAAAAGAAAAACGCGTGTTTCTAGACGCTAAGAAAAAAACTACACAATGGCGTAGCTTTTTTTTTTTTTTTTGCGAGTCATTGTTTTGACATTTTTAAAAAGCAAATGCCATAGCCAGCTGCACTGGGAAACTACAATGTCGTAGCGTGGAAAACTAAATCTCGTGAATCGTTTAGTCGAGTAGATTTTATCCGCGCGGTACTTGGTGAGCATGCAAACGACGAAAGGCGCACTGGCATGGCGAAACAAATATTCCATTTAAAAAAAAATGAAAGACGGTTACAAATCTTTGTAATGCGAAACTACAGTCGGTGACAGGTCAAGAAGGCAGTGAAAGCTCCTCATACCTCTTTCCACTTTACCAGAGCGAACTTTGGAGAGAATGTCACTTCCTCTCCAGCGTTCGCTCTGCTGTAGTGAAAAGAGGTGGGCGGAGCTTTATCTTCCTTCTTGAACTGCTCTTGAGGAGGTGGAGGGGAGGGTACGGAGGTGAGGGTATGCCCCTCTTCCTTTTCTGTACCCTCACCTTCTCCTCTCCTATCTCCTCCTCCCCTCCTCCCCCTCTTTTCCTCTTCCTCTCCTCCTGGCGCTGAATTTGTTCATGGGTGACGTGACACGAAGTCGTGACGTCAATTTCCTCGCTAAATTTAGCGCGGAACCTAAATTGGTGTTGAGGTCACGTGTCGTCAATTTCCTCGTTAAATTTAGCTGAAAAATGTCCCCGCTATATTTTGCGAAAAAATTTTTCCAACTAAATTTAGCGGGAAAATATCTCCGCTCAGCCCGGAACGCCGTTTAATTCCGAAACGAGCGCCTAAGAGCTGCGCTCTAAAAGAATTCCTGGCATCGAGCGCCTCAACAGAGCTGCCCTGGTCAGGGCACTCACCATTAGTGACATGTTGACCGAGTTACACGATAAAAATTTCTACACACTTAAGAATGTAGAAAAAATTTCAAACCCATAGCTAAACTCTCTTGGCACCTTTATTTCCAGTAACAGAACCTTTCAGTCGTTAGATAAAGTGGCGTTACGCGGGGGTTTCGGTGCCGACATGTCGGACGGACGCTCATTCTCCCTGTTCCTACAGGTACTTGGGCTGATCGTCGTCCAGTGCGGCACCGTCTACACGTCAACTGTCAAAGATGATGCGTCACCCAGCGACGGTACATGCCCGGTCATTCTGCCCTGGCTCTGCAACGCTTCGTCGCTGGATCTTTCGAAGCTGTGCTTGACTTTCAACTGTGACTACAGCAGACAACTCTGTTCCACGTCATGTGATGGGAGTGTATATCAGAGACTGCTCGACCATCCACCCTCGGGTTTCGGTGCCGACATGTCGGACGGACGCTCATTCTCCCTGTTCCTACAGGTACTTGGGCTGATCGTCGTCCAGTGCGGCACCGTCTACACGTCAACTGTCAAAGATGATGCGTCACCCAGCGACGGTACATGCCCGGTCATTCTGCCCTGGCTCTGCAACGCTTCGTCGCTGGATCTTTCGAAGCTGTGCTTGACTTTCAACTGTGACTACAGCAGACAACTCTGTTCCACGTCATGTGATGGGAGTGTATATCAGAGACTGCTCGACCATCCACCCTCGGGTTTCGGTGCCGACATGTCGGACGGACGCTCATTCTCCCTGTTCCTACAGGTGGGTCTTTCATACACTTATAAGTATGTAAGGCACAACGGCCATTCTGGATTGTCGGCACTGAGACCCAACCTTTTGTGTCAAATGTATGTTGGTATTACCGATTGCTACACTAAATACAGCCTAGCTGTGGCTAGGTTCGTGAAACAACGACTATTGATGGCAGGAGATATAGAAGCGAACCCAGGCCCGCTCACTTCTACACAGGAGAAACAACTAGTCGATGCTATGCTACTAATACCTGGCATGAACGAGGGGCAAAAAGCAATGTTGAATGAATTGAAAGCCATTAGGGAAATGCAAACATCGTTCGAAAGAAAACTAGAGGGCTTGTCATCTAGGATAACAGCTATTGAAAGCGAGATGACTATGGTTAAATCCTTGAGAGACGAAGTTGCTGACATAAAAACGGCGAATCTGGAACTTGACACCCAACTTAGAATGACTACCGCACAACAGGATGAAGTACAAAATCAATCGCGCCGAAACAACCTTATCTTTTACGGCTTGGCGGACAAAGCAAATGAAACCTGGGAAGAATCTGAGGCCAAAGTGATCACCTTTTGCTCTGATAAGCTCGGCGTAAAGCTTGAGCCCACTAACATAGAACGTGCGCACAGGCTAGGCCGTTTTTTCCGAAGAGAGAGGACGCCCCCTTATCTCAAAGTTTCTGTCATTTAAAGATAAACAAAAAATACTGTCAGTCGCCTATAAACTAAAGGGGAGTGGCTTTTCCATTGGTGAGGATTTCTCACCTGCTATACAACTCTCACGACGCAAACTTTTAGAGTACGCCAGGGAACAAAACGCCCAATTCAAACTACGATACAACAAGTTAGTTATTCGTGGTAAAACATACCAGTACAATCCTGACACCGACGTCGTGTTTGAAACCTCTGTATAGCCACGACAAAAAAGCGATATCAGAGGGCCTGACGTACAGGAACTTGTCTTTGTTACAGTGAACTGTAGGAGTATCAGAAATAAAAAGGATGACCTTGCTTTTCTTCTTGCTACAACGGATGCTGACATTGTTTGTGGTACCGAATCTTGGCTTGACCCTTCCATGACCAACTCCGAAATATTTCCACCCAACTACGAGGTCTACCGCAAAGACAGAAATTCGAGGGGAGGGGGTGTGTTTTTACTCGTCTCGAAAAACCTACAAAGCACAGCTCTTGAATTTCAAGACTGTGTGTGCGAATCTGTTTGGTGCAAGATAAAACAGCAAGGTTATAAATTTTTAACTGTAGGCGTATTTTATAGACCCCCAAGTAACAATTCACTGAATCCCCTTTTGTGTCTTTCCAATGTGCTATCTGCGATAACGCCTGATGACGTTATTCTTAGTGGCGACTTCAATCTTCCGGACGTTGATTGGGTCGACAATCTGCCCCTTTTGCGAAATTCTTCGTCACTGTATAAAACTTTCAAGGAACTCGTAGACACCCATGAGTTGCAACAGTTTGTATTGCTTCCAACAAGGTACGGCGCAACAAGTAAATCTATACTAGATCTTTTCCTTACAAATCACCCGTCCGCCATCCGTTTGGTAACGACGGCTCCGGGTATCAGTGACCACGAAGCTATCATTACAAATGTAACATGTAAGCACACTGTGACTGATAAGCCATGCCCCAAAAAAGTTTATCTGTTTGACCGAGGTGATTACGACAGCTTGTTTTTCGACCTCCTGGCTTATCTTCCCGAGTTTGAATGTGCGTGCACATTGCTTGACATTGAAGAATTATGGAATCTGTTTAAGAATAAACTTTCTTCCCTTATCACTGAATATATTCCTTCTAGGATGTTGTCGGGAAGGCGCAGGAATGACAAACCGTGGATGACAAAGGAGTTGCGACGTCTTCTAAATAAAAAGCGAAGATTTTTTCTAAAATATAAGAAAACGAGGGACCCAGCCAACAAAATTGAACTTCGTTTGCTGGATAATATCTTTAAGACTAAAGTTAAGGAAGCGAAGGAACACTACTTTTTGGCACTGGGACCAAAATTACTTAACAACCCAAAGGAACTATGGAAAACGGTTAGAAAATCGGGCAAGAGTGAATCTGTGGGCATTCCAGCAATTCTGAACAATGATGAACTGACCTCCGATAACTTTCTCAAAGCTGTTTGCTTCAATAACTTCTTTCAATCTGTCTTTTCGACAACCGAGCTAGTTGTACGAGAATCTTCCGAGACAACTTTTGATAGAATGCCTGAGTTTGTGGTAGAAGATTATGGCGTACTGAAATTACTGCGTAATCTGAAATCTCATTCAGCTATGGGGCCTGATGGCATTCCTAACCACGTTCTGAAAGTTTGTGCTGCAGCAATCTCACCTTTTCTAGTTATTCTTTTCAACAAATCGCTCTTTACTAGCAGGCTACCTTTGGAATGGAAAACGGCAAATGTTGTGCCCATCCATAAGTCAGGCCAAAAAAGCCTGGTTTCTAATTACAGGCCCATCTCCTTAACCTGTGTTTGTTCCAAGTTACTTGAACATATCATATTGCCGCCCGCAGAGCCGAGAAGGCAACGCTTGGTCACGGTCTTCTAGAAGATTCCCGGTCATTCTCGCAGCAGGCGTAACTTTCCCTCTGCTTTGTTATTCTCGAAAGTGCCAGTTCATCCTCGCCCCGAGAGCGCGACGCTCGAACCTTCCTTGCCGAACTTTCGAGATAGTGACGCACGGTAGATAAGCAACTGCCCGCGACCTTGTCGAGTCAGTCCCAGTCTCGCTAGCGCTCTGTAGTGCCGCCGAACCGCCGCCCGCTTTTCTGCTACCTCGACGCCCTTTCGTTATTTATTTTTGGTTGGCACAAGTTCGCCCAGTAAATCTTTATTTTCAGTTCACTTCTCGGCTTTTTGTCACCTTCGTTCGTGACATTTCTGGTGGAGGTGCGGGGTACTTTGCACAAGTTTCATACGGTCTACTGCCGAAGAAGACCAACCAGTCGACGAAGCCGACCATGGACCCCCAGTCGTCGCAGACCCCGACTGTCGCCCCCGTCGTCTACCTGCCCGTCGCCCCTCGTACACCGACGTCCTTCCACGGCGAGATCTACGAAGACGTCGAAGATTGGTTGCAGCAATACGAACGGGTGGCGCTGCACAACCAATGGACTCCGGAACAGCGTCTTCAAAATGTCTATTTTTCCCTCGAGGGAACGGCGCGACAGTGGTTCGAGAATCGTGAAACCTCGATTACGTCATGGGACCAGCTGAAAGGAGAGCTCCGAGGGACGTTCGCCAGTCACCACCGAAAAGAGAGAGCCGAGGACCTCCTTCGGACGAGGATGCAAGGCCCCAACGAAAGCGTCACCAGCTTCGTTCAAGACGTCCTGCGACTGAGTGCGCGTGCCGACCCACAAGCCACCGATGACAAGAAGCTGCGTGTCCTCATGCGCGGGGTGAGGGACGACATCTTTGGGGGCCTCGTCCGCTACCCGCCGACCACCGTCGAAGCGTTTGTCACGGAAGCAACGAACATGGAGCGCGCCCTCCAAGCACGCGCCTCCTACTACCAACGACATCCCGGCGTCGTTGCCTCCACCGACATCGGCGCCCGCACCCGGGACATACGCGTCGTTATCCGGGACGTCGTCCGAGAGGAGCTCCGAAAGCTGCTCCCCGCTACTGAGCGCCCGGCGTCGCTGTCAGTCGCCGAGATCGTGCGCGACGAGGTACAGCGGGCCTTGCAGCCTGAAACTCCCGTCAACGAGCAAGCCCCTGAGGAACCGAGGCTAACCTACGCCGCCATGGCCAGACGACCGCCGCAAGCTCCCCGCCAAGCTACGGTGCCACCACGACGTCAACCTCCAGCGCCACAGTACTTCCAACGTCGCGAAGAACGGCAGTACGTGCGCCCGGAAAAACCAGCACCCAGGAAAACCGACGTGTGGCGAACGGCCGACCGACGCCCGCTTTGTTACCATTGCGGGGAAGCCGATCATGTCTACCGCCGTTGCCCGTACCGGCAGCTGGGGTTACGAGGCTTCCACCCCGACGACCCGCGACCACGTTACGGAGAGCGACCCAGGGACATCGACGAATACCTCCGCCGTTCGCCATCCCCAGGACCGTCTCCCCGCCGCGGTTACCGATCGCCATCACCGCAACGCCTTGCATCGCCTCATCGTAGGTCCCGCCGAGAAAGCCTGTCCCCCCTGCCTCGCCGGGAAAACTGAGTGCGGCAATACCGGGAGGTGGTATTGCCGGTGACGAACGACGCCAATATCCTCCACAAACGTCGGAGGGCTCCCCCACTAGCGACGAGACGGTGTCCAATAACCTCGACGTAATCATCGACGGCCACGACGCGAAGGCGCTCATCGACACCGGAGCAGACTATTCGGTTTTAAGTGGGAAGCTCTCTCGCCGCCTACGGAAGGTGATGATGCCGTGGGATGGCCCAAAAATACGAACCGCCGGCGGACATCTCATCACACCAGTGGGAAGGTGTACTGCGCGCGTGGACATCCACGGAGAGACCTGCCCCGTGAAATTCGTCGTCCTCAAAGACTGTTCGAGAGACGTCATCCTTGGCATGGACTTCCTCTGTGAGTACGGTGCGGTGATCGACCTTGGAGCAAACAGGTTGACGCTGCGAAAGCCCGTGCTATCTCCGGAGGAATCCAAAACGTCGCCAGCCGCCGTCCGAGTCATTGCGGACCACGTGAACCTGCCGCCACGGTCGAGTGTTCGTGTGCCCGTCGTGACCGATGCAGTTGCCAGCGGGAAAGTCCTTCTGGAAGGCAACGTCCAACTGCTTCTCGGAAGAGGAATAGGCGTCGCAAGGGGCGTAGCAGAGCTGCAGGATGGACGTTGTGTGGTCCTCGTGACGAACTTTCGACCGGAGGCGCAGCATCTCACGAAAGGGGCCACTATAGGACACGTTGAGGAACTTGTGGCCGACGCCGAAATCACCGCGATCTCCGACGAGCCCTCGCCATGTCAGCCGTCCAGTACAGTGCCGCCACAGCTAGACGTCAACCCCAAGCTCAGCGCCACGGAACGACGACAGCTCGGAGACCTCCTCGCCGAGTTCGGCGACTGCTTTGCGACGACGTCGAGGGTGCGCCAGACAACAGTTGCGAAACACCGCATCATTACCAACGAGGACGCGCTCCCTGTGCATCGGCCGCCGTACCGGGTCTCCCCAAAGGAACGAGAGGCCATTCATGAACAAGTACAGGAGATGCTCAACGACGACATCATTCAGCCTTCGAGCAGCCCGTGGGCCTCTCCAGTCGTGCTTGTGAAGAAGAAAGACGGAACGCTTCGATTCTGCGTTGACTACCGGCGGCTCAACGCGGTCACCAAGAAAGACGTGTATCCGCTCCCCCGCATCGACGACACGCTGGACCGGCTGCGCCACTCCCGATACTTTTCGTCGATGGATCTTAAGAGTGGCTACTGGCAGATCGAAGTCGACGAACGGGACCGAGAAAAGACTGCCTTCGTCACGCCCGACGGACTGTTTGAGTTTAAGGTGATGCCCTTCGGACTGTGCACGGCGCCGGCAACGTTCCAACGTGTCATGGACACCGTCCTGGCAGGCCTCAAGTGGCAGAGCTGTCTCGTTTACCTCGACGACGTCGTGGTATTCTCCGCCAACTTCGACGAGCATTTGCGACGCCTTCGTGCCGTTTTTGAGGCAATCAGGACCGCAGGACTCACCCTCAAGCCGACGAAGTGCCGGTTTGCCTACGGCGAACTGAAGTTCCTGGGCCACGTGGTGAGCAACGAAGGTGTAAGTCCTGACCCTGAGAAGACTCGCGCCGTAGCGGCCTTTCCACCGCCCACCGACAAAACTGCCGTCCGAAGATTCCTTGGGCTTTGCGCATACTACCGGCGATTCGTTCAGGATTTCGCCAAGCTTTCTGCGCCGCTAACGCACCTTACGAAGGACGCCGTGAACTTCGACTGGGGTGAAGAACAACAACAGGCATTCGACGAACTAAAGCGACGGCTCCAGTCACCACCGATTCTCGGCCACTTCGACCAATCAGCCGAAACGGAGGTCCACACGGACGCCAGTAATACAGGACTCGGAGCGGTACTGGTCCAACGACAAGACGGTGCGGAGCGCGTGATCGCATACGCTAGCCGGACGCTGTCGAACGCGGAACGCAATTACTCGACGACCGAGAAGGAATGTCTGGCCGTCGTCTGGGCTATCACGAAATTCCGCCCATACCTGTACGGGACTCCTTTTCGGGTGGTCACCGACCACCATTCGCTGTGTTGGTTAGCGAGCCTGAAGGACCCATCGGGACGCCTCGCTCGATGGAGCCTACGACTACAAGAGTACGACGTAACCGTGGTCTACAAGTCAGGCCGAAAACACAGCGACGCCGACTGCCTGTCCAGAGCCCCTGTCGAGTCAGCTGCCGGATGTGCCAAAGACGACGACGACGACGACGACCACTTTCTTGGCGCGGTGAGCATTCACGGCATGGCAGCGCTCCAGCGGGACGATCCTGAGCTGCGTGCATTAATCGACCACTTGGAGGGACGATTGGGTACGATTCCCCGAGCCTTCTCACGTGACCTGCCACGATTCGCCGTCCGGAGAGGTATTCTCTATAAAGAAAACTTCGGGGACAACAACTCGACGTGGCTGCTAGTGATTCCTGCTAGTCTTCGAGAAGAGATCTTCCAAGCCTGCCACGACGACCCAACATCTGGTCACCTTGGCTACAGTAGGACTCTTGCACGGATCCGAGAAAAATACTACTGGCCCAAGCTTCCGAAGACTGTCCACCTCTACGTCCGTTCGTGCCACGAATGCCAACGACGTAAGAAACCACCGACGAAGCCGGCAGGTCTCTTGCAACCGATCGCGCCCCCTACTGCACCATTCCAGCAGGTTGGAATGGATCTTCTCGGACCTTTCCCACCGTCGGCGCAGGGAAACCGGTGGATAATCGTGGCAACTGATTATCTCACCAGGTACGCCGAGACAAAAGCACTCCCGTCGGGGACCGCCATGGAAGTAGCCAAATTCTTCGTGGAGTCTATCGTCCTCCGACACGGCGCTCCACAAGTCCTGATTACGGACCGAGGATCCTCGTTCATGGCGCAACTGACACAAGAGATACTCCGCCTGAGCCACACTGACCACCGCCGGACCACGGCATACCACCCGCAGACCAACGGGTTGACGGAGCGACTAAACAAGACCATCGCCGACATGATTTCTATGTACGTTGACGTGGAACACAAGACGTGGGATGAAGTGCTGCCCTACGTCACGTTTGCGTACAACACGGCGATTCAAGAAACTACCGGCATTACACCCTTTCAGCTGGTGCACGGCAGAAAGGTGACGACGATGCTCGACGCCATGCTGCCCCACAACCCGACGGACGACGGCACTGACGACGCCCAGCTGGTCACCCAACGAGCAGAAGAAGTACGCCAACTAGCCCGTCTTCGAATAAAGGACCAGCAACGTGTGGACGCTGGCCGGTACAATCTTCGCCGCCGCGACGTGGAGTTCCAGCCCGGAGACAGGGTATGGGTGTGGACGCCCATTCGCCGCCGCGGCCTCAGCGAGAAACTGTTAAAACGCTACTTCGGACCCTACAAGGTCATCCGCCGCCTTGGGGACTTCAACTACGAGGTGCTCCCCGACGGAACTCGCCCATCAGGACGCCGCCAGCCACGACCCGAAGTCGTCCACGTAGTTCGACTCAAGCCGTTCTACGCGCGTTAGGATTGTGACACTGCATGTTTGTTTTGTTTCGCCGTAATTGTTTTAGCCATTTCCGTTTTCCTTTCGTTTTGCATCGGGGCGATGCACTTTTAGAAGGGGGGATAATGCCGCCCGCAGAGCCGAGAAGGCAACGCTTGGTCACGGTCTTCTAGAAGATTCCCGGTCATTCTCGCAGCAGGCGTAACTTTCCCTCTGCTTTGTTATTCTCGAAAGTGCCAGTTCATCCTCGCCCCGAGAGCGCGACGCTCGAACCTTCCTTGCCGAACTTTCGAGATAGTGACGCACGGTAGATAAGCAACTGCCCGCGACCTTGTCGAGTCAGTCCCAGTCTCGCTAGCGCTCTGTAGTGCCGCCGAACCGCCGCCCGCTTTTCTGCTACCTCGACGCCCTTTCGTTATTTATTTTTGGTTGGCACAAGTTCGCCCAGTAAATCTTTATTTTCAGTTCACTTCTCGGCTTTTTGTCACCTTCGTTCGTGACAATATATTCAAATATGGTTAATCACCTTGAGAGCAATACCTTTTTTTCCAAGTCTCAGCACGGTTTTCGGGCTGGTTTGTCGTGCACTACGCAACTCACTGAGTTTTTACATGACCTCTCACTTTCACTAGATAAAAATGTTCAGGTTGACTGCCTGCTTTTAGATTTTCAAAAAGCATTCGACAAAGTACCACATTCACTTCTTATGCACAAGTTGTCGTTCTTGGCCCTTCCTGACTATCTTTTTGGTTGGATAAATGATTATTTGTTAAATCGTAAACAATGCGTAGTTGTTGGTGGTCAAAATTCTCCGTATGCGGATGTAACCTCGGGTGTCCCACAGGGGTCTGTACTTGGCCCACTTCTCTTTTTGATATATGTCAATGACATAGCACAAAACCTAACATGCAGTGTTCGATTATATGCAGATGATTGTGTAATCTATAGAGAGGTTAAATGTGAGGATGATTCTCTTCTACTTCAGTCAGACCTTGAAAAGGTGATGACCTGGTGTGACAAATGGCAAATGTTTCTTAATATCAATAAATGCAATTATATTAGATTCACCAAAAAAAAGCAGCCTTATCTATCAAAATATCAGTTGAACGGTGTTCCTCTTCAGGAGGTAGCTGATGTCAAATATCTAGGGGTTTATCTTAGCGCAGATCTTTCCTGGACTAAGCACGTCGACGCAATAACAGCAAAGGCAAACCGCGTTTTAAATTTTATCAAACGGAATTTCAAAATGGCCCCAACAAATATTAAGGAGCTGTTATACGTAACTAATGTCAGGCCAATCTTAGAGTATGCTTGTCCAGCGTGGGACCCGTATTACGTAAATTTAATATCGAAGCTAGAGCGTGTGCAAAACAGAGCAGCCCGTTTTGTTGCAAATAATTATGAATTTTGCTCAAGTATAACAGATTTAAAGAAACAACTGAAGTGGAAATCTCTGGTTTTGCGGAGAAAATATCTTAGAATGAAACTTTTGAGAAGTATTTACTTAGGGCAAACAGGTATTGTGAAGGACCACTACTTACATAATCCTGATTACCTGTCCTCTAGGGTGGACCACCGGCTAAAAATAAAGAACATTAGGTGTAAAACTGAAATGTTTAAGAACTCATACTTCCCTAAATCAATTAGTGATTGGAACAGTCTTCCGCAGCACGTGGTCGCTGAAACTTCGGATGCTATGTTTTCCACCTCATTATTAGACATCCTTGAATAGTTGTGTGCTGTGTTTTTGTTTTGTACTGTTATGTTTCTGATTTTGTGTAACAGTTTTTGTAACAGTCTTTTTGCACTTCTTTCAATCAATAGTCTTACTTTTTATTAACATGTTTGATAAAATGTGACGTATAATCATTTTATTTTCCTGTACCATGTACCCCCTACAATAATGCCCCTGTGGCGATGTAGGTACTGTGTAAAAAAAAAAAAAAAAAACATCTTTCAGTTCTGAAAGGTACAAAAAGGATGTTGAAAAGTGTGCTACGGAGAAGTGAGGACACCCCTTATTTTTGAAGGGCGTTTGCTGCACTGTCACGGTGGCACCTACTTCAAACAGCTTGTTTGAGCGACTATATCGAGTACTCACTCTTTGTAGCAATGATTTTAATTCGGAAATACATTCTTTGAGCTTAGATATATTATTCTCTACGTAAAATATTGGCGACAGCAGAGAAACATGTGTGTGGCCTTCATAATTGCTGACGGTCACCTGCGAATGAATGTCTTTGAATAGACGCGCTTATTCGCGACTCCAGCGAACTATAAGGGGCGCGTTGGTCAGGCAAAATGGCGGACGAAAAGAGGTCGTTTTCGTCGTTCAGCACGCGAACCACCATAAATATTTTGCACTATAGCGTAAAATCGATGTTAGATATGAAAGCAAAGCGATTTTTCGATGATAGTAACCTTCCTCTAGTCAGCGCGCAGGAATGACACGGCGGAAGCATAAAAATAATTACTGGAAACGATGGTTGTTTCTATGCTGCCTAAGAGAACCAAGCAGCGATAGCAGACGACAGAGTGGAAACGACCTTCTCCCTGAGCTTCTCGGCGTTGCCGCTACGCGGCATCGATTTCGCTGGAGTCGCCGGCGGCGAAGCAATCAACAAGGTCGTGATTTATATGTCGCACTTAATTCGTTGCGCCCCCCCCCCCCCCCCCTAAAGTGGCAAGGTTATTTTCGACAAAATTTGGTTTTTATCTGGAAATATAAAAGACCCTGAAAACCCCTAAAAAAAGAGCCAAGGAATAACCAAGCGTGATACTCTTTGGTCGCAGTGTGGGTATTTTGGCCCTAAACTGCCAGAGTTAGGGTTTACTTGTGGTCGTTTGGTTTTCACTTGGCAACTTTAGGCCTAAATTGCCAAACAAGTGCCCCGATTAGGCGTCGCTGCTGGTTGTTCGGTTACTCATTGGCTCGTGTATGCAGCTTTGGCAACTATGTGCCGAACCAGAAGAAAAAAAGGCGTAGAAAAGTGCTCTTGCACCAACTAACGCATGAACATCCAAACCCAAACTCGCGAGTCGCATGCGGCTCTTCCCGGGTCCCAAGCGAAGCTCGCGGCTCCCTGTGAAGCGCTCTGATATCAAACAATGTGTCGAAATACGAATTATTCAGGTCCGACCCACAGTGACAGCACTTCGGGAAGTTGTGAATCGGGGCCGACTGACAGTTACAGTGATTCGGCAAGTTGTTCTCCGCCCTTCGTCAGGAACCTCGTGTATTTTCTTTGGCTCCAAGGCTCTTGTACTAGACATTCGCTCGCAATATGACAATATGATTTTCTTTTTTTTTTTTAAGAACATGAGACAGAATCTAAAACTAAAGAAGCAGTGTTTTGGGTAGCAATATAAGACCTCTGTTTTTCAGTGGTGTATGGCGACTCTTGTCAACAATCCGTCTATAGAGGTGCCTTTCTTCTTCTTGATTTCGCTATCGTTAGTAGTAGTACTGTTGAAATATGTTTGGAGCGTAAATTGTCAGCTATTACAAGCAAATATGAGCAATCAATTGATAGAGCCGGACTTCCGCATTGTAATTCGGTCGGCACTAACATGCTTACAACGTTCCTCATCTTCAAAAATCGCTCGGCACTTGCAGTAAAAGTGCCGAAAGGCACCCACCAAGCTTTAGTCACTCTGGTCACTACCCCTAGGCGTTCTTTCGTGTTGTTAGCTCTTTGTTGGTCTCAAGTCGGAACGTTGATAACGGCTTGTTTGTTCATAAAATCACGTTACACGTTACACACGGCCGCGATTTGATTTCTTGTGATTGAAGCCTGGAGGCCGTCGAAGCCCTCATGCATGTGTCACCCCCACCGGAGGTCTTTGACCACAGCCCAAGCTTCGGCTAGGTGGCGCTAGCCGCCGCCTGATTAAAAGGGTCCAGCCGTATCCACCCATCCATCAAGTGAGCTCAGGGTGTGTACGTCGCGCAGATTCGTGCATTTATTCAGCCACTAAGTGCATCGAAGCGCGTCAGGTCACACTGTAATTTTTTCCTGAGGTATACGCTGTTATGTGTATCACTTTGGTGTTCGTATTGGCTCACTGGTCCCGTAGTTTGGGATGTTTGCCGTACGGCGCTCAAGAGACTAAGGGGCAGAAGAACAAGACGTTGTCAGCGACCTTTATTTCATAAGTCATGTAATTAATGAAATGTGGTATTTAACGAGCAATATTTCGTTCTTAATTACGTCGGTTTCTCATGCGATACACAATCAAAGGTAAAAGTGAATTCCCGTGTCCTAAAAGAAGTCTTAAAAGGAGCGGCGGTGCGGGCCATCTGTCCTACGTTGAAAGTCCGACGGCCAGTTAGGTTGAAGGTTCGGATATATTTAAATGAGTCTACAGAACATTAAGCAGTCCATTCGGGAAGTGAAGAACATATATTCTTAGCAATATCCCCGCTAAATTTAGCGGATAAACTGATTTGGTGCATAGGTTACGTGACATCACCAGGTGACGTCAATTTGCTCGTTACATTTAGTGCGGAAACTGCTGGTGTTTAGGTCACGGGACTTCAATTTAGCCGCTAAATTTAGCGGGAAAATTGACGTTGCAGAGATCACGTGAAATGAATTTTCCCGCAAAATTCAGCGGGAAAACTGGATTGGTGTCTAGGTCTGTGACGTCAATGTTCCCGCTAAATTGTAGCGGGAAATACACGGACTGCCGTGTCCTCGCGGGGAAGGAGCGACCAAACAAACCGGAGTGCGAAACCTAATGGCGAATTCCACGGGTCGTTTTAGAGCGCGCCGGGATCGACTTTTCTGGAGCGAGCCTATTTCACTGGGCGATCGGGATCGAGAAGGACGTGTTCCTCAGGTCGTTTTGGATTAGCTCCCGCTCCAGATCTCTATCTGGATCCGAGAAAAGTCGCTCCGATGATTTTGGCGGATTCAACCAGAAGCCAGCCGGCCAGCCCTCGGCGCACACACGTGACTTCTTTTCTCGCGGGGCATCTCGCCTGATCTCGCCCATTTCGCCTCAGAGAATTCGAAATGGCCGCTTGCTTACCCATTGGCTCGACAGCCGGTACGTTTTCCAGGAAGGAGAAGAGAAGATTTTGCCACGCTACGGGCATTCCTGCAATCTTTGCTAGAAGCCTCGAGCCATTCCTGCCGCTCGTGCGTCGAACACGTCGCTACGTCGCCGCAATTGCGAAGACGTCTTCGGAACGACCGCGGCGGTCGCGGAAAGGGAATTCCCGGGCAGGCGAATGACGGCAAGGCATCCGCCGATCCCGGAGCAGTGGTCGCGCGAGAACACGCGAGAACACGACGGGAACCTTGATTCCAAATGGACGCCGTGCGGTCGAGCGGTTATCATCGTACAGTGTAGCACTACCAGCGATTACGGTAAGGTGCGGAGTAGGCGACATGGCAGCTCCGTATTTGTCAGCCTTTGCGAGTGGTTCTCTTCGATATTTTCTGCCTCAAGAACAGAAGATTGACGTGAAATTGACGCAGTCTATACTGCATAAGTGCCAAATGATGCGGTACATTCCGGTTAACGTGCTTTTCATTTGATTTTTCCAGTGATGCAACGACGTAGTTGCCACGTTTACTGAGAAGTACTTTAAAGCACTCTTCGCCATTATAGCAATCCTGTTTTCGGCTCACAAGTAGCCTGTGCCAAAACAAATAATATTGTTTTTAGCATTATTTCGCGTTTTTCATCTATCCGTATAAAACTAAACACAGAACTATTATGCTCGACGTTGCATATCTGACATTCCTAACTCCTAGACGTTTGCGTGTTTCTCAACATCGGATCCCGGAGAAAAGCTCACCGGAGAAAAGCTCACCGGAGATAAGCTCACCGGAGAAAAGCTCACCGCAAAACCGGCGGATGCGGAGAAAAGCTCACCGGCCATTCAGCGTATGCGGAGAAAAGCTCACCGATTTTTTTTCTTTTCTTTATATGGAGGCTGTTGGATCATGCGTAACATAAATCAATTTATTATCATTAAAATTCGTCAGCTTTGTAAAAAAGAAAATGTCCTTTTTGTATTATTTGTTAAGCTTGTTGGGTATATTGCTTCGAAATTAATAAATGTGGCGAGTGTTTTCTGTGGCTCACTCTGTAGGCAACGAAAGCCCAACTCAAAAGTTTCTGAACTTGAAGAACAGGAAAAAGTTAGAAAATTTAATGATGTCTGCATAAAACCTAAAAAGCAAAACTGTCAATGGCGAAAATCCGAAAGTGCATGCGCAGCAACGCGGTACCTGATTTCCTCTTTGAAGCTTTTGTTAACCTTTGAAAACAGGATAGAACAGGTAGTAGGATATTGAGGTTTCTTTCCTCCACGTTTTGTAGCCGTTCGTGCTGGTGTTCCTAGACGTTCCCTTCTTGTGATAGTGCCCTTCTACGGCGAGTTACCCATGACCTTAAGAGCTGCACACTGGCACCGTTGTTACTCGTGACCTATAAAGAAGTAGTCTTCTATAAGGTAGCGAATAGGGCGAGTTGGTTAACATCATACATGATGAAAACCGCTCGAACGACGACGACGGAGTGAAGAAAACAAACACGACAGGACCGGTCTATTCTCGCAACTAAAGTTTTGTTAGTGAAATTAACAGAAAAAAACAGCGTAGCCGAGACTGATAACATCAACAAACACCTACTTATCTATTAGGCACTACACAATATTTGGACCTGAAATGGTTCACACACCGCTATTCATATTAGCTCGCAAAGAACAAACCTCTTTATTTGGCAGAGCTACTGACGGCACACTGCCAGTTGTCAATAAATTGTTGTCTTTTTTACCGGTGTACGATGTTCTGATTTTGTACCCTTGCGGCTTCATTAATATACAGAATGGGTGATTACTAAATTCTGATGAATTAGTAAATATGCCCAATGAACTTCAAGAATATTACAAAAAAGTGGACATATGTTTAATGAAGTGACGAGTGCGAATTATGTTAAATGGTAACGTTTGACGCAGAATCCGCGAAGTTAAAAAAAAAATCGGTGAGCTTTTCTCCGCATCTGCCGGTTTTGCGGTGAGCTTATCTCCGGTGAGCTTATCTCCGGTGAGCTTTTCTCCGGTGAGCTTTTCTCCGCCGTCCCTTAACATCAGAAACCGGCATTTTAAAAGTTAAAAATGAGAAGTTGTAAATATGGAAAGCACACTTTCATGCAAAGCTGAAGTGACTCAAATCGGAAAGCATGCATGTTTACAATAATATTGTTATCTCTTCTGTGGAGGCTCAGCAGCCGTTGCATTCAATTTCGCGCACGAAATGGTGACTCGCAGAGAAAGTAAGAACAGTGTTACGGCCTTTATTTCAACAATGGAAACACTTGCAGGCTTGCGCTGGTGAGGACGGAAAACCGAAACTCGCGTATCTCGACTGTGGCCGCTACTACCCAACCTTGTTGTCACTCCACTTGTGCAAAACGTCACTGTAAAATTGCCAGTAAACGCACAAAAATGACACCGATACAATTGTCTTGTGGAATATTCCCTTATTTAGTAATAACTGTGTGAATATATATGCATGTAAAATGAACGTACAATCTCTTCGCACCCGAAAAAAAATGAAATATTAACTTTTAGGTCTGGCTACAATGTATTTTTGCCGAATCTTTAGAAAAGTTACGCGAAATTCGGGTTCGTCGAATCCTAAGATTCGACGCCGAATTTTCGGTTCTGCAAGAGTTTGGCCCATCACAACTCTTTAGGGGCCCGTTTCGCTCAGTCGTTGCCCCGCTCGCATGCGCTGTGCAAGAGAGCTGTACAGCGCTTTTAGAATGACATGAATGTTACTGTAACTACCATGCAATAAAGAAAAAAAAATGGGCCTGCGGCGCAACGAATAACGCGTCTGACAACGGATCAGAAGATTCCAGGTTAGAATCCTGGGAGGCTCAAACAAAGATTTTTCATTTTATGGCCCATATGTCTATCGGGGAGCAGCTACTGATCGTCACGTTCTAAGCGACCTCCCTTGTGTAGAATGCCACTGCGGGTGTTTCGACGTCAATACATACGGTGATGGCCCGGGTCACAAGGCTGTATCTATAGCTGTCTCCCGGAGATATGAAATTGAGAGACATGCACATAGTGTTTTTTTTTATTATTATTATGAAGGTTTACGGTGCAAACAGAATATTAAAAAATGCAATAAATGATTTCTACGAATAATATAAATTACGAAACACGTCAAGTAAACACGTTAGAAAGGCATATTCACAAATTATTTACCAAACAACGAATCCGTATAACACGTCGAAAATGTATCAAAATGCGCATAGCATATAAAAAAATATCTTCTTAAGCCTTGTTGCAGTTTTGTTAAAAATGGAGACAGGCAGCTGATGTCTTTAGAAGCTGAAAATTTGCATGTCGATCTTTAGGAACTTAATTTTTACTTCTTCTAAACTCTCCTTAGCCGTTTGCAGCTATGTGAACTAACTTGGTGAAAGCAAAAGATTGAGCAGCCATGACCACCCTCCCAAAAAGAAAAGCGACAAGAAACCTTCACTCAAATTTAACTGGCTTGTATTCGTTATATAAGGACTTTGCTGCCCCACGTCGCCTCTACAGAGGTATTTTCTAGAACCGGCTAAGGCCGTTCAACGGTGCTGCTCATTTACAACGTGTGATATCCATGATGATCATGATGCTGATCATCATATCTCTATTTCTGTGCCCATGAGCAACAATTGTCTAGCCGGGCGCCTCTGCGCGCTTTAAAGGGGTACCTCCGGCGATGGTCCCCGATTTGCCTGAAAATTTTCTAAACATACCAACGAACATCGCTGAAATAGTAACCAATATATATATATATATATATATATATATATATATATATATATATATATATATATATATATATATATAGGGTGTTTTTTTTTTTAATATTTACAGATTTGTTTTAAAAAAGCCGTGAAAGTTACACTTATGCCGCTTGTGGAGGTGAGTTATACGGCCAAGGGGACATATTATAGGGGGCTAATCGTAACGATCAGTCGGCTAATAAATTAACATTCGTTAATTAACTTGTTAATTAATGAAAATAGACATATGGTTCCAATTAGAAACTTGCTCAGCGTCATCGAAAACCACTAAATCAGTAATTTTCAGAAAGACTTTGAGTGCGTGAGAAGCGTAGTAGTGCACTCAAGTTACCACTTGTGGAGCAGGTACAAAGCTAGCGGTTGCGGTAAGGCGCCCGCGCGATTTTTTCGTCTCTTATCTAGCCCCAGCCTTGTACCTGCTCCACGAGTAATAACTTTAGTACAATACTACGCTTCTCACGCGCCGAAAGTATTCCTGAAAATGACTGATTTAATGGTTTTCGATAACGCTGAGCAAGTTTCTAATTGGAACCATATGTCTATTTTCATTCATTAAAAAGATAATTAAGGAATTCTAATTAATTAGACGACCGATCGTTACGATTAGCCCCGTATAATATGTCCCCCTGGCCATATAACTCACCTCCACAAGCGGCATAAGTGTAACTTTCACGACTTTTTTTTAAACAAATCTGCTCAGCTAAAAAAAAAAACACCCGGTATATATACTGTATATATATTTTGTTTACGAAGTTATTGAATTCACAGTGTGTTTCCTCACCATGTTTTTTTTTTTTTTTTAGCTTGTTACCAATCAACTTTTAGCTGATTGGTAACAACAAAAAGTAATGCTAGTGGAAGGCCGGGGGGGGGGGGGGGGGAGGGTTCCCTCTTTGATGTGTAGAATTTGTTCCCCCTGATTATAAAGAAGTTGCATAGGGTCAAATGCATGCTTTAAAAGCTCGCCGCAGTATCCGCACACCAGCACGGAACAAATGCTTGGCGTAGTCTATTTTGAGACTGCTTGTTCCACTCGCATGCCTGTCCTTTACTGACGTCACGACACTGAAATGTGCAAGTACATTTGAATGTTGCATTTGCCAATTTCACAATAAGTATTATGAATTTAGCGATACTAAATAGCATACCGGAAAGAGTAAACGACGAGGATTCAGAAAATACAGTTAGTTGGGGTCATAATAACGCACGTATAGAGATGTTCAAACTGCGCTAGTGTCTATGCGACTTCCGGGATGCAAATTGAAGCAGACAGACACCTGTTTGCTTTTGCGGTGGTCCTGTGCGTTCCTATGGGAGAACGCGAGTGCATCTTGTATCTTCGAACATAAATAAATTAATTTTTTTCGGTCGTACCGAACGGTATGTTCTCTTATTATCACTGTAAAAGTATAGTTGCTTTAGTTACACTCTAAAAAAAGGGGGTATCACCTTACTCCCTTTTGTCCCATATAATGCACTCCCAAAGCTTTCGTTCGACCGTACAGCGCCCTATAGTCGAACATACGTCCCCAAATTTTACGAGGGGCTTGATAACGGTGGGATAGAACTTATTCAATAGCTAAAGTACGTATCAAAGATCACATAAAGGAAACACTGAGGTTTTGCAGTAGGGCCAAGAAAACCCCGATTTTTTTCTTTGTAGTCAGTAACACGCGTACATTAGCTATTATAATAAGTTGTACCACACGGTTATCAATCCTCTCGAGAAAGTTAGTACCGTCAGATCGACGTCAGTGCGCTGTATCGTCAAACAGAAGTTTTAGGAATTATATCGGACAAAGGGTGTAATAATACACCCTTTCTTTTTTTCTTTTTTGTAGAGTGTATGGCTTTTTTTTTTTTTTTTCACCCGTGAACGATGTTAAAATTCGCTATATCTCAGGCCTAAGTTTATGTTCCATAGCAGTGACTAAAAAGGAGCGACGATTCCAAGCAAAATAACAATCGAAAGGAATGTAGAGTGCGTTCAAGGTTCGCCAGCATTCCGGTGACACATGTGCCCACCTTTTCACTATATGGCCCGTCGTGCATTTTTAAGAACGGTTAGAAACATTCAAAACGCAACGTGGCCCATGAAAGATCTTTTTTTAGCTATCTTTTCGGCCGGGCAACTTGTATCAGACACTTGATAGCTGCCGTCTCAAAGATTTCAAGCGCGCGGGTGATGTTTTGAACGCAGAACAAGCATCTTCGCGTATATTTATAACCAGAAACAATAAAACAGTACTTCTTTATGGCAAATCGGACTATATTACGTGACCTTCAATTTATTTTGAACGCCTACATGCACGGGGAGATACTGATCCAGTGTTACTGCGTAGTCCTTGCCGGCTCTCTTGGTTTTACGGATGTCCTTCGGTCGTTTGACACGCAAATGCCCCATGCTAAAAAGCGCCGACGCTGTGTTCGCGCTAACAGTGTACGAGAGTACACCGTTAGCGCTAACCTGTGCACGTTTTCTACCCTTGACTCGCGCTTAACTCCGTCCACACGGAAGTAACCTGCTCTACCTGGAGAGGGTACCTGGCAGAGTAGCTTACTTCTGTGTGAACGGAGCTATAAGCGCGCGTCAAGGGTAGAAGAAAAGCACAGGTCAGTGTTGAAAGGCTTTTTTATGGTGATCAATTCCAATCTCTACGGGATCAGTAATCGTGGCCTACAAAAAATACCAGCGTGTGGACGAGAAATGACAGCGGTCAGTTCGGCGTGTGAACAATACACACAAACATGCAGAAATACCGCAGATCTGCTGCTATAGGTTATGGGAATTCTTACCTGCAAAATGTCTCCTCTTGCTTCTTGTTTTCCTTTTTTTTATATAAAGATGTTCTGCTATATCACTTTGCACACTAATTAGATCTTGATAAGTATCACATCGGCATGAGGTTGTGTAATCCTTCTTTATGATGCTCATTAAGTACTCGCAACTAACAGTCATACTCCATTGACTACGTATATAACCCACCGCGTGAACGAGTGTCGTCATGCTATGGTGAAGACCGGCGTGACAATCTCAAAGCGTATGAAGCGTAATTTTATTTACCTGGCTTTGCGAAAACCGAGCTGAAGGTGATATACTCTGCTACAGTCAGAACGCGATTTATTTTTCGAAGCGGCCTGTAATTCGTAATAGCTAGGTAACGTAAAATCGCGTAGAAATTTTAACTTACATGGGCACGCAGCGTAGTGGCACTCTGGGTTATACGGTAACCCACGGTAAATAATGTTGAGACCTCTAATACATGTCATTTGCATTCGAAAAAAACAACGGCTTCTTTATTTTGTGTTGGAGGAGCGGAAGCTGAAATCTGACATGATCATTACAAGCAACTTTAAAGTGTTCTTCTTCGATATCAAGGTTTCTCTCTTCCACCCACATAGTCTAGAAGTGACGGCTACCGAAACGACGATTTGCACCTATGCACGGCCGTCGGCTCGTTTGCCACCCTGGCTATTGGCTGCAGTCGCTTTCTTATTTTTTTTTTCTTTCTTTTTTTGTCTGTTCTTTTTTTTTAGATTTATTGCCTTTTTTGGGGTCTACCTTCAGCAAGTCCGATCAACCAAAATGTTCGTCGCCAGAATATAATCTTTCCCTCGTTCGCGGAGAAAACAAAAGGAATAACGTGGGCCTAATAATTTTCCTTTCTTTCAAGAAGCTGCATGTGTGAAGAAAATCTTATTTCTCTTCTATGCTCTACGAACGTGAAGTATTTGCTTTAAAAATTAGTAAGCCAAAATGAAGCAAACAAAAAGAATAGTTCTTTTTTCTAAGATTGACAAAACAAATTTCCCGTTAAATTTGGCGGGAAATATCACATATATTTGTTTGTTTCATCTTAGCTTGTTCGCACGTACACACACACGTATATGCGGTCTGAGCAAAACGCATTCAGCGTAATTCTAAATTTATAAGTCGATTACCCTCAATAAAGCACACTTAAAGTACATCCTAGTCAATTTTAAGACATTATAACGCATATTTTAATATGACTTTAGTTTCCTGCGTATCTTAACGGCGCAGTTCGCCAGTCAACCTAATCTGTAGAATAAAGGTGTACATACTAAAAGTATGCTTTCTATACTAATAAAAGCGAAACGTCTACTTTAAGTAGACGTTTCGTACGTTTCGCACGTACGTTCGTGCATGAAAGCTTCTTCCCTAAGGCCAGGAGCTCACGTTTTGTAGCATCAGCTTCGCTCGCATATATGATGAAACGGCGCCTATGTATTAGTTTTTACCGAGAGTAAGACCCCATTCACACGGCAAGCATAAAGGTACCTTTAACATAGGTCCCTTTGCAATCGGCAAATCAGCCCACGCTCTTGGGTCGCGAGCACACGCCACGTGCGGAGGATCGTGAACTGATTCGCCGCTGGGCATAAAGGTCCCTTAGCTAAAGGTACCTTTATGGTCGTGTGAATGGGGTATAAGATGTTTACATTTTAATTACGGGAGTGCGAGTTTTTTTATTAGAGGAGTACGAGTTTTTATTACAGGAGCGCGACTTTTGATACCAGGAGTGCGAGTTTCGATTACAGGAGTGCGGCTGTGAAGTTACGTGCCTGTCTTTCCGGTGCCGTCCTTGCCGATGACCACGAGGTTGACCGGGCCGGCGTCGGTGCGGGGCCCTCGCGTGTCCTCCTCCATGACCCGGCGCCGATGCCCGCCACAGACCCCCGACCGCCTAACTTTAGAAAACAAGCTATTTACAACAGCTGATCTCGAGTGCGCGCCAGAGCACGCGGGGATCCGTTCCTCGGTGGCGCCATCTAGACGATGTCCCGCACACCACTGGTTTCATCTCAGTTTCGGTTTCGCTCCTCCTGGGAGATGCGAGGGAAGCTGGAGAAACGACAGAACCTAAAAGCTGAGGTACAGGCGAATAAAATAACCGACAGGACGCTGCACAATCTCAATTGTTGGGACTGGAGTTGAGTATTCGGGTAGTATTGACCGTTATTTTATTTGTCCGTGCATCATGGTTCAGATCAGGGGCCCGCAACAACCCGCGGTTCTCGAGGCAGTTTCCTGCAACCACCAGCACGAACCCCCCTACCCCACCCCTCCACCCAACCCGTGCCGCTTTCTCCCGCAGACTCAAGGACCACACGGTAGCTTTGACAACAAATTGGGTTAGACAGGAACAAGAAGCGGTTGAGCAGTTCCAAATGGCATTGTCCGGGCAAAAAACGTCTTCACTTTTCTTTTTTTTTTTTCTTTTTTTTTTTTTTTTGTCTTTCTTTCGCCTGTTAATTCCCCTTTGAAACTTGCCGTCCGGACCCCTCCGTGTCGGCTTCGTGACGTCTAGACCCGCCCCGCCTTCCCGATCCCTGATTTAGATTACGAAGTTTATGTATTTATTTATTTACCCTAAAGGCCCAAGGGCATTAAATAAGGGGGGAGCGATAGTACAAAGCTTAATACAATTGGGTCAAGTGAAAAAAAAGAAAACGATTACACAGTTGGCATAAACACTGTTAAACAAGCAATAAACAATATAAATAACAAGAACACCGGATGAAAACATGACACAAAGCAGCACTATATAAGTCGGTACATATTACTTAAAGAACTAATGAACATATCAGGTGAAGTGATTAACGCGATTTCTCTGGGCAGTCTGTTCCATTCGGAGATGGCAAGAACCAGAGGGGAATTCTTGAGCAAGTTAGTGCGGGCAAAGATGGGCGATACTTTAAAGTGATGACCTACGCGAGACGAAATACGACGTGCGGGCTGAATGAATGAGGTCCTAGAGGGAGATGATCCATGATAGAGCTTGTGGAAAAATGACATGCGAGCAATATATCATCTGTAATGCAGTTGGGTTAGGTTGAGGTTACCTTTTTTGTTAGACAGACTGGAAGTACGGGAGAAGTCGCGGGTTATAAATCTTGCAGCTTTATTTTGAAGTGCCTCAATATGGCTGGTTATTTAAAGCTGATGAAAGTGCCGTATGATGGATGCAAATTCCAACTGCGGCCTGACGAGTGTAGGCGAGGAGCTTAATTGCTTTGTTAGCTCTAAATAAAGAGCGTTTAAGAAAACCAAGAGTTCTGGAAGCTTTGCGGGTTACATGTTCAATATGAAGGTTCTATAATAAGTTAGCTGTTAGGTGGACGCCGAGGTATTTGATTGACGTAACGTTTTCAATGCGGCCCTTTCCAATCATGTACGCGTGATGAGCGATTTGTAATTTTGTTGTAAAAGTGATAGCTTTAGCTTTGTTAGTGAACATATCGCATTAACCATGTGGTGCACTATTGCTGGACAATGTCTAGGTCCCGTTGGAGCATGCGAAAATCCAAGGGGTTCGAAATAACCCGAAAAATGACGCAAATGCAGCGGAGAGACGTATGGTAGATTGAATGTTAGAGTGAAGGTCATTTATATATAAAAGAAACAATACCGGACCGAGGAGAGCCCTAAGGGACGCCAGATTTCACCGGCGTAGGGGAGGTGACACACTTGTTAATTACAACAGATTGAGAGCGGTTTGTTAAAAAAAGCAGTAACCCACTGAATACCATAAGCGTTTATATTGTCACGAATGACAATTGATGAGGCGATGATAACTGAAGAAACTAAACGTTTAATGGGGGCGAACTTGTGCCCAAAAATAAAAAGGAAACAGAAGAAAACAGTAGAGCGTCGCGGGCGTCGATGTCGGCGAAACCGCATGCAGGATCGAGCGCTGGGGCGAGACTGACTCGGCTTGCCAGGAGGATTTTGTACACGCGTGGGCTTCTGGAACATTCGGCATAGAAGGTTCGGGTGCGTAGAACATTCTAACCTCGAATTAGCCAAGACGGTTCTCGAATTTACCAGAACGTCACATTACAGTGTCAACAAAAATATGCAGACGCGGCCAGGAATCGAACCCTGGCCTCCTGCGTGGAAGGCAAGCGCGATAACCGTCAGGCCGCGGGCACTTTTTTTTTCTTTATTGCCGCATTGAGACACATAACACTGAGAATACAAGCAGCGACAGACATTAAAACACCAGCCCGGCTTGGGCTAGTAGTGCTAGATTAAAACCTTTTCATGTTTAAAAGAGCTTCCACGGCGTGGAATCCACTCGGGCACGCTCTTCTGTGCCTTATACACCTCGAGCAAAGATGCGATGCTCTCCCGGAAATATTCCTGCGCCTCGCGGGCGTCAACATCTGCGTGGCGCATAGCCATCCGAGACCTCCAAATGCTGTGCAGGCCCATTAACATCATCGTATCAAACGGCACACCGGCCTCATTTTCGATGGGGAGGTACCTGATCCCGTGCACGTGCAGAGGTAAATCTTTCTTCAGGGTCCGTTGAAGAACGTCCCAGAGAAAGACGCCATCCCAACATTCAAGAAAAACGTGTTCGATGGTCTCTGGTTTTTTACACAAAAAACAGAGGTCGCCCCACGGGACGAACAGTCCTTTAGATGCCATCCATGTCTTTACAGATAACGTGCCTGTGTGCAAGTAGAAAAAAAATGTTTTAACCCCGGACGGAACCAGCATTCTCTTCACTCCTTTTAAAACGTCTTGGCCTGGGCCTGCACAGTACTGTGCTCGATACAAAGGTATGGGAAAAACAACATCACAGAGATCCTTGTACAACTTTTTGCGGGACACTACGCTTAAATATTCAAACGAAAAAACGAGCTGTCAGGAATTGACATGAAACGACGACCTCCTTCATATAACCATGAATGCGCCCTGGCGCCCATGCCGAAGAAACCACAAACTCGGGCAGAGCGCTACTCAGTCAGGTCCGGCCGCGGGCACGCTGCGCCTACTTGATCAGCTGCACTTTCGGCAATGTTCATGGTTTCTAATTTGTATATTAGTCTGTTATGGGGAACCCAATCACGAGCTTTAGCAAAATCAATAAAAATAGCATCGGTATGACAAGAGGACTGGACAGAAAGGTGAAGGTCAGTAATCAATTCAAATAGTTTTGTTTCGCAGGAATGACCACGTTGAAACCCATGCTGATTAGAGAAAATGACGCTGTTTGAAGACAAGTAGGTCACAATCTGTGATGAAAGTATATGTTCTAAGATTTTACATGAAACAGAAGTGAGCAATATGGGCCTGTAGTTATTAAGATTATTTTGATCTCCGGCTTTGAAAATTTGAATGACATCAGCGAGTTTCCAATCATCAGGGGGTTGACCACTGGAGAGGGATTGTTGGAACAGCCTGCACAATAGAACTCCAGATATGTGTTTGGTGAATTTAAATCTCAGCAGATATTCTGTCGGAACCTGGGATAGAGTTAGTTTGCAGACGATCAATTGCACAGTCACTTCCGTAACTAGAAATGACAATATCGTTGATTATATTTTCGGTAAGTGAGGAAATAGAAGTAGGATGGGGGGGGGGGGGGGGGGGGGAGAGGGGCGGAAACACGTTCTCCTAAGTAAAAGCACTGCTAAAAAAGTATTAAAACCAACAGCTAATTTATGTGAATTTTGTACTGATCCGTCGTTACAAATAATACGAGATAATACTGGAGTTGGCTTTGGATTTATTAGTTTCCAAAACATTTTTGCGTCGGATCGAAGCATGTTTTAGACATCGTAACAAAAAAAAACTTGCTTGGCATTTTTTATTTTGTTTTTGCAGAATAATTAGTGAGCATGATAATTGGTCCAATCGTGCTAACTGTGTGAAAGCACAGCACGACTGTACAGACGTGTTTCTTTTTTTTCTTTTTTTTTTTTTTTTTTTTTGTAGGTAGCGTTTAATTCTCGTCGTAAACCACGGTCTGTGCAGGCTAGGGGCGATTTTTATAGTGGGTATACACACACAGCCTGAGCCTCGAGTAACTTATCCCGAAAGAGGATCCAATTGTCGTTTAGTGACCGTTCATCAAACCCACTCAGGAATGTACTAGAAAATTCACTTAATACAGAATACAAAATTTCCGTATCAACTCTCTTATAATCAAAGATTTCTTCGCTAATTTGGCCCCCTTTGTTTACAGTCAGGGCAAAATCGCAGTGGATAATACAATGGTGACTAATTTTGTCGATGACGCGTACAGACGCATGCTCGGGATGGGTGGTGAAAAATAAATCTAAAACTGCATCGTCACGTGTAGGCGTGGAATTCATTTGCTGCATATTAAAGTAGTCGGCCATTTCCAACAATTTCCGGCACTCATTCTTTTTTTTTTTTTGGGGGGGGGGGGGGGGGGGGGGCATTCCTCCGACATTGTACATGCAGCCCAATCAATACCGGGGTCGTTAAAATCGCCAGCTAATCAACCTTTTTGAAACAACCTTTATTCAAATAAATTCCTACAAGCTCGCTTGCGTCCATTCCCTACTCGGAGAAACAGTTTTATTGCATAGGAACTGCAGTTGGTTTAAAGGCTGCATAACGTAAATTTGCAAGCAAAGCAATGACTACCTAATTTGTTTGAATAAAGGGTGTTTTAAAAAGGCTGATTTTTTACTCTAATCAAAGCCAGAAAGGTGAGCAAACTTTCTGAGCACGCCGGTGTAAAGCGGTGAAGCTCGACTCAGGTAATTCTGAAGGCACATGTATTTATTTTTGTTTTAATTTGAAATAATTCCAATACATTAGAAGGATCATGTGAATCAAATAGAATTTAAATAAAACACTACTCGCGCAGTATCAAAAACTTCGAATATTCGCGCTGCTCTTCTATTTACTCGTTCAACTGAAGCGCTTGTATACCGTCCACTGATTTCCTCCGTCCGTGTAACTTTCGCGCTGCTTCAAGATGAACTCGTACCAACGAGCCAAGTTCTCTGGTCTCCTAAACACATATTAAAAATAAATCCGAGAAACCCACATTCCAACTCTGCACACCAAAAAAGGCTAGTTTACGAAATCTTGTTACATAAATTGTGGAAATAAAGAAACTTAGTTTTTACCCGAAACACAGTTAAAAATCGGAAGGGCACCACTTTTTTTCGTTACCTGTATTAGTCTGCACTACAACGAAGGCACAGGCAGAATTTATAAGCCTCAAATTTAAAACAGCCTGGTCAGCATAAGGAACATTCATAAATTGTGGACACAATATTGTTGACATAACTACCAAGTAAAAATGGAGATAATATCAAACCGACCCTGTTTTTCGGTCGTTTCAATCATCCCGATCGACTAGATAACAAATCTACAGAAAATGCACAAAAATGCCCCCGGTAGGCAAACCTAACAGCTTTCCTCAACGGAATGAAGATGGTTGATGATGTTGAAGGCCGTGCACATAACCAGAAACAGCGGGAAATAAAACACGCTACGTTTATATTTATTTAGTCGGGGGCATCATCACAGGAGAGTGTTTGAAGAGTTACATTATAGTTGGGGGTAGCAAATACATTCTGCACACAAATAAGCATACGGACACGTATAAGCTATATATGCCCTATGACATCGGAAAACATAAATTATTGATATTGGTCCTCTAAACAATAAAAAAACAAGTGATTCAAAAGAATTTAAATAATATAGTTAGATAGCTGATTTCATTCTTCAACTGCAGGGAAAAGTATTCATCGAACTGAAGAATTATCTCATTGTCCAAGTGTGATATCCTGCGTTAGTTAAAGAAAATATGTTGGATAGTAAAGCCTAGTTTTGTGTATTTTTGTTTTAATAAAATAATAATAAAAGTAATATTAATAATATTTTTTCCGTGCGCTAAAACACATTTTCAGTCTTCACAGCGGTGCACAGAATATAGTAAGAACAGTAAAATACAGGGCGTCACAAAAGAAAATTTACACGGTCTTTTTACCGCAAAAATAAACTAGGCATCGCCGAACGCTCATTGTCCGCCCAAAGGTAGCGCTAGAGGTCACAAGCAGGTGGCAAAGTTTCAGCCCGATCCGATACCTTAATCAAAAATTATAAGTTGTTTCTTGAAAATTTTAATGGGAAAATGGAGCCCATTTTTGACCGTTTTTGATTTCTGGTGCCATAGAGTCCCATGTGTTCGAAAACTCCGTCGGCCGCCATTTTCCAATTGAAATTTTCAGAAAATCAGTTACAACTTCTTTGGCATCTGGTTTCGATATCTAGCACTACCTTTGGGCGGAGAATGAGCGTTCGGCGATGCCTAGTTTATTTTTGCGGTAAAAAAGACCGTGTAAATTTTCTTTTGTGACACCCTGTATTGCTGAAACACAAAACAACCTTGCCTTACAGGTGCGTAGCCATGCCAAGGAGGGGGGGGGGGGGGGGTTTCAGGTGTCAGAACACGCCCCGAAATGTTACTTGATTATATATAATCGTTTTATGTGTGTGTGATTGGACTAGCACTTGGAAACACACCCGAAAATATTTTCTGGCTGCGCCACCGTTGTCTCATTTAGGCAAGAGACATCCGTTCATAAAGAAACTGGGTAAAATCTCTAAGGCACATTAAAATACCAAGATGCTGTTTCTTATTTAAGTCCAATTGAATCCGCGACAAAGGGAATACAGGGAACGTGCAAAATGGATTAAACGTTGGTAAATGTTGGTAGAGCATTGAAGGAACATGGTAACATTGTAATAAAACCATGGTATTAACATGGCCGTAGGCAACTTTGTAAAAAAATATACAATTTCTAAACGCTCTTTTCACGGCAAGCTTATGTAACGCGAATCGGTTAGCTGTTACATTTCGTAATTATAAAAACACCCCCTTCCAATATAGCGGTAACATACTATTCTTATCAATCGTTTCTGTACGTTTTCGGTTGCAGTTGCCTGTGATATTGTCACGGGGGGTGACCAAAAGAACAAAAAATAAACAGGAAGAAGAAACCTTTAATAGGGTTAACTTGTTCCCAAAACAAAGGGTTAAAAGGACAGGTGTCGTAGGTGAGCGACGATGTCGGCGAGGGGGCAGGGTCCGGCGCTAGCGTAGATGGTGAATTCGGGTGGTCGCCTCTCTCCTCTGACCTCGATTCAGCAAAGGGCCCCCTCCTCGCCGCCAAAGCCACTCGGGATCCTTTTCAGCCGATCACAACTGCTCGCTTCAGAGCGCTCTGACATTCGTAGATCATCCATGGAAGAAAATTTATTAATTTTAATAATGCATAAAAAAGATTTTACAGCATACGGTGGACAATTGAGCAAATTTTACGCTCACGACGTGATGAAATAATGGTTGTGACGTAAATTGTTTTACGCATCGGCATGTAAAAAGAAAAGAAAACAGCAGTATGCGAAATGATTTTTGCAATACGCAACGAAAGCCAATGCTTGGAAAGAGTTGTCAACTGATCGCGTTTTCGACAGTCAACGCGCTGCGACAGCGGTCATGCGTATGGCTGAGTAAGCGAATATGAAATGGTTAATAAACCGCATTTTTCTCACGGCGAAATATCGTGCAAGCAGGATATGGCCCATATCGCCATGTGCCACAAATCACAGTGCATTATATTAGGCTCTCCCTTTAATTTACACCACAAACCTTTGAACGCACATTTACCAAACCTGAAAATTTCTTGAAGCGACCACAATACCCGGTAAAACAGTGGCGAGCTCTGCGAACTGTTTCTTCGTCGGTTAGGCTTAGTGAATTCACCGCCATGAGATGAACGTTCTCGTCGAAGCACTGGGAATACTTCACACGTCGACTTTTCCTGTGTCGTTCCGTCCGTTGTAATCCTCGCACCGTCGAATGTACAAGCACTTTGTAAAACCAGATATCAATCGCTGTCATGCCGTACGCCGCACACCACCACAGACCACTGCCGGCTATAGACCTGTTTCTCTCGGCCAGGGGGCGCTGTAGCGTCCACGAGACAAGACAACAAAAGAGGCGCCTTCGCTAGCGTCCATGAGACGCGACCATTGAATGCTAACGTGATTCTGAGTCCTAGCGTCGCATCATACATGATCCACGGTCGTAAACTATACCGTCTCTCAGCGTCTGTCACAGGGGTCTCAAACGCGCGGCCCGCGGGCCGCATGTGGCCCACGACTCGCTGGGACGCGGCCCGCAGAAGGCCGGCTGCGAGTTCCGGTTTCCATGTCTCGAGCGCTAGAAACGACATGTGTCATAGCGATCTCATCTCGTCGATTCATTTTCGCTCGAAAAGTAGCTCTGCTCTTTTAACGCATGCACACATTTTATACTTCTCTGTGTTCATCTCTGTGCTATTCGGGGCGATGCCTCAATGATCGGCTGCGGGAGCACAAGTATCACGTGTTTAGAGTTGTGTCAGGTCACCTTGGCCTGCACTGCCGAGACTGTTGCTGCGCTCCCGTCTTTGACAAGTGTGAAGTGGTTAGGAAAAATAAAGACAAACTCACTCGGGAAATCATTGAGGCGCGCGAAATTGGAAGATTGGGGCAAAACTGTGTCAGCACTCCGTCACTATCTTTATCGGATAAGGAACGTTCCTATTTAGACACACAGTGACAGTGCATAGCGATGGCTAGTGAGCACGTGGCAGCCAAGTCAAGCTTTTTATTCATGTTTGTTTGTTGTGACAATACAGTATTTATACTCGCTGTTAGAACGAATAAACTTCAGTTGTAAGTCAGCGCCTTGTTTGTCTACCTTCTTGTTCTTGTCCGTGTCCTTGCGCTGTTTTAATCTTTAATCATGAAATACCAACTAGCCCAAACTTCTACTTTAGTCAAGTTCATTTGCCCTTTGTTTCGCTTTATTATTTTGCTTCCCATTTTTGTAATGTACAACAATTCCGTTACCAGTCTGCAACCTCGGGCTATTCGTTCAAGGATGCATGCCAGCTGCGACGCAAACTTTCGCTTAGGAGCAAGTACCAAAGATAAAGCTATGAACTCGGTTTTACTTGAGCTAGTTGGTACATACTTGAATATGGTCAGCTGAACAATTACAAATTAGAAAAAACCGTGAGAGGAAATACATACACACCGCTGACTATCAACTTGCTGCCTTTAATACTTCGTCTTCCTTTTTTTTTCCTTTACTACAGCTAGTGATGACAGCCATCCGCCATGTCCGCGCGATGCCCCCATCAGGGTGTTATGCGGCTCGTGCCACCTCCCAAGTATTGTTTTTACTAGTTCTTAAAAGTGTAATTTTAATTTTTGCTATAACATCAGGTCAGGGCCCCGTCTATCACAATCCATTCGGAAGAAAAACAATACTTGGGACGTGGCACGAGCCGCATAACACCCTGATGGGGGCATCGCGCGGACATGGCGGATGGCTGTCATCATACTGTAGTAAAGGGAAAAAAATGGAAGACGAAGTATTAAAGGCAGCAAGTTGATAGTCAGCGGTGTGTATGTATTTCCTCTCACGGTTTTATCTAATTTGTAATTGTTCAGCTGAGCATATTCAAGTATGAGCTCGGGATTCTCCCCTTAAAAAAAATATCACAATTAAAAGACGAGTACTTGTTCAGAATGTTATAATAACAATTGTGAGGAATTCAAGAACTGTCAAATTAAATTGTTCTTTTTTTAGAGACATGTTGAGCTGGGAACGACAGATTACTTGCTCTCTTGTTCTATTAAAAATGCCACCGTGTTGCGGGGCAGTGTAATTTTAATTTTTGCTATAACATCAGGTCAGGGCCCAAAGTAGTCATATAAACAAATCAAATTTCAAGATGTCACTGGCAAAACTGTGAGTTTACGAAAACCATAGGGCACGAGGTCTCTTCTCGTTAAAGGGACACTGACAGGGTATTTATGCTCGCCGAAGTTTTTAGTTGTACGTGACATATGAGAGCTCAACTACCCAGAACATAATTTGCGGCTCGAAATTCGGTTTCTTTCCGCCCAAAAACCGCCGATCAAGAACTGGCCGGTTCGAGTCTCGCTCACTCTCTTTTTCGCGGTCACGGGCCGTTTTCTAAGGTATCGATGCGACCACCAAATTTAATCAAAGTCGTGGGTCACTGAAGGCACACACTCAGTATTAAAAATAGAAAAAAATATGAAACCCATTTTTTGTGGCTTTTAAAAAGCTGTAAATACGTTGAATGAAAAAAAAAGTTCCACAGACAACCGGAAGCATACTGTGCGTTCGTCGTTTCGCGTATCGTGGGACTCGCGGGGACGGCGATGGTAGCGGACGACGGTCGTGGGACCTCTATTTCAGAACTGTCGTTCGCGGTCCCGGCGAATTCTGTCTACCGTTAAAAGAGAAATTTGGGACTGATCAAAAGAATTGGTATTCATCCCGTACAACACGCCCGGCCACCAAGCCGATTTGCACGAAGACGTCGCCGAGCCGTCGCTCCCTTCTCGTGGCTGAAGACATCGCTCGCGCAAACGTCAAGCACGACCTGTCCACTTCAAGTTGAATATGCACGCGTACGATTTCTTTACTAGGTGTGAATGTCCCCAAGGCGTGGTGCTTCCAGACTTCAACCCGGGAGTGCTTTTGCTAGAGAAAAATCGACAGCAAACTTTCCAACTTACAGTTTACCGGCTGAATTATTACTAAGGAAAAAGATCCACCAGAAAAGCGATGCCCCAGTAGCTCAGTGGGAAAGACGTCTGGTTCACACGCGGTAGGACCGGGTTCAATCCCCCGTGAATTTTGTTTTTTCAAACATTTTTTGATGTTTACATATATATATATTTTTTTACAATCATCACTGAAGAAACAAACAAAAAAATAACAAACTAATGTTGTGGACGATACTTAGCTGAATTAAATGGTATGGGATTTCCGTTTTGACGCCTGCGAGCTCAATGTAATCACTTTCCACAAAATGCAAGGAGCATATAAATCAGGTAACGTCCGCTTTCCGAGGTGCCCGTATATGTTCTACGGGAATTGCAGCCAGCCATCGGTCCCGATCCCGTTGATCTTTCGGAAACTCTGTCGCACAATGCCACTTTTTTTCGGATGCAGGGCATGTGAGCCAGCTCTTCACGCAACATCTTGGGTGTATTCTTTTCGGAGCCGATCATGGAAATTCACCACGGGCACTCACTACTCATCTCCAACTCCTCAATGTACAAAACGACTCATCTTGGAGTACAGAACAACGAGCGGAACAAACATAACTGCAAAAAAAATCGCACGGCGAGCAGTTCCCGCACGCCGCATCGCACGCCGCATGTCGTGTCGTCTGCTACGGAGAGGAGAAAAAAAACGCACGGTCGGGTGTAGCCACGTGACTTCCGCCACTCGCACCACTCCTCTCCACTTCTCCGACCTCCGTCAGGTTTCGGTTTCGGTTTCGAGCGGTTGCGTCTTTTGGCTTTATTAAAAAAATACGCTACTCTGTTGCAAAATATTAATTGGGTAGTCCTCCGACACCATAATGAAGCGCCTGGCAAAAAATAAAAAAAAAAATTTTGGGGGGTGTCAGTGTCCCTTTAAAATCTTCTCACCCCCCCCCCCCCCCCCGGGTCGTACGTTGGCCCTCGGCCTTTGCGGTGTGGGCTATCTGGCCCCCCCCACTCAAATGAGTTTGAGACCACTGGTCTACGGGCACGGAGCGTCTGAAAGAACGGACCTTGACATAGAATGAAAACGCGACCTAAAAATATTCAATTTTGCGCGTCAGGGGCGCTGCTTGAAACTTGAGATCTACAGGTCCATCGTCAACAAAACCACATATATACCAAGTATACCAGGTGACGCCTGCGCCACTCCGCACTCCGACGGCTACCGACGGAGTGCTAGGGAGCGCTCTGAGAGAAAGAGGCGCTCTCGGAATGAACCAGCCGATCAGGCCACAGCACTCTCTTTCCACCACTCGATCACGCGCGCTCTGGAAAGAGCGCTCGAGAGCGCACAGAAAGAACCACGCGAATTCGCGCCATGAAGGCTTGCCACGCAGAGCCCCTTTTGTATTCGCATGGGCTTCTGGAACAATCGGCGTACAAGGTTCGGCGCGTAGACATAGATTCTAACATCACATTACAGTGTCAACGAAAATGTGTACTCGCCCTCAGGCATCGAACCTTGGCTTTTTGCGTGGAAGGCAAGCGCGATAACCGCTAGGCCACGAGCGCGCGGCCTACGTGGTCAGGTGAGCGAGCGGCATTATAGATAAAGAATTCCGGAAGTCCCAGACCGAATTCTAACCGTGTTCTGACTAGTGACCACGGTGGAAGAGACATTTAGGTGATGACTCTCTGTCCGATCCGGTGACCACATTATGTTCGGCGCACCGAGCGCTTCACTCGCACGGGGATAGATGGCGCCCAAGTATCGGGTACCTCCAAAACCGACCGCTCCGGTTGTTTCTTCCAGCGGTTGCCCCGCATTCCCTCGCTCACAGCTTTTTAGAAACACATTTAGGTGATGAGTCGATGACTCTCTGTCCGACGCGGCGGCAACCTTATGCTCGGCGCACCGAGCACGCTTCACTTCCACGAGGATAGATGCCCTCCCAAACTGACCGCTTCGGTTGTTGCTCCCAGCGCTGGTCCCGCATTCCCTCGCTCACCGCTTCTTGGTGTACCTCTCCGCCACCACGCCGCCACCAAGTCGCCAGAGTTTATAAATCTGTGTTCTCTCCCTTCTTCTTCTTTGGGTTAAGGCTCACCTTCGTGCTTGATGGTGGCACCTGTGATCGACAAAGCACCAACGCAAAACACGAGGCCAGCCACTAGCCGCACACCACCACCACACCGCGAAAAAGGCGACCACGCTACACCGCCGACACCCCGCCGAGGACGGACCTCATACACACGATGCTCATACCCCAGCGCCCTCCGCGGCGGCGCGGAACTAACTACTCCTAGTACGAGGCTAGCTCCGAACACGATCTGGTCGCTCGCTCCCCGCGGAAAGAGCGGCTAGAGTCATCACCTAAATCCATTTCTTCCAACGTGCTTGTGACCTAAATGGAAAAGGAAGAGAGCGATGAAAATCGGGTACATAATCGAGAAATTACGCCCAGCGCTCTAAACGCAGCATTAACGGTATGGGGAACTGTTTTCCGTGGTCACGTGCCGTTCTCTATGGTTTAAACCATGTATCCTCTTATATACTGACAAAGCCTAGCAGATCGCCACGAGAAGCGGCCGCCGAAAGGGAGAAGGCGGAGCGGCAGAAAACGAATGAGAGGAGAGCATAAAGTCCCTTGATACTTCTTTTACAAGTAACGACAACCAATACAAATGACTAAGCACATTCCGCTGGAACGAAATGGCGGCATTCAGTTCAAACTTTTGCTGTGCGCCGCCATTCGCTTCCTAAAACCCGCACCGTCACGCAGTCGGCGCTTCAAAGAATGTCGCTACTTGTAGGAAGCTCTTATCTAGGGATTTTAGGAGAGCCACGTGACTTGCGCCCCGCTGCGGCGAGATGCCGAAACACACTTCTCCCTAGCGAACAAGTGCTGCTGCAAAAGCTGTGCGCTGACGTCCAGGTTCCCTGAGAAAGGGCTCTTTGATGCTCTGTGCCACCAGATCCTGGCGCTCCAAATCTACGATCGGGCATTCTATGGCTCCGTAGTCGAACTGCCAGGCTTGGGGAATATAGAGGAGGCTATGTTTAGAAACGCACATCAAATATAAATAAAGTCATGGGTCATCCAAGGCACACTGCAATCGTTACTTCCAATCAATTTTCTTCGAACCAATGCCGAAAGGGCCGCATCAGTTCCTGGCTGAGTTGATATATCTCCAGTGGCGAATTCAGAAATAAATGCTGACGGAATTCGGAGCCTCCTTCCTATATTTAACCCAGATAAGGCCACTGGCCCTGACTACAGTCCCTAGATAAGAACTTCCTAGAAGTAGCGACAATCTTTGAAGCGCCGACTGCGTCACGGTGCAGGTTTTGGGAAGTGAATGGCGGCGCACAGGCAGAGCTTTGAACTGAACTATTTATAATGTGGCGATGCAGGCGAGTTGGTTATGCATGTTGAAAGTAGTGAAAGCGCACAATAAAGACGAATACGAAGACGGAGAGGCAAACAGGACGAGCGCTGACTATCAACTGTATTTTTCATTGGAAAAAATAGAAACAGCAACATAAAACCAGGAAAAGTCACAAATACTACAAATGTGACTAGTCATCAATGACTCGGCCACCACACGTGTCAATAAAGTCCACTTCCTTTTTGTGAAGGAAAAGTGAGGGTTGACTGATACACTTATCAGGACATTCCTTCTTTATCATATAAGCCTCCAGTACCTCCCTCGCCACCTTTTTCTCTTAACGATTGTAGTGCCCGATTTGTTGTCCGACAACCCTGTCACACCGCGCTGACGGCGAGGACAACACGGGGAACACTCCGCCATCTTGATTGTTTACCTTCGTTCGTGTGCGGCGCGGAATCGCTGGAAATGTGACTCTACAAAGTGCTAGTGCGTTCGAAGGGCCGGGAATTACCACGGTACGACATCAACTAGTGACTGTGATTAGAAAACTTGACACAGGGAGTATTTTTCGCTCTTTATTTTATCGAAATGTTCTTCATTTGCTGACAAAGCAGATAGCCCTAACCGAGGAAAGGGACATCGCTGATGTATGTTCGGGATTTACGCCACCGTATGAAGTGATTCTGTCCGGTTCTTTCATGCAATTTCTATCTCTACTGTAAAATTGCGTTAGCACCGGCAGTACCCCAAAGCGTCTTTTGTAGCGTGGTGTTGAGCTGAACTGACAGCGCTTCAAAACTGCGACACCGACACCGTCGGCCTTCATAACAATCGGTGAAATAAATATTTTTCAACGCTGTCTACTGGCCTACCGCTGCTACGTGATCGCTTCATTCCCACAAAACGTCCTGGGTATTTTTAAGACAAATCAGGTGTCTAGTAGCAGCTGTTTCCAAGTTCCAAGCATCAACAATCATGATCAGAGTGGTCGTTTTATGCTTCGACTTTTTAATCTTAGGTTTTCTGGATTATTTTTATTATGCTTTATTAGTGGGTGAGTAGGCATGCCATTTTATTTCACTATCCGTAATGTGCGCTGGACTCTCGGGAGATCTAATTTCAAAACCAGTCTGAACGTTCACGACCGTAGCTGTGACCATTTCGAAAATCACTTTCCGTAACTGCGCAGCAAAAAACATTAATCGAAAATATTTTAGCTGCACGCCAGCCCTAATTATTGTTAAATAACGTTTTCCAAGCCTTTGTTTGAGTAAGACTTTATTGATAGGGGACTAGCTCTACCATCGAAGCTATCTATGTTGTCGTGTTGCCGGCCCGAAATTCGCTCAGCCAGCGATCAGGGCAACACTCGTTGTCCAACACAAGTTGCTGCTGTTTTTGTTGCCGAAAGCTGTCATACCGAGGCAACATTTTAGTTGTCGTCCATGTTGTCGTGCTGTTGCCGCGGTGTGACAGCTTTTTCGTCGTTTACCCTGAGACTGGGTTGTTTTTTTTTTGAAGAGCAGAAGAGCAGAAAAAAAAACCCAGTCTCAGGGTAAACGACGAAATGGTTGACTTCCACCAGCTAGCCTGTACTTTGACTCTTTTCTCGTGACAGCTTTGTCGGACAACACGGGGAGCGAGCAACAAGTTGCCCGACTGTTGGACAACGTGTTGTGTTGATGTTGCCGTCGTGTTGCCTCAGTGTGACAGGGCCTTTAGGCAGAGGCGTTGAACGGTAGATCATGAGTGTCTCGTACGGATCTTCCCTTTTGCTGAGTGATCTCTTTATGACCTTCACTGCAGCCTCCGCCATCCCATTGCTCTGCGCGTAGCGAGGGATTGATGTGATGTGCTTAAATCCGTAGGTCTGTGAGAATTTTGTGAATGCTGAACCTGTGGTTCCCGGAAACTAAGGACCATTATCAGACACCACTACTTCTGGGATGCCATGCCTCGCAAGTATCGATTTGCAGTGCATTATTTCGCACGCTGCTGTGAGGCTTTCCAGTCGGGCGATTTCGAGGTAGCGAGAGTAGTAGTCGACGACGACCAGCCACCATTTCCCATGAATGAAGAAGAGGTCCATCGCCACTCTCTCCCACGGTCGACTAGGAAACTCTGACGGGATGAGGGGGAGCTTTCGGTTCTGGCCAGTTTTTATGCACTTTTCGCAGTTCTTGACCAGGCGCTCGATATGATCGTTTATCCTCGGCCACCATAACGATACATTTGCCCGTGCTTTGCATTTTCCTATGCCCATGTGTCCTTCATGAAGTTTTTGCAGGATATGTGGACGGCAGGATTCTGGTACCACTATTCTAGAACCATTCATGAGAAGGCTGTTTTGCACGGCAATGTGATGACGGTACTCGTATAGTACTCTTTGAGGTCTGTTCCGAGATCTCGACGATTTGGCCAACCTTTATGGCTGTAGCTGGCGAGTCTTTGGCAAACATGGTCTTTGTTTTGTTCTGCCGTTATCCATTGGAGACTCGTTTGCGTTGCTGGTAGGGACCTCTCTATGTGTCGAATGAAGCAATCGATTTCTTCTTGCATCTCTCTGTCATGCCGCTGTGGCAGAGGGCTTCTTGACAACGAGTCAGCTGCTTGGAGCTCCTTGCCTGGAACGTGGACAACTTCGAATGAGTAGCGCATTAAACGTATGCGCAGTCTCTGAAGCCGTGGGGTTAGGTCGTCCAATGACTTTGATCCGAACAGAGAAATGAGTGGTTTGTGGTCGGTTTCCAGTACAAAGTGCGTTCCCACGATGTAATCTCGGAATTTTTCGCATGCCCACATGAGTGCCAAACCTTCTTTTTCGGTTTGGGCGTACCTCTTCTTTGTTTCGGTGAGTGTTCTGGACGCATTGGCAATGACGCGATATGATCCATCCTCCTGCTCTTGACGCAGCACTGCTCCCAGGCCATAGGATGACGCATCTGCCGATACAATCGATCGCTTGTTGGCGTCGTAAATTCCGAGAACGGGGCAGGTTGAGAGGATTTCCTTCCACTTTGCGAAGGCTTTCTGCGGAGAATGATCCCACACGAAGTCCACTTTGGAACTGAGCAGTGACGATAGTGGATGCAGTAGGTCAGACAGGTGTGGCACGAATCGTCCTAGGTATGTCGCCATACCCATGATGCGCTTGACTTCTTGCTTTGAAGTCGGTATGGGCATCTGTTTCACTGCGTTGACGATTGTCTCGTCTGGACGGACACCATCGCTGTCTACTTGATGACCTAGGAACTTGACACTTGTCACTCGAAAGACGCATTTATCCTCGTTGAGCGTGAGTCCTGCTGATGAGAGTCGCCTGAGGACTTCTCGCAGACGTTGCTCGTGCTGCTCGGACGATGACGCCCATATCAAGATATCGTCCATGTGGCAAAGTACTCCTTCCATTCCTTGGAGATGTTGTGTGATACGTCTCTGGAAGTGTTCCGGTGCTGACGTGATTCCGAATGGTAGGCGATTAAAACAATATCTTCCAAACGGAGTGATGAATGTCGTCAGGAGTCGTGACTTCTCGTCTAAAGGGATCTGCCAGAACCCAGAATTCGCGTCCAGCTTTGAGAAGATCTTGGCTCCCGCTAGCCTTCCCAGCGTGTGCTCCACTGATGGGATAGGGTGATAGTCGCGCTGAATGTGTTTGTTCAGTTGTGTGAGATCAACACAAATGCGAATTTTGCCGGACGGTTTTGGGACGATGACCATCGGCGCGCACCATTCAGTAGGTTCTTCTACTGGAGAGATGACACCTTGCGACTGCATGTTTTCTAGCTCTTTCTCCGTTTTTCGATACAGCGAAAGCGGTACTCTTCTCGGTGATGCGATAGCAAACGGCGTCGCGTTAGGTTTCAGCTTGAGAACGTGAGCACCTTCGAGAGATCCCAGTCCTTGAAACAGGTGAGAGAACGCTTTCTTCGGTTCGCAAGCTTTGTTCGCAGTCATGCAGATTTGAGGGCAAAGCTGAAACTTTTCGATAGCTGGCTTACCCAAGAGAGGTTTGCGAAGTCCTTTCACGATGTAAACTTCTTCGAGTGCTTGTTGCCCACGGCAGTTGAGCTTCATCCAAGCTGATCCCATGACTTTAAGGGGTCGTCCGTCTGGACCATGAAGTCGGCGTTGGGGCTCGGAGAGCTTGTGGCACTTTGCGAAGACATTTTGAAATATGGAAGCTGGTAACACCGTTTCGTCTGCTCCAGTGTCTATTCGGAAAACAACAGGAGTTTCGTCGACGAATATCTCGATGTCCCATTTTGCTGTTTGAGGAGAAGCTGCAGCTCCTACGAATCCTTGTTCGTATACGAGGGAGTTCACGGTATTTGAAGATTTGCAGACTGTTGCAAAATGTCCCTTTTTCTTACACCTGTTGCAGCCTGCGTTCTTCGCCGGACACACGCTCCTCGGGTGAGCTTCTCGACCACACCATGCACGGTTTGCCTTTTGGTTTGGGTGTCGCGGTCTTCTTAGAACGAGTTCGAACATTTGAACGTTCAATTCCTCGCTGAGCAGGTCTTGCTGCTGCCCCATTTTTGGCTGCTATACGGTCAACGTTGGCATCCTTTTCTTTTGTCGGTCGGAGTTCCACTTGTTGCTTCTTAATCACTTCCGATTGTCGCGCAGCAGCGATGGCCTTCTGGAGGTCCAGATCAGGATCCAGTTGTAGTTTTTCTGAAGTCCTGCTGTCCCGAAGACCAACAATCAGCCTGTCGCGGATCAATTCTTCCTTCAGTGGTCTATAGTTGCACGTAGTGGCTAATCCATGGAGAGCAGTGACGTACTCCTCGGCGGTTTCCGTCTCCAGTTGCGATCTTGTGTTGAACATGGCTCTCTCACACGTTGCGACGAGGAATGAAGTAACGTTCGAAGTTCTCCATCACCTTCTCGAAATCTTGAGCTTCTGTGTCGGACAGCTTGAAGGTCTGTAAGACGTCTTCCGCTTGTGGTCCCATGATGTAAATGAGAGCGTCGACTTGGTGTGATGATGGTTGAGATGCCAGTCCTGATGCACTGTGGAAGCGCTTGAATCTCTTCTTCCACGCCGGCCATTCGTTTGGTGTTGTAAAACTGAAGGCTTCGGGTGGCGAGATGCGAAAAGTTGCCGTTACCGTTTGTTCGGTAGCACCGTTGTCGGCAGAAGTTGAGGGCTTGTCCATTGTTCCTTTCGTTTGTAGTCGATCCTGCGCTTTACTAATTATTAGTAGACTCGCGGAGCGATCCTACTTCTGACACCATGTTTCGTTTTACGTTCTTTTGCGAAGGGCACACATGGACAACCTTTCGTGCCGGAGTCAGGCTGAAGACTGACGTCTCGTTTATTAAATATAAAACGAAATAAAAGAAAGGCGCCTCTGGTACGGGGCGCTCAGGTTACGCGCGAAGCGGCGGGACGGATGTTTAGATCTCGGGCTCCGCGCGCGAACGGTTGCTCTCGCTCGGTCGCTTTGGACTTTGGAGCTCGCTAGCGTCGGCGCGTCGGCGACCTCCATAACAGAAAGGTTGCCGCGATCTATGAGCGACGGCGGCAAGCAGACAACCGAAAACACAACATTCTGGACAGTTACTGCCATCTATGAGCGACGGGGGCAACCAGAGTTTTGTGTCAACAACGGGTGTCGACATTTGTTTGGTACCGGACACGATCCTGGCGAAACTAGCCCTTAACAGCTCTGCTGTAAAAAAAAAAAACACGTTCTTTTCTTTGTATAAGCCTAAATGGCACTGCGCTAACTGTTACTCTAGAGGTAAAGCATCTTGGAGTACATCTTACAGAACATTTACCTTGGCAGTCACGTATTACTACAATTACTGCTAAAGCCACTAATATGTTCTATTTTTTTTTTTTTTTTTGACTCAACTTTTTAAATTTGCTTCCCAAAGTTAAGGAAAAGTTATATATGACGCACATAAGGCCCCTTCTTGAATACGCTTGTGTACTGTGGGATCCCCAAACACAATATCTCTGTGATGACCTCGGAAGAATCTAAAACAGGGCAGGAAGCTTCGTGACCGGAATTTATGACTACGCAGTAAGCTCGAGTCTCTTAAAAGACTCTCGGACGGAAACCGCAAAAATGGCATAGATTCGCGTTACCTCTAAAACTCTTTCACAATATATATATATATAAAAAAATAAGAAAGGAGCCTGATTCATTTATTCAGTATTCATTTTTATTTATTCTTTTTTTTTTAATTTTTTAATACACGTTTGCAAGTCCGGTTTTAGGACGCCGCCATCTTCCTCAGTGGGGTGCGCTCTTGGGCGCGGCCATAATCCGAATACGACGCCTTAGCAAGGCTTTGTAATCGGATTATGACTCGTCCAAGCGCAGCCCAGCCAAGCAAGATGGCAGCACCCTGAAGCCGGACTTGCAAACGTGTATACTTTATTTTATTTTTCATTTAACAATTTATTTTTGTAGGTTCTTGTGTTTTAACTTTGACTTTTACTCCTTCCTTTTTAAAAGTTTCTTTCCCGCGTAATTAGCGTTCTTGTGCTTAGTCTTCATTATTCCCGTAAACTAATACAACTTTTTTTCGGCACTTCACCCTTTTTGCTTGCGTGACTTTTTTCGCCATTAAATTAGAATTTTATTTTTATCATCCCACGGCTGCTGTGTCTGCGCACATTACTTTTGCCTATATATCAACGGAAGCATTTGTCAACATTCGCCACTCTTTAAATATATATATATATATATATATATATCAAAGGGGGTACGGAAACGAAATTTTAGCGCCGATCTTTCCGCCTAAATATGGGCTAGGGACAGGCACCACCTCCGAAATATCAATATCGCGCTCTAAAACACAGGAGAACTAATTTTAAACCTAATTAAACGATTTCAAATTCACATCTGGTGGATGGTGGGAAAGTTCTAGTGACATCACTTGTGGCATAGGAGCAGCGCCGTTCTGCGGCAATACGGCGTGCCGGCAGAATTAGCCTAGGCCTGAACGCGTTTGCAAAGCCTTGGCGGAAAAAGTCAAAGCGCAGTTGGCCACAGTGAGCTCGTTCTCGTTGCGGCTCTTTGCACGACACGACCCGAGCATGCTTCTGGCACGGCCAGTATTAGTTGCTGCGAGTTGCGAGCTGCGAGCCGACGTTAAAAAAGATATCGTTGAACTACGAGAGCCAGCAAGAGCCACGCAAATACCTGTCCACACTCGGAGCGGACACGCGCGTTTGATCGAAGTGCTGGATTCGCTCTGTTAGAATGCGTTTCGGTAAGCGCTTCTGGACCGATCTTTTACGATTGCAACTCGATACTGACATGACACTCGGCAAAGAAAGGTTGGACCGACATCGCGAAGCTCCCACGAACTGCTATAGCTCGACAGTGGCGTGGCGTCGTGTCAGAATAAAAATGGCATACTAATAACAACGTGTACATACCGTGTTGCGGAGGTAATCCGTATGGCGTTTATTTGAGCTCTTTATCACACAAAACTAGGAGATAGAATCAATGAGAGTCGCTTTTCGACAACAGCGTTCGTCACCGCTGTCTCGGAAAACAAGGATATCGAGATGACAAGGGGAAACGATTGACCTCTGAAATTTAGTTCAGGGATCAAACTATTCATCCGGGAAGGGTCCACAAGGGTCACGCGGGCATATTCCATTCAGCAGGCCAGCCGGTCATGGGCAGACGGTCTTGGCCAAGGACCGCCGGAGCAACGGTGCGCCGAGTCGGTGTTGCTGCTAGGCCTACTATATTCTGCCGAGCTCGCTTGATCGGTAGAATCGGGGCCGTTGTAGCTCTTCTCGGGTGTTTGTGGATCCTGCGTTCTTGATCGTCGTGGTCTGTTTCGAGTACTCCTTCCTTTTTTCTTGCTGCTTGAAGTCGGGACGCACGAGAAGAGCACGTAGAAAAATAAATGTCCGTTGGTCGTCGTTACCAAGTAACTGAGCGACGCTGTCGACCATGTTGATTTGATCGTAAAAAGTGCGTAAGCTTTGGAGCTGTCGTAGGATTTTGTCGTAACCTGCGCAAAAGTTACGACAATTTTGTTTCGAAAGTACGGGTTTTTTCTCAAATTTGTCGTACGCACTTTTTTCGTCGTGAGTTCGCTTTGAGAATCCGGCCTCAGAGCTGGTTTTGTCAGTGGTGCCGTAATTGCCGACTTGCCGTGGTGCAGCGTGCGAGCAGCCCTTGCACATCTCAAACGGCCACGTTGTCACAGGTTGGATGGATGGATGGATGAATACGGCTGAGCCCTTTGGATCGGGCGGTAGCTTACGCCACCTAGCCATTTTGTTTTACCATTTAAGCTTAGAATATTTAAATGTGAAATCTATATTCACTCCGCAGTGCAAAGAAAGTGAGGCTATGAAACCCCCTTGCCGTCAAGGGGGTTTCATCGTCGTAAATCGTCGACGCGCCACCAAGTGGCAACGCTCGTAACCACAACATCCACGCCGTAGCCTTTCCGGTCTGGCACAAGTGACGTCACGAATGCGCCCAATATCCCAAGACGCATCGCGCTCTCCGATGGCTGATTTTTGAGAGCGCGCCCAGTCGGGCCCCTCGGGGTGAAAAATATAGCCATCCGTTCAAAATACAAACGCGCGATTATGATTTACGGATATCATTGATCATAATGAACCTATTTCTGACCATGATAGGTGTATTTCAAGTTTCGCTTCAGTATCCCTTTAAAGTGGTAGGGAAACGAAATTTCAGCGCTCATTTTTTAGCTTTAATGTGTTGCATGTTGCGCCCTAACCTCAAAAACACCAGTCTTCCGTTGAAAAGCACAAGAAAACTAATTTTAAAGCTAAATAAACGATCTTTCAATGTGCACCTGGCGGATGCATGCGGAGCCTATTTGGGAGGTGGTCTAGCAACGTTGTGGAATCTGCTACGTAGTCGTGACGAAGCAGATTCCTTCGGAGCAGCGCCGCCTTTTGGAATTTCAACATTTTCCTTTTTAGCTCTCCTCTTAGCTCAACTCACAAATCGCGCATTGTACCATAGCCTCCTCTATACGGAGAAAGCCTGGCACATCGACGACGGAGCCATAGAGCGCGCGGCCGCAGGAAAAAGGAGAGGAGGAGTGCGCCGAACGGTGACCAATATGGTAGCGCAGAGCAGAAAGGGCAGACCTAGACAGCGAGCGCTTGGGTCGTGAGCGGCCGCTCCCCGAACCACGCTTGTTTTTGTGTTTTCGTCACCGTCGTTTTTGTACTCCGGGAGAAACGGGCGCGGCGATTCGAAAGGGCGCAGGGAGAAACGGGAAAGGGTGGACGTTGAGTTTCTCCTCTCCACAATAGCGACAAGAAAAGAGAGAGAGAAAAAAAAGATTGTTTCTGCGTTTGGCCGCTCGCTCTTTTGTGGCGCTAGCAGGCAAGGTTCTCTCCGCTCCCGTTTCTCCGCCCCTCCTTTCAAATTTACGGCGGCCGTCTTTTCACGCGACGCGCCAGGCTTTCTCCGTATAGAGGAGGCTATGATTGTACCAAACGTTCCAAGAAGACGGAAAGGAAGGACTCCCCTCTTTCTCGGACCCTCGTTCGTGCAACCGGAAACAGCCATTCTCCCCCTAGAAGATTAGCCCGTCCCTCAAAACTCGAACAAAATTGCTTTCCCCACCCCGTTCAGCCCTAAGCTGACAGTGTTGTGGAAGCTACGTGCTCCTTGGGCCAGCCACACGCTCGTCGCCCCACGGGTACTTCGAACAGCTCGGTTGTAACGCGCTGCCGCTATTGACACCACCACAACGCTGACAACGCCACCAAGGGCTAAGCTCATAAGCACGTCTGCCTTGCTACTCCACGAACGCGGGAAATCTTTTCTTTCTGTTTTTGTTAGCGCCGGACATCCCATGACGCATCGGGCTCTCCGCTCGCTTCTCTTCGAGCGCTTGCTCGAGTGCACCGTTTGGAACGAAAAATATAGCCAATCGTTTAAAACATAAACGTGCGATTATCATTTACGGTTATTATCCGTCGTGCTTGACTCATTTCGGAACGAAATTTGAATATTTCAATTTTTGTTTCCTTACCCCTTTAAAGGGATACTTCAACGAAATTTGAAATATTCCCGTCGTGTTCAAAAATAGGTTGAATATGATCCACAATATCCGTAAATGACAATCGCACGTTTGTATTTTGATCCTGGTGGCTGTATTTTTCGTTATAAACGGCCCACTCTGGCAAGCGCTCGGAGAAGGCCCAGCTTAGAGCACGTGACATCCAACGCAATCGTGACGTAGGTCGTCTCAAGACGAGCAAAGCTACGGCGAGGCTGACGTCGAGAGGATGGCCTAGTCGTTCCAGCCACCGAAGCGGCTGCTTTTGTACGAATTTTGAGTGACGGGTTAATCTTCTATAATCTTCTAGGGGGACAATAGCGAGTTCTGCGACACACAAAAGGGATTCTCGGGAAGAGGGAAGTTCCTCCTGCCCTTATTCTCTCGTTGTGGCCGGAAAGGAGGAAGTGGCCGAGTCTTTCTACTTCCGGCAGCGAAAGCGAAAGGCAGCAGAATCATGCGCTCCCAAGGAGCGGAGATAACGGCCCACGTCGGCCGCGGTGTTACTGATTTGCCCGGCTCAAGTGATTATAGGTTTTTCCTGCCTCAGCTTCCAACAGGGGATGGCATGAAGAAAGCAGTTGTCCTTCACTGCGACATCACTGCAAGGCCGTACCGGATTGAGGATTTCCGGCAGCCACTCGCCGAGCTTGGGGTCCTCAAGGAAGTGGCCGGCATAGGGGCGTACCAGATGTCGCACGTCTGGTTGCTTAACCTGAAGACCGAGGCGGCCAAGCTCAAGTTGGTGGAGTCAGGGCGGCTCGCGGTGAAGGGACGCACCAGCCTCGTCATCGACCCCGCCAGGCAAGAAGTGCGCATTAAGTTGCACTGGGTGTCGTTCGACGTGTCGAACGACATGATCCGTAAGGCCTTCTCGGAGTATGGCGAGGTGAAGGACGTAGCATACGACCGCTGGAAGGTGCCGGGCTTCGAGGGGGCCGAGTCCACGACCCGGATAGTGAGGCTGGTGCTCCGGGAGGGCGTCGCTCTTGACCGCCTCCCTCACCAGCTGAGATTCGGCAGTGGCTTGGTGCTGGTCGTCGTGCCTGGGAGAGCCCCAATATGCCTCCGGTGCCGCAGGACCGGGCACATCCGTCGCGACTGCCGGGCCCCCAGGTGCCCCGAGTGCCGCGCTTTCGGCCACGAGCGGGACGACTGTGTCCGCTCCTACGCCCGAGCCGCGGGAGGAGGGGTCAACGACGACTATGCCGACGACCGGATGGATGAGGAAGAAGCGGAGAAGGCAGCGGCACCATCGGCAGCCCCGACTCCTGGCGTGACGGAGGGCTCACCGGGCACCGTCCCCGCGGAAGATAGCGCCTCGCCGCCTCGCCGCCGGCCACCGCAGCTCCTGCCACACCACCGGCAGTCGAGCGCCAGTTGAAGGCCTCACAAGAGAGCGACGTGGTTGGCGCGGCCCCGGTTCTAGCCGTGGTCTCCCCCGAGCCAGAAATGGACGCGGAAGAGGGCTCGGCGAAGCGCCGGTTCGAAGACGTCGCGGACACGACCAGTGAAGAACTTCGACTGCGCCAACTGGAGCGCAAATGGAAGGTGATGGCCGGCTGGAAGGGCGCAGATGGCAAGCAGCGGTCTCCGGCATCAAAGGAACGCGACAAGCTGTCGCGGTGACCTGACAGGTCATTGGACTACTGCGTGCGACACCGACCGGTGTTGGTAAGCGCCATTTTCGTTTGGTCTGGTCCTCACTAACCCATGGTCTCCTTAGAACGTCCTATTCGATTTGCCACCCTCAACGTTCGAGGGCTCTCGGACCGCAGGAGGCAGAGGCAACTCTATCGCCTAGCCGTCGAACACGACCTCGACATCATAGCGGTGCAGGAGACCAAGGTCGGGAGTGAGGACCAGACCGAATTTATGGTGCGGCCCTTTACGGCGCGTTACAGCGTGTGCGTTAGTCACGCGGTTGGGGCGTCGGCGGGGTGTTTGCTGCTAGTGCGCCAAAGTTTAGGTGCGACCATTGACGAGGTAATGACGTGTACTGCGGGGCGTTTTGTTGTGTGCGACTTTTCTTTTTCATCTTACGACTGGAGAGTCATTTGTGTTTATGCTCCCAACAGGGCTGAAGAGCGGCGGATGTTTTTCGAATTTTTACACCAGTACTGTAATAGTGAGCGCCTTGTCATTTTTCTCGGTGATTTTAATTGTGTCTGCTCCTCGGATGATAAGTCCAGTTCGACGCCCTATCACGATTTGAGTACCGAGAGCCTTTGTAATTTATTTAATGAGTCCGGCCTAGATGACGTTGGAGAATGTTTGAAGCACGGCCGTGACGTCCAGTACACCCATTTCCAAGGGTCCAGTCACGCCCGTTTAGATCGGGCGTATGTGTCATTAGATTTGATTCCTTTATGTTCTGAATATCGCGTGTACCCTGTTTCTTTCAGTGATCATTGTTTAGTTAGTTTTTGTATAGGTAGTAAGAGGGAAAATAGAAGAGTCTTTTGCTGGGACCTGTGGAAAATGAACGCGAAACTTTTGGATGACGATGTTTTTACTGCTGAAGTGCAGGCCGTAATAGAAAACATAGTGAACGGGGAACAATTGAAGTATGGCGCGCGATGGGAACTTGCTAAGCAAGAAATAAAAATGATAGCGTTGGAGCGGGCAAGTGCAATAAAACGCGATGAAAGAAAGAATGAGCTGTTCTTGCGAAATAATTTGCAGACGCTTCTTAAGGAAGAGTGTAGAATGCCTGGGTCATTCAAGGACGCCATTTCGTCTTTAAAAGATAAACTGGAGGTCTTAGATAGGGAACGATATCGCAGGGCGATTGTGAGAGCGAGGGCAGAAAGTTGGGCAACGGGCGAAGCGCCAACTAAACGCGCACTAAGCCTCGAGAAAAACTACGCTCGCCGTAACGATATAACGGAAATAGAGAGGGATGGAACAGTGACCAGCGATAAAGAAGAAATTGAATCTGCGTTTTTCGAGTACTACAACAGATTATTTGCATCCAGTCCCGTAAATGTAGAGCTTTTTAAAAAAGAATTTTTGAGTTTCATGCCGCGCATAGATGATGCAGCGAAAGAGGTGTTAGAATTCACCATTACCGTTGAAGAAGTGATTGTAGCAATAGACGCACTAAACCCGGGAAAGTCCCCAGGCCCGGACGGCCTATGCGCCGCTTTTTATAAGACTCTGAAACGAGAACTCGCTCCAATATTAGCCCACGTTTTTAACGAAGCTTATGTTTTGAAGATTCTACCGCCTTCCTTTACATTGTCCCATACGGTGTTAATCCCAAAGACAGAAGACGCTGTAAAGTTACTGTCACGATCTTTCTCGCCTGGCTCGGCGGGCAACATTGTTCATCGCGACAATAAACGCCGTTGAGCGCACGCGCTCCGGCCAGACATCGTCCACCCTCACAACCAGGCTGCGTGTCGTCTCTCCTGATGTGCCACAGATACTCCACGCTGGGGGTCAGGAACACGCACTTGTCCAGCCTCAGCTTGAGACCGGCGTCCTGCAATCGTGTCAGGACTTTGCGCAGGTTCTGCAGGTGGTCCCCGTCGTCGGTACCGGTAACCAGGATGTCGTCCAAGTACACCGCCACGTGCCTCATGCCCCTGAAGAGGTTGTCCATCTCCCTCTGGAAGATGGCTGGGGCTGAGGCCACGCCGAACGGAAGGCGCGTGTACTGGAAGAGTCCCATGGTAGTCGAAATGGTGACATACTTCCGGGCGGCATCCTGGAGCACCAGCTGCTGGTAGGCATCTCGAAGGTCGAGCTTGGAGAACTTCTGTCCCCCGGACATAGCCGACCAGAGATCTTCTACCCGAGGCAGCGGGTACTTCTCGACGGTAGCGACGGGGTTGATGGTGACCTTGAAGTCCCCGCAGATCCTGACGCGGCCGTCTTGCTTGAGGACTGGCACAATCGGTGCGGCCCACTCGGAAGACTTGACGGGCACCAGGATTCCCTCTCGCTGCAGCCGTTGCAGCTCCTGGGTGACCCCGTCCTTCAGGGCGAACGGCAGCGGACGCGGCTTGAAGAACCGAGGCCGGGCTCCCTAGGGAACGTGGATGCCGACCGTCGTGCCGGCAAAGGTGCCCACCCCCGGCTGGAACAGGGACTGGAAGTCGGTCAGGAGGCTCGGGACGTCCTTCACCACGTGCAGCGCAGCTTCTTGGTACTCCGGCAGAACACCCAGCGAATGAATCCAGTTCCGGCCCAGCAGCGTCGGCGACGACCCCTTTGTTATATAAAGGGGAAGGATTGCCTCCCTGTCGCCAAGGCGAACGCTGACTTGGGCCCGACCCTGGACCTGGGAAAGCTGCCCGGAGTAGCTGCGCAGCATGACGTCAGACGCCTCGATGGACACGCCGGGGAAGGTCCGCTTGAACAGCTTCCCGGGCATGACCGACACGCTGGCCCCTGTGTCCAGCTCCATGGTGATGGGGTGGCCGCAGATTTCGACAGACACCATGTATGGTGGCACGGACGATGGAGGCTTACTCGTCTGCCACACGTCGAAAATCTGCGGGTCGTCGGCCACGACGTGGACCCTGGCTGAAGACGGACCCGGGCCTGGTGCCGCTCGTCCCCGCCGCGTTCTCTTGCGACGACCACCCTGGCCGCGGGCTTGGCTGGAACCCGGGCTTGAACCAGGCTGCTGCTGCTGCTGCTGGCCGCCGCTCGTCCTCCCCCCTCGGCAGACACGTGCGAGGTGCCCAGTTCTCGCGCACGTGAAGCATTGTGCTTGGACGAACTGGCACCGTGAGGGGGAGTGGGCAGCACCGCAGCGGGCGCAGCGGCTGCAGGCACCGCTCCTTGCCGCCATCTTGTTCACCGCCGCTTCCGACGACGGTGAGCCGGCCGCACGCGCTATCTCGCTGGCGTCCTTCGCTGCTGCTTCCATCACCAGCGCTGCCTTCACCGCGTCGTCCAGCGAGGGGTCGGAGAGCTCCAGGAGTCGCGTCTGCATGGCAGGGTTGTTGATGCCGCAGACGAACCGGTCCCGGAGTCGCGAGTCCAACTGGTCGCCGAAGGCGCAGGTGCTCGCTAACCCTCGTAGCGCAGCGACGAACTGCCCGAGGGTCTCCCCGTCCTGGCGACTCCGGTTGTTGAAGCGGAACCGCTCCATAAGCGTGGACGGCGCCGGGCTGAAGTGCGAGCGCAGCGTGGCGAGCAGCTCACCCAGCGTTTTGACGTGCGGCGTGGCCGGCTTGAGGAGGTCGAGCAGGAGGCTGAAGACTCGGGTCCCGCAGCTGGCCAAGAAGATGTCCCGTTGTTTCACCTCGGGCGTGTCGTTCGCCCGGAAGAACACGTGGACTAGTTCTTCGTAGACAGGCCAGGCGGACCCATCTCCCTCGAACGGCTCGAGCCTCCCGTACAGCGGCATGGCGACAGGAGCGGGGTGCAGTGCTCCGACTCTCTCGGCGGCGTGGGCCGAACCGTGCACGTTGGTGGCCTCCAGTGCCACGGTTCCTCGTCGCCAGTGTCACGATCTTTCTCGAACGTGGACGAAGGGGGCCGAAGCGCCCGCCGAGAAGAGACGACACGCAGCCTGGTTGTGAGGGGGGACGATGTCTGGCCGGAGCGCGTGCGCTCAACGGCGTTTATTGTCGCAATGAACAATGTTGCCCGCCGAGCCAGGCGGCCGCAGACGGGCGGACTGTAGGGGGGCGCTACATACTTGTTACAGTTACGGCAAGTCACCGCTTATCGGCCAATCAGTCTGACAAATGTCGATTATAAAATTTTAATGAAGGTTTTGGCAAGCAGGCTGCAATCAGTAATAGCAGAGATAGTGGGGCCGCATCAAACATGCGGCATAAAAGGCAGGACGATATTTACAAATATTCATAAAGCGCGTAGTGTTTTAGAGTGTTGCGATGCAATGCGTACATGCGTCGCAATGCTCCAGGTTGACCTAGAAAAGGCATTTGATCGCGTACCCCACGACCTTCTTTTAAGCATTTTGGATTATGTGAACGTCGGAGCTGTTGTTCGCGAAGGTGTACGCATGGCGTACAACGGTTGCTCGACGAGGCTTATAGTAAACAAGTCGGTAGGAAAGCGTATAAAAGTAAATCGATCCGTCCGCCAAGGGTGTCCTTTGTCCCCTCTTCTTTTTTGTATTTATATAGAATCTCTTTGCGCTAGTGTCATTAGGAATAGTTCAATCCATGGTTTTAAGCTTCACGCAGCCGAAGTTAGAGTTTTAGCGTATGCGGACGACATTGCTGTGTTTTGTACCACCCGGGAGAGTATCGTCGAAGTCGTCAACACGCTTAAACGGTTTTGTGAGGTTAGCGGCAGCTCGGTCAACTGGGAAAAGTGCCTGGGGTTTTGGCACGGCAAATGGACTTCTACTTTTTTTTTTTTTTTCTAACATGCAGTGGGTTACCACACCAACAAAATATTTAGGAGTCCCACTAGAAAACTACCGGGATAGTGAGCCGTATTGGCGAGGGCAGACGGCAGAGCTTCGCGAAAAAGTAGAGAAAAGAAGGGGGAATGATTTGTCTATTTTTGCGCGTGCCACCGTTTGCAATTTATTTTTTGTTAGCAAACTGTGGTATGTGCTACAAGTTTTGCATTGTTCACGGGCAAACGTGCAGAAACTACATCGTGTGTTCGCGGTGTTCATTTGGGGCTCCTCTTGGGAGCGGTCTAGCAGAACTAATCTTTTCCGGCGCGTGCGCAATGGGGGGCTTAGTTTGTCGCATTTGTTTTTGCGCCAGATTGTAAATGGTTTTTTTATTGGAGGGACGTTCGGGACCCTTTTCTGCGCACTGTTTGTCAGGCGAGACTTGCAGGCAGATTGCCTGAGTTGATGGTTTCCACGGCTGCGTTGCCAGGTGGCATTCATGGCCACCTTAAAGAAGTAGTTGAGTCATGTAGATTTTTGTTGGTGCGTTTTTCAGCTGAATATTTGAGCGAAGTATCTCGTAAACGATTGTATAAGGATGTTTGTGATCTTGTTTTTCCTGTACCTTTATACAGATCCTTATACCGTGCAGGCCCAGGGCAAGACGTTTTAGCCCGTGTTAAGAAGATGGCATTGCCCGCAGGCATCAAGACTTTTTTCTTTAAATTGCATTCGGGTACCTTGCCCGTCAAGTCATGGTTGGACGAGAGGGGGCTTTTCGTACCGTGGGGGGTTCATTGTTTTTTATGCAAAAAAACGGAGACGATCGAACACGTGTTCCTTGAGTGCTGGGATGGGGTCTTCTTCTGGGACGTGCTCCAACGCACGTTGAAGTAGCACCTCCCCCTAGACGCGCACGGAATACGTTTTCTTTCGATTAAAAACGAGGAGGGCTTTCCGTTTGACTTGGTTATGCTGCTGGGACTGCACGGTATTTGGAAGTCCCGAATGGCTGTGCGTCATGCCGAAAGTGATCCGCGAGAGGCGCGGGAATATTTCCGAGAAAGTGTTTCTTTGTACGTGGAAGTACAAAAAGCAAAGAAGTGTGTGCCTGAGTGGCTCCCGCGGATTGAAGCACTGCTGACTATGAAACCTTTTTAATTCTTCGTAGACTCGTAGACTAAACCCTCGTAGACTGTGCTCCTTGTGTTGATGTTTATGTATGATTTTCGTCTTTGTTATTGTATTTCTGAAGTGGGACGTCCGGCAATAAAGAAAAAAAAAAAAAAAAAAAGGAAGTGGCCGAGTGGGCTAACGCGTCTCAGCTCGGAGCGTGGAGCGAAAGCTTGCGCTGGGAACCTCCTGGGTTCGATCCCCGCCACCCCCGCCCGTTTCGATCTGGATGAGTTTCGTACCGGCACGCGTTCGTGTGATCACTTCTGCGTGATGCACGTTAAAAATCCCAGGTTAGCGGTTGTACCGCACTGGCTAAATTTCTCATCTACGGCTAAGAGACCGATTACCCGTTGAGGCGCATCTCCATCAAGGCTGTATAAACATAAAGAGCAAGCCAATTTTTTTTTTTTTCGGAGACGAGACAACCTCCGTCACTAGCTGTCAAGGTTCCTAGACGAGCATTACAAACGAGGCGTTAGCGACATCCACCAGGTGCTCTTTGCTAATCGCTTAATTCGTTTTAAAATTCCTTTTCGAGACTTTTTTAACAAGATATTGGTATGTTCCATGTGATACTGCTCTTTTGAACACATATAGACTAAAAAATGAGCGCCGAAATTTCGTTGTAGTATCCCTTTAAGAAGATGGTCTTCCGAATCGAGGAGAGAGTCGCCAAAAAGTTGTGTACGGATACCTTCGAGCCTGGTAGGCTCTTCGTCAGTCCAAACAAGAACACTTCGTTTTCCTTTTCTTCCAATTAAAGAAAAAACGGCCGAAAGGAAGAAGAAGTAATTGGAAAAATGCTTACTGTTTAGCGGGTATCTACTCAACTAAATTCTGGCTTAAAAGTTTAATATATGCCGATAAAAAAACAGCAAAGAGTATTGAAGTGATTAAATATAATATTATCAACGCCATTATTATCACAAAATCAGTTTTTGGGACATGTGAAGCCAATGAGAGGCCCAATGTTAAATGGATACTACAACAAAATTTCGGCGCTCAATTTTTTTGGTTTATATGTGTTGAAAAGAGCAGTATCACATGGAACATACCAATATCTTGTTAAAAAAGTCTCGAAAAGGAATTTTAAGACGAATTAAACGATTAGCAAAGAGCACCTGGTGGATGTCGCTAACGCCTCGTTTGTAATGCTCGTCTAGGAACCTTGACAGCTAGTGACGGAGGTTGTCTCGTCTCCGGCCACGACGAGAGAAGGGGGGAAGGAGGAACTCCCCTCTTCCCGAGAATCCCTTTTGTGTGTCGCAGAAGTCGCTATTGTACCCCTAGAAGATTATAGAAGATTAACCCGTCACTCAAAATTCGTACAAAAGCAGCCGCTTTGGTGGCTGGAACGGCTAGGCCATCCTCTCGACGTCAGCCTCGCCGTAGCTTTGCTCGTCTTGAGACGACCTACGTCACGATTGCGTTGGATGTCACGTGCTCTAAGCTGGGCCTTCTCCGAGCGCCTGCTGTTAGGTGTTCATTTTGGTTTATTTGACCCGCGTGCGGTCGAGAGGAGCCGTTTATGAACGCCGCAGCGTTGCATAAGGAATATGCAACGCCGCAGCGTTGCATATGCCTCAGCCTCGCAAACATTCGGACAAATGGTTCGCGGCAACAAAGCGGCGTGCTGTATCTTAGTCAAGTAAGCGGCACTCCAAGGCACAGGCTACAGTGCGAGTCAACGGAGCGAGAGCGGGGGACAAATCCCAGCGCTGCCGCGGCTCTCGCGTCGCGATTGTTGATTCAGAGCTCTGCGTATCCCTATGAGATGTGCGCGGGTGTTCATAAACGGCTCCACTCGACTGCACGCGGGTCAAATGAACCAAAATGAACAGCTAACAGAGCGATATGAATCGGTAGCAACGGTACTCACCCGGGCAACGACGCGCGAAGCGGCGTGTTGCCCGTCGGCACTCCCGTCGAAAAACGCAAAATAAAGACACAAACACAATATATATATATATACAAGAAATATCGCGCGCAGAAGAGAATGGAAACACCGAAAAGCAATAAAAATGCACTGTAATAGATAAAAACAGGTAATGGGATCGAAAAACAGAGGATTAAGGGGAGGCAAGGGACAAGGCAATGCGATCTCAAGGCAGAGCGGCTAGGCGAGGTACAATCTCTCCCACAATTCCTCGCGCGCGGGCCGGGGCGCTTGCGGGATTTAGCAAAAGGTCTAATATACTCGCTCCTGTGATGCTCTAGTGCGTAAGGTCAAAGCACTCGAGGCAGTGCGTAGTACTTTACAACTGTCGTTGACGATGAAATATTTGTGGGAAGTGCGTAAAATTGTTTACACCACAAAAGCATACCTAAAAGCAAAAAAATATCGCAATAGCAAAAACAAATAAATAAATAAAAAATAAAAACTGCTTTCGAAAACCGTTGCTTTCCTCTCTCTCTCACTTTCCTTTTTCGCGCCACTACAAAAAAATAGCGGCCGAGCAATGAAATTCAATCAAAACCTCGCTTCTTGGAGAAAGGACAGCGGGCTATATGGTAGTGAATCTGCCGGGGAGTTTTTCCAGAAATAATAGGCGACCATTGAACCTAGCCTTCTGAACAAATCATGCCCAGGATCTTTCCATTTTCCATCCACGCGATTAGAAGGCAAAACGCTGGGAGAATTCATGTGCACTAACATGCTGCTTCTAAAAGAAAGTATACCAGATCTATAGTGCATGTCAATTTAGATGTAAATAGTTTAATCACTGTGCACAAACATTCGTGGCCTGGAGAATGGCATGGAAGCATGGCGGAAGGCAGCTTGCTGGAAATAGAAGTCTCTATTGCATTGTACTGGTGTGAAGAATTATAACGTATTTTTGGCTTATTTCCGTTCCAAAATAAAAATAAAAAACAGCGTTTAGAAACCGAACACTGTGCGTTTTGATGAGCGCCGAAAGGACATAAAAAACCGGGACAACCAGAGCTTGTCCTGGTTCCTTGTTTCCTCGGAGCCTTTCAAAAGGGGATGAAAAATTATGAAGAGAGTGACCCGACTTACCACATTAGAGCGGTTCATTTCCGTTGCGACAGGCTGTCTTCTAGCGTCTCGCATATAGTCTAGCTTGTTCTGGTCCGTTTTTATTTTCGGTTCCTTTCAAAACGTGAGCTCTAAGCCACCGGACCAAACCACCACATTCATAATCTGCGGAAGCGGAGAAGTGGAAATGCAACAAAATGAATTATTTGCCCACGTTATCTGAGGCCTATAGAAAAGCGGACCGGAGAGGAGGGGGCCGAAATCTTATTCAAGAAACACATAATCTTTCCTTCAATTCTGTCTAAGAATTTGATGTGAAGGTGTACTTGGCTATGGCATTACTCGTTTAGGAATCAAGTGAAACTTTGTATCGGATCAATATATGTCTACGTTCCCTCCCATTCGACGCTTATCATGTTTTCGACTGTGTACACGAGGTGGTTTTCAGCGGTAGTTTTTTAATCTGATTGCCCGCCAGAGCGCGAGCCAGAACGCACTACGGCCGCGGGCCGTCGCGCTCTTCTCTTTCTTCTCCGTATCAGTATACAATCAAAGACGCGGGCGAAGTCAATTATGCTGGTGTCGGGAACCAGTAAATCTGACCCTTGAAATGCACGCGTGACGCAAAACCCAGAGGCGTCTTGTTCGCTCACTTTTGCACGTGTCCCATTAGAGCGACAGACAGAAACAAAAGACAGCGACAAGCCTCAAACCCATGCAGCATGCTCGCGATGGTACCTTTGGCAGGCGTTTAGTCGTTCGGTGCTCGTGAGTAAGTACGAGCGATTGCAAGCCAAAGATACCCTTGCGTGCATGATGCTCGTGTCTGAGCATAGCCTCCTTTATTCTGCGAAGCCTCTCAAATCGCGAAAGACTTTGGTTTGAGGCTTGTCGCTGTCGTTTGTTTCTGTCTGTCACTCTAGTGGGACACGGGCATGGCGGAGATTGTCGTTTAGAGGGCATTATCTTCTGAACGGATCCAAGTTACTCGAGCAAGCTCGTATTCTGCTTGCCAAGCCCAGCCACTAAGCAAAGGTAACGGACGGTGGTTCGAGAGGCGTGCAACCTTTGCCCGCTTGGCCCTCCCAACCACTTCTCCGCTTCCGTAAATTTTGAATGTTGTAGGTTGGTCCAGTTGTTTAGAGCTCACTTTTTGAAAGGAACCGAAAATAAAAACGGACCAGTACAAGCTGAACTATGCAAACGCTCCAACAGAGCCTGTCGTAATGAAAATGAACTGCTCTAATGAGGCAAGTCGGGTCAATCGGTTCATAATTTTTCATTTTTTTTTGAACGGCTCCGGAAAAACAAGAAACCGGGAAAAGCTGAGTGACGCAAGGCGCCTCGTATTGTTCAGGTTGTCCCGGTTTTTTATGTCCTTTCGGCGCTCCTCAAACGCAAAGTGTTCGGTTTCTAAACGCTGTTTTTATTTTCGCACGGAAATAAAACAAAAATACGTGATAATTTTTCACACCAGTGCAATGCAATAGAGACTTCTATTTCCAGCAAGCTGCCTTCCGCCATGCTTCCATGTCATCCTCCAGGCCGCGAATGTTAGTGCACACTGACTAACTATTTACATATAGGTTGGCATGCACTAGAAATCTCGTACTTTCTTTTAGAAGCAGCATGTTAGTGCACATAAAGTCCCCCAGCGTCTTGCCTTCTAGTCACGTGGAAGGAAAAAGGAAATATCCCGGGCATGATTCGTGTAGAATGCTAGGTTCAGTGGGCGCCCATTATTTCTACAAACTCCCTGGCAGATTCACTACCATATAGCCTGCTGTCCTTTCCCCAAGAAGCGAGGTTTTGATAGAATTTCGTTGCTTGGCCGCTATTTTTTGTAGTAGCGCGAAAAAAAAAAGAGAGAGGGGGGGGGGGGGGGGGGGGGGGGGGAGAAGCAACGGTATTCGCAGGTTGATTTTTTTTTTTTTTTTTTTTTGCAATTGCGATATTTTGTTTGTTTATGTATGCTTTTGTGGTGTAAACAATTTTACACACTTCCCACAAATATTTCATCGTCAACGACAGTTATAAAGTATTACGCACTGCCTCGGGTGCGTTTACCTTACCGTGACTAGAGCGTCGCAGGAGCGAGTATTTCCACAAAATAAATACGAGGACCTGTTTCTCCCTTTTAATCGACCACTTTTGTGGCATTACGACGAACTGACTTTCACCATGAAATCGTAAGAAATAATGACTGATGATGAAATGATTGGGTCCCAGCAGTAAAGCCACATTATTTAGGTTGCAAATAAACAGGGAGTCGTCCATGCGATGTGTTTACTTCCACGTTCGAATGTGTTGAGAATGAGTAACCGAAAAGCACAGTCTGCAGGCTGCTTCCTGGAGTGGACTGATATCTCCCCAACTCGGGAAAGGGAGGGGGGGGGGGGGGGCAGGGAGAAAGGGGTGGATGGTTGTGGGAAGGTGAAACTATTTATTCTCACTCAGGAGAGTCGCCGGTCGTTAAAATGTCGACTCGCTGATAACGGGAAAGCCTGTGGGGCCACATCTATAGTAACCATGAGTAAAATGTGGTATACAGCTAAGTTGCAATAGTGCAAACGATGGGGCGTTTTGGAGGCAAGTGAAGAAAAGACCTATATTACGATTGTGCCGTCTCCATTAGAAGCAAGAATTTCAATTTGCTTCTTCAACCCCTCCTGACGCCAATCTTTCCACTTTTGAATAAATCCGAGACAGCGTTGATCGCGCAAGACCGCTCCAATATTTAAAGGTCTTTATCAAGTTATAAAACAGTCATGAAGCAGAGGTAAGGACGAATAAATGCGCAAAAGAGTCAAAAATGGGATGAACAACCTATGAGAGGAAATGTGTTTCAAACAGTAATGAAGAGATTAGGGAAACCCACTTGATTATAAGTTTCGGAAATAAATGTATTATCAACGACCTGAACCCTTTATTGCGCAAGCCAATCCTTGTGCAGACGCGGGAACGGTTCCATCAGCCGCGCGATGCCAGAGAGCGGCTGCCGGAACGAACCCAGCATACCACGACCCCTCGATCTCCACCGACCGAGCGGCCTCGGACCTGCAGCTCATGATGGGAAAAAGCGTTCTGTCGCGCTGGCTTCCTTAATCTCACGGATTGAGCGTGCCCGCGTCAACGAGGGAAGACACCTGGACGTCTCAAGGTCGTTGTGGCGCTCGCAGCTAGCGGCTCATTTCGCGCTTCTTGAGGATTATCCCTACAGAAAAAGCCGACACAAAAGAAGCCCCTGCCGTCACCTGATTTTTGGGAGAGGGTGAAAAGAGGAGGGCGCGTGGGGCATTTTCCTACCTTGCGGAAAATGGTCTCGTTGGTCGGTCTTTAAGTTAAGTTACTGAGTATTGGCGCCAAAAGTAATTGGAGTAGAGTAGAAATTACGCATTTGTAGTAGTAATTGAGTAAACTACTAAATACTGTAAAAAGTAGCGAGTTACTTTGAAGTTACTTTCGAAGTTACTTTTTTGTATTTTTGGGGTAGCAAAATGAACAGCACTTTTGATCTGTGAAAACCCCGCGAGGCTAAAATAAATGCAGTCATTTTATGGCTTGCGTTTTCAAGTCCTTATCGGAGAGTTTTCCCCTTTTCCTCCTAAAGAAGTTCCCAACCAAGCTAAATAGACGTTCCACCGATGCGCTGGATGGAACGGCAGCGCTGAATATCAGAAAAAGCTGTCCAGGGTTGGGAAAGCGAGTGTCAGCATCTTCGGTGTCCATGACGAAACATGTGAGGTTAGCCTCGGCTAAAGGGTCTTTTATAAAAAAAAAAAAAAATCTCCTTTTTTTTTTTTTTTTCGGAAAGTTTAGATTTTTATGATTGGCCCCTCTTTATTCCCACGACGTTCGGAGAGTACGCTGAGCGAGTGCACCTGACCGTCAAGGGTTGAAGTCTCGCGCCACGACGATGAGATCATCCGTACGACTGCGCGTTTACTGGCGGTGCCAGTGGTACGCTACGGAAGAAAATATATTTTTTGGTTGAACAAAAGATGAAACAAAGTATACTTTGCCGCTGACGCCGGGCCCAACAAAAGTATTTCCCAAGGGTGACTCGCAATCTTTGCCGGCCTCTACGGTATCGGAAGGACGCGAAGGAATACGTGAACAAGCATCGTCGCTCGTAGAGTTGTAGCTTGAAGCGGGAAGTTGCTCCCATGAACGGATTATCCGTGTCTGCGTTTGTGGGCGGGAAAGTCCGGCTTTGGCAAGGGAGTATGCGCTGACGACGAGGCGTCCATGGGAACAGGTGCCCAGCTGCGAGGTCATTCTAGTGGCGCCTACCCGTGGAACCTCCAAACCGCTTCAGTCAGAGCTTACTAAAGGCAGACGTGAAAACAACAACTCTCTGAGTGTCCCCGTCTTTCACGGTTGCAGGTGGAGGTGCGGCGCCTGCGTGCATCACCGGATTAGGTCAATACCTGTCCAAGGCTTGTTAACCATCTGTTTCTGCGTTCGTGCACGCCGGTGTTATGTTTTAGCTGCTCGTCGCCACATTGGCCCAAGGACGCTTGTGGGAACGGAATGTGAGGGGGCCCCTTGCTCGAAAATGACGCTTCATCTACCGGCGTTTAATTTCTGCGCTCAAACCTCTGTGGTGAGACAAATTAGCACTAGATTTCGAAAGTAGTTAGTAACTTAAGTAGAAGTTACCTAAAAAATGTAGTTAAATATAACTACTAATTACCCAAATAAAGTTGTAATTGAAAGTTACAAAGTTACTCGGAAAAGTAGTTAAACTACAGTAGTTTGAGTAGAGTAGTTGAACTACGTCCAAGTCTGCGTACACTCAGAATGGGAGAGGGGACGCGGGCCTGTACCTTCCACTCCATTGCCAAGAAAAGTTGTCGCGCTTTTATATCAATATATGTATACCGGGTGATTCAAGGAGACGCCAGGCTCTTTAAATCGACGGGAAAATTCGGTTTCTTAACCTATCGCGCTACGACTTTGTGCAGCGTTGCCCACAGAAGGTGATTTTTTTTTTTTTTTTGTAAAATTTGCAAAGAGCGAATTTACCTGAGGAAAAAGTAAAGAAAGAAAAAGGCTTAGATCCTATGGAAACGCAGCGACGCCACCGGTCTGCAAACAACACGGCGCCGTTTCGCACGCGAGACAAGAGATGGCGCAAGCGGTCGCGACGCCAACTGCCGCCAACGAACGAGCATACGATGCCAAGAGCCGGCGTGTTTAGCAGACAAAGAACTGCAGTTCCTTGTTGTTACCGCGCCTGTTTTTGTTTCTGCGACTGTCACCGCCTGCGGAACGCGCGCCGCTTTTGAGTCGAAAAGATCGTCTGCTAAAAAGGCCTGCTCTCGGCGCCGTATGCTCGTTCGTTGGCGGCGTTTTTTGCGCCATCTCTTGTCTCCCGTGCGAAACGGCGCCGTGTTGTTTGCAGACCGGTGGCGTCGCTGCGTTTCCATAGGATCTAAGCCTTTTTCTTTCTTTACTGTTTCCCTCAGGTAAGTTCGCTCTTTGCAAATTTTACAAAAAAAAAAAAAGCACCTTCTGTGGGCAACGCTGCACAAAGTCGTAGCGCGATAGGTTAAGAAACCGAATTTTCCCAACGATTTAAAAAGCCTGGCGTCTCCTTGTATCACCCTGTATACACACACACACACACACACACATATATATATATATATATATATATATATATATATAATGGGAATGTTTAATGTTTTATTTGCTCAGGAGAGCGCGGCACCGCAGAAAGGCAAAAGCCCGTACCAAGGAGGCCCGCGGTGCCGTGTCTCGTGATGGTGATTATGTGATGATGTAATGTACAGATGAAAGTGATGGTGATTATGATATGGTGTGTTAGGCCTAGCAGCAATCTTCGCGGTGATGGTCTTCGCGGTGCTGCCATGGGCTGCTTACTTCTGGCAGGCCGGTCTCAAGCGCCTGGAGAGGGTTCTTCGCGTGTCATACTTGCATACGAGCCGGCCGAATTACCGGCGGCGCAGGGAGTCCAGCACCCCCGCAGGGGTTGGCGCCGGTGTTGGCCAGGCGGCGGTCTTTACGAAAGCGGGTCTTGGAGTCTCCCAGCTTGCGGTCCAGCTTGTAACTGGGCAGCGTGAGAACCCCCTGTCGATGAGTAAGTAAGAATGAGTAAAGATTGACAAGTGCAGCCGTATATATATATATATATATATATATATATATATATATATATATATATATATATATATATATATATATATATATATATATATATATATATATATATATATATATATATATATATATACGGGGCGACCCTACTAACAAACTGAACGCTGAAGAGGAGGCGACCTCTCCTTGAGCGTTCGCTCTGCTAAAGTGGAGAGAAAAAGAGATGGCTGTTGCGCCTCAAGTTTTTTTGGGCGCTGACGTGATTCCGAAACCGAAACTACGAAGTGATTTTGAAAAAGCAGCCTTTTATATTTTATTGTCAGCACACTGTATTAGTTATTTACAAAAATATTGGTCGACGAAATAAACGACCTTATTAGGGAGCGCAGACGAGAACGATTAATTTTGAATTAATATCCACTGGGTTAAGAAGACTAGCAAGGCCGAAATCCAATCCGATCCAGTTGGCTGGCTGTCGAGCGCGCCAGCGGTGCATCGGGCTATTTGGCGCGTTCGGTTTGGTAGCTTTGGGCTGGCGTCGTAGACTACGCGATGCATACCGACGCATGCACGATCGCATACGGTTCTCTGCTGATACCTGATCAATCGCCGATTGAGTGAGCTACCTGGCCTTCTAGACCAATGCCACCGTGAGCGTCAAGGTACAGCCCGAATCTAATCAAATGTTACAGCGATCCGGTTGTACCCGCTGTCTTCTCGTACAAACAAACCGTTCGTAATGCTCTGCGACGACGGAGCACCGATCTCGAGTCATGGTAAGTCTTGTGCGTACTTGAAACCATTCCACGGCGAACGTCAGTTGGGTAAGTAAGCTCCGTGCCGGGTGAGTGATCGGCCATGCTATTACCATATTCGGTGGTGTTCCATGAAACGAATCAAAACAAGCGTGCCGTGCCATGACTGATAAATGCCTTTTTCTACGAAACCAAAGGGCCTTAGGTGACTTTCAGAGTCCCTTCTTTTTTCGGCCCGCGTAGAAAACGCGTAAACACCTCGCGTGCTTCACAAAAGAGTTGACATAAGACGCCCGCTTTCTCTACAAAGGTTCTGGTGTTATCACACCATTCTGGGCGCCAAATTTTTCTTCCCAAAAGAAATAAGAAGAGGAATCAACTATTTATTTACAATTGGAACGAAAAAAAAATTACTTTAATTTTGGCTTCGGAATTTTCGTTTTATGGGGCAGGCAGTATTACCCTTGACAGAAAATAAGTTTCTTTGATAAATAAGAGAGCAAGTAAATAAACAGTTTTTTCTTTGTCTTTTAACTAACTCGCGGCATGTTCTAGGGCCGCTCGTGTGCATCAGTCAACAAGGTGCCAAATGGAAAATTTTTTTTGTTAATCTTTTTTTTTTTTTTTTTTTTTAGGGGGGGGGGGGGATGTTTGTTAGAAGTTTTCTCTTTCAGCTTGCTTAGTTTCGGTGGGAGGCAAGTGAGCTTTGCTTTGGAATATTGGGGCTCACTTCCACCCTGTCATTTGTAGTGATGGACTGAATCTGCCGAACTTCAGATTCGGCAAAGTTCGGCACATGCCGAACTTTTGCAGGAAAGTTCGGCAAAACTTTGGCAAATGTCTGCGCACGCGCAAGAACGCGACAGAGCCTTGGATTGCAAATGGACGCCGTGCAGTCGTGCGGTTACCATCGTGCAGTGTAGTACAACCAGCGGCTACGGCGCTGTGTGGGGTAGGCAACACGGTAACTGCGCGTTTGTGAGCGAGTATGGTTCTCTTCAATATTTTGTGCCTCAAGAATAGAACCACTGCACAAGTGACAAATGATGTAGGGCATTCTGAAACATTGAGACATTGGCCGACAGTTACTTTAGAGCACTCCTCGCAATTATAACAATTTTGTTTTTGGCTCAGGAGTAGTGTGTTCCAAAACAAAATAATATTGCTTTTTCCGTTAGTTTTATTTCGCGATTTTCATGTATCTACATAAAACTAAACACAGAACTATAATACTCGACGTTGAGCATCCGACATTCACTCTCTATCTTCCGAAACGTTTGTGTGTGGTCCTAACACCAGGAACAGGCATTATAAAGGTTAAAAACGAGAGGTTGCGAATATGAGACGCACACTTTCGTGCAAAGCTGACGTCAAGTGACTCAAATCGAAGAACATGCGTATTTACAATATTATTATTCTCTCTTCTGGTGAAGGCTCAGCAACCGTTGCATTCGTTTTCATGCACAAAACAGTGACTCTTAGAGGAATCAAGAGTGCAGTGTTATTGCCTTCATTTTAGCAATGTACACACACATGCAGGCTTGCGCTGATGATGCCTCAAAACTGAAACTCTCGTTGCGTGATTCGTGGCTGCACCACACTCGCTTCTACCCAACCTCGTTGTCACGCCACTTCTGCAAGGAGACACTAAAATTGCCAGTAAACACAAAAACTACACCGATACAATTATTTTGTAGAATATTGCCTTATTTAGTAATAACTATGTCAATATGCATTACATGTTGCAATTAAGTTAAGAAAAAAAGAAACATAAAACTTTTTTTTCAGCAGAAAAAAAAAACAAAATATCATAGAGTCTAGTAACAATGTATTTTTGCTGAATCTCTTGAAAAGTTCGGCAAAAGTTTGGCTTTGCTGAATTCAGTGTGTCAAACCGAAAAAAATACGGGTTCGGTTACGGTTCAGGTAAATTTATTTTGTTCCGGTTCGATTAATTCGATCCGCGAACCGGTTTGGGGTGTTGAACCGGTTCGCGAAGCGGTTCGGAAACTATAAATGACAAATTGCAACATCAAAATTAATTACAAATAAAACATCTGAAATCAGCACATACGAAACGGGATACATCGTAGTGTAAGGCTCAGGGATTTCTACCAGGAATGGTTTCTTTATGTGCACTCAAAGGTTACCTCACCGACGTTTACGCATTCGGACTTCATCTAATTGGGTCCGACGCAGTAGCTGTAAAATCCGCGACCTCCTTACAAACCCTTTTACAAGTAGAACTCGCTAACTATCCCGCCACCTCGGCGTGTAAGCAATTGAAGGAACAGTGGGGAGAAAATACAGCTTTCTTTATTTGAACTAGCCTTCGGTAACTCAAATTAGACCCTTAAAGAAGTTTTCATTAAACAAGATATGGAATATGAAAAACACTTCACCGAACGCAACGCCAGAAGGACTTAATAGGATAAATATTAAAATAGAAGAGTTCGCTGTCTCACAAATATGTTAGCTTCTAAGTGCCTATACGAAACCGAATGCATTATTATCAAACTCCACAGCCTTTTCTTTTCTCATTCCGATGAAAGCAAGCTTCAAGAACTCGCGCGTTCTAAAAACGTGTTATGAAATGAGCACACAGCAGCATTTAGGATTTACGAGATTGTAAAAAAATGAAATCCCGTGACACAATTTTTTTTTTTTTTTTGCACAGCCTTCCAATTTTCTTTCTTCCGTGCAAGCCGCGACCAGTGGAATACTGGTTCCTATGTCAAGATTCATGGATGCAGCGTTTATATTCCTAAGACTGAGTGGGGAAGAAAAATATGTAAGCGAGGTGTGTGTCGGTTGACGGCACTTAAAAAACAAATGGCACTGATAGCACATTCATTGTCAACAGCGCGTGGCCGAACCGTTTTGACGTGAGCCGGTGACCGTTATTTTTTTTCCGGTTCAGTTCCGGTTTGGGTTCATCGCGATAACAATATAACGGTTCAGGTTCAGTTCCGGAAAAAATACCGGTTCGGTTCCGGTTTTCGGTTCGGTTCCGGTTCGACACCCTGGCTGAATCCCAAGATTCGGCGCCGAACTTTCGATTCGGCAAAAGTTCGGCCCATCACTAGTCATTTGGTTCACTACGTCAATTGGCTAACTTCCACATATGCCCGCTTGCGACAGCTGAACGCCACCTCGCCCACGACATCACTAATGAATTAAAGAATAATGTTGCTTCCGCACGCCTGCTGCTCTTTGAACTGTTGACGCGCAGCAGCGTTGTTCACAACGTCGGCGGATGTGAGGCGCTCGTGATGGACATCTGGGCCTTTCCGAATGAGATATTGTCCACTCAGATTTTTTCAAGCACATGCTGTCACGCTTTATATGTGATGAGGCAGGAATAACTGACGAAACGAAGGATTTAATATGGCAAACTTGTGCCAAAATAATGGGCGTCGCAGGCATGGGCGTCATTGTCAGTGAGATGAACGTTAGCATAAGACTGACCTGATGCTGTGTGCTAAGGCTGCTTTTATATACATTCTAGACTCGAGAAAGTTCGGGAGCACGCAACAACTGATTAAGAATGTACTAGAAATTTCCACTGAAGTAAAAAATGAAAATTCAAACCCATTTAGTCAGTTCGGGAGCAATGTACGCAGTGCACTCGGCCAGATATGCACCCAACTCCATCATGCACGCAGCAGTTTCATCTAAACACCGGATCACTTATTAAGAGTTTGTTGATTGTTTCAATATCTTTAATAACGACCCTGACACCGATATAAGCATGCATGAAGGTGCTGGCTAAGTTTCAGTACCGCTATCGGAAGCACCGGAATGAACTACGAAAATTCTCTATCTTTCCTCACGGTAATAACATATTGGATGGGCGTTTGGAGCAGGTGCCCAGCGTTTGTTTCAACCTTGATGAGGTACAATATTGCGAGCTTTGAGAACATGCATTATGGTGTGAACATTTCGATGGCGTAACATTTCAAGAGTATGGGGGTTCTTCCCCCCCATACTCTTGAAATGTTACGCCATCGAAATGTTCACACCATAATGCATGTTCTCAAAGCTCGCAATATTGTACCTCATCAAGGTTGAAACAAACGCTGGGCACCTGCTCCAAACTTCCCGGTTGCATGCTTCATTAATCAGTGTCTGCTTGCTCGTACCTGCTTCAGGTACGAGTATGGGTGCCGTTATCGGGATGCTTTCTTATTTCATCGGAGCAAAAGCAACAAATGTGCAGAAATAGCCTCTGGCTATGTGAGATTAGAAAAAGACAAGAAACTGCTCTCGCGCAGTGAATTTTGCAGCTAACGCTTTACAGTGACGCAATACACGGTAAAGTCCCCCCACAGTTTCTGAGAAATACTCTATGTTCTTTCGGGGATATTAGGATATTAGCATGCAGTAGCCTGCAATGTGCAGACAGGAGGCAATGTGTGCATATACTGCTCGTGCCTAATTCCCCACAATTTTTACTTCACAGCTCTTTCTTTGCAGTTCAGATGCCTCTTCTAGAGGATTGGATAATTCTTTGCTATCTCGGTGTGCTTCTGTTCTGACAGCGGGACGGCAACATTTGCAACTTGGGAACACAGGGAGACAGTGATGCTAGCAACCGGAATTTTCTTCGTGCATTTTGGTTGGATTGTGGTGAATGTAAAAAAATTGGTTCTGGACTCTCGTTGCTGGAGATTCTATGGACTTCCAATCCTCGGCATCAAGATCCTCGTGTAATTTCTCTTTGAAGTGCTAGTGTAAACAATCCATTATACACCTTTCCAAAAAATGCACCTAGGCCGCTGCTCTTTTGCTGATGATGATGCAGCTGGTGTGACTCTCGCGCCCCGCCCCCTATGAGCTGGACATTTTCTGACACTCTTGTACTGTTGTAACCTGCTCAGCGCGACTCTCCACATATGTTTTGCAATTTTGCATTCCATATTTTTTGGCCTCCCTTGAATGTTTCCTCTTTATTTTCCTTCAACATTCTGCATACCCTTTTTTGCGTCGTCTTCCACTGTAAGGTGTCGTTCACACACTTTGGAACTGAGTAAGACAAAGAGAGATAAGACAGGTTTTTAAGCCTCTCACGACGGCGGAGGACCTATTCCGCAGCTGCGCATTCGGTCCTCCGCCATCGCAAGAGCAGTGACGGAACCGCTGCACCAATTGCGCCAAACTGTGCCAGAACGAAAACCCGGCTACAAGTTGCTCCAAAGGTTGTATTTGTGCACAATTTGTGCCATGTCTGTGCCAAAAGGTAGCCGTTCTCTAAAAGGAAATTGAGAGTGTCTGGCACGTGGCATTCTTGGCGATTCCACTGAAAATGAAGAAAGTACAGTTATTGTTTTTTCGGATTCCTAAGTACAATGTGCGAAGAATAGGGCTGTACAAATATTTGAATTATACGCTACTTGATATTCGCTTTAAAATTAACTGCAATATTCATACTTTTCGAAGTGTTGATCGCAGCGGGTTAGCCCCCTTGAGTGCGCTTCTCCTTAAGCACCGATGCACTGCGGAGAAGCAATACCTGCGGAGCTGACACTGCAATCTCGTGACTCGCTTCACCGCAGCGCAGCTGCTCACTTAGGCGAAAAACACTCCTTCAAAGTGGTATAACAAATGCACGCGCATGCCTGGTGTAATAGAAGAAAAAAAAAACATGATTGGTGATATTTAGATTGCAGTAGAATCTTCAAAATTTAACTGTGGATTTTTTGCAAGCGTGTAAGGCAGCGAATATTTCACCAACCAGTGTTCCTTACTTGTGCTTGTTTTGTTTTAATTAATTGAAAATATTTTTATATAGCAAGAAAAGTTATTTGTAAATCCCCTCAATTAGGTATGCGGTAGGGGGGGGGGCACTCCCTTACAGGTTTAATTTTATGTAAAACCTGTCATTTACTTGCCATCCTAATGTAGGTATTGGACTGTCTGAGGCCATAGTTTATAAATATAGCTAGATTTAATTTAACAGAGCTTATAAGTGGGCAATAGACCCTTTGCAAAACGTGGAGCGCCACGAGGGCAAGGAATTTTGGGAACCCTCGGTACAGATCAGGCGCTTTCCCGTTGCGCCTCCGCGACTGCGCGCGCGTCCCGGCAGCTACTGCCAGCAGCCGTTGCAGCCATCCGCCAACCCGTACGTCGTTGGCGGTGTACCGTGTCTGTGGCAGCGTAAAGGCATCGCGACAGGTAAACTTATTCGAATACGTTATTCGTCGTAACTTACTTTCACGTATGGAAGTGTCACCAAATCCGCTTATTTTGCACCGCAACCCTGGCAGGTTTCGACCATGTTCGACAAAGCGTTGGTGCAGCAAACGACAGAGCCGGTACAAAGGAGAGAGATAACAAAGGGGCAGTCGTTGGCTCGTCGCTTGCCGACTTGGCTGCTCAAAAGTTGTTGCCGTGGTAACCTGAAATTGTTTGCGTATGCCACGAGGTCACGTGGTAGCGGGAGGAGGGGCGTACCGAGGACTCCCATTATTCGTCGCGTGGCGCGTGCGGGCTTTTGGGATTTTCACAAAGAGTCTATAAAAAGCTTGAGAACAACCTTCGCTAGTTCAGCTGAATTTTTGTTTAAGCATTCTGTCTGTAGTGAAAGGCATGGAGAAAGGTGCAGCAACTATTCAATATTCAATTAAAAAATATTTGGCCAAAACCACTACTGTAAAATTCAAATAGGTAACCTACCCCTATTTTTGGCTTGATTTGCTATTTTTGTTTAAACACCGAAATATAGCCCATTTTTAGTAATCGCAGTGTTTGGATCAGTGATTACCGCGGCGTAATTGTGCCTAGTTAGCTATGGCGGGATATAAGCGAACATTTCTGCTTGGGGAAGTACAGTCATCTTTGCTTCATTGCCCCTCGCCGGGATAAGTTTGACAGAGGCACATGATCTGAACGTAGCATTTTTTAAATGTTTCTTGACTACGCACCGGAAGTTAGCCCAGTCTTTATTTTCACCCAGTTTTCTTTAGATTGTGTTTAGGCTATCTTGGGATTTTACGGTGTTCACTTTGAATTTGCTTCGAACTCAAAATCCATTATTTTTACATGCCCAACAAAGAGTTACCTGTTTTTGTGCAAACAGTGCTCTGATAGGTCACATAACTAGGTAGTGCTACTGATTGTGATCAGTTAGAGTAGCTATGTGCTCTGCTTGGCTGCTCTAAGAACAGCAGCAGGTTGAATATGAGCGAGGGCAGCGTTAGACTTACTCAGCACAAAACTGTCCGTTTGATGTCGAACTCGCGACAATTACCTTACCAAGATACAAAGTGGCCAAAAACAACTTTTTTTACGTCAAACACAAACCAAAGACGCCATTGGTATTCTTAATAGGTTAACTGAGACATCTCGAAAATTACCGGCATGTGATTGTTAAATAAATAAATAAATATCTGTAGTGGTTAGGTCCCCTGTAGGTATGATACCTTAAATTTCTCTCAACACACTAACAACTGAAGTTTTTTTTTTTTCACAGGCTAACGTTCAAAGAGATTTTTCTAACATGAAAGCTCAGAATTGTTTGTTCCAAAAGTGGGAATCTCTGCTCCAAAAGCCGTTGTTCCCTGCCACAAGAGCTGCTCCAAATCACCATTTGTCAGTTCCACCACCGCGAGAGGCTTAAAGACTGGTCTTGTCTCTCTGTCTTACTCGGTTGCAAGTGTGTGAATGGCAAGTGCAAGCTATTCAAGTATTTCCGCATGACGTGCACGGGAAACGAAGGAAGAGAAGGACAGTGAATGACCCTCAATGCAATTTTACGAAGAATAACAACTGCTCTCCCCAGTCTCAGAGATAATTCATGTGGAGACCTTCTGTCATCACCAGAAATAGCTGTTTGGTTTCGGGTGTGGAACAAACCAGTTGCCTCTGTTCCTTTCCCTTGATGCTGGAGTAAAAAAAGGAATCTCTCCCCAAAACTAGGTCCTCTTGGATTTCGTCCGATCCTTGAGGTTCGAGCGTCGTCGACACTGTTGCGCCCTCTTATTTGAGATCTTTCTCGAATAAATTCTTTTCAGATAATACTGCACCATATGGTATGTATAATATATTGTTTGAATCTTGACACTTGCTAAATTTAATGTCCGAGTCCTGCCATGTAGATCACATTATTTGTGCATGTGAAATACGCATGCCCTTCGGCCATCTTCTGGTGTCAATTCTTTCAGACAACTAAGCGCTTTGTCATTTGACACGGCTGAGTGGGCAGCACCAATAAAACTCATTGTCAGATAAAACAAACATTCCAGTCGCATTCACTCTGTCGTGCACATACCCCAAAAAATAAATTGCAGGTTTTTTTTTTTACATTTGTTACAATGCTTTCTCAATATCCCTGGGAAAATACATACATCAAGAAAGGCAAAAGACAGCAGGGAAAGGCGAGAATTTGACCGCCCGAAGGGTTTGATATTGCGCCTACGCATGCTTTCATATTGCGCATGCATACACAGGCTGCACCTATCAAAATCAGCAGTCCACTCAAATATGGTTAAGAGGGACACCGGTGAGAGACTGGCCTCAAACCCAGTGAGTGGGATCAAGAAAGGTTCTCTTGTCCCTGGGGTCGAGCGTTTCTGGGAAAGGTGTATAGCTAGCAGGAGTGCAATATCATTTGTACTCTGTAGGAAAAACCTTCATCAAGCTGCGGCTGATGAAGGTTTTTCCTTCATCAGCCGCAGCTGATGAAGGAAAAGTGACTGCAGAGGGGAAGGAAGAGTGACCTTTTCACGTTGCCTATCAGTTTGTTGGAAGAGAGGCACATTACTGGTCTCCCCGCTTCACAGCTTGCCCCTAGGAACAACGTGCATGTAAAAAATATTTTTGATTAGCTGCGGATAGATAAAGGAATTGACGGGTTTGGTGAGATTTCGGATACCATCTGGACGCACACCCAAATGCCGTGACACGTGTTATCCTGATGTGCGGGCCACCTGCCCGATGACACTCCTCCAACAGACATGATGAGACATTCTTGCTCGATTTTGGTGTTCTTTATCGTCTGCTTGTATTTGTTTTTGTGTTTTTAACAGACAGTGCACTCCTGCCCAAGCCTCGGCTGTTGGCAGGCATGGAAATAAACATCTACCTATGGCTTTGAGCATCTACCTGTGGCTTCGAACATCTACCAATGGCTTCGAGACATTCTTGCTCGATTTTGGTGTTCTTTATCGTCTGCTTGTGCTTGTTTTTGTGTTTTTAACAGACAGTGCACTCCTGCCCAAGCCTCGGCTGTTGGCAGGCATGGAAATAAACATCTACCTATGGCTTCGAGCAAAGAACTGCTTTTGCAGTAGCAACTTCCCTCGAGCTATGTGGGTGCTTTTTTGAACTTCCAGGGCAGTATGTGGTGACTGCTAACAAACAGACTGCAGGATTTTATGTGGGAAAGGCTACTAATGTGGGACATTGTGGGTTGGCTTCCAATGTTGTCGTGACAAAAGCAAACTCCGGAGAAAATAAAAACTGATTCAGTCTTGTGTGTGTGATATGTCACCCCTAAGGCAGGCCAAGGCAGTACTGCATTCGGGGAAAGAGCATTTTCCTTGGGAACAAAAAGAGCCGTCCTTCCTGAAAAGACACAAATCCTCACATGGGAGGACACACAATCAGCGAGAGGATCAAACTGCTGTCAGACTCTTTAAGACAAGACGAAAAACTAAACTTTTATAGCTAGTGAAAAGAGACATGGGTCCAATTAGAAACTTGCTGAGCGTCGTTGAAAACTGCTACATTAGTGACTTTAGAGAGACCCGACGAAGCGTTGGGGTGCGCTAAAGTGACCACTTCTGCAAAAGGTGCAAGGCCGATGATAAAAAATGTGGATGATGATGTTACCTTCCTCATTTTCGCATCGCTAGCTTTGCACCTGTTGCACAAGTGATAACTAGGGCACCTTTGATGCATCTCCGACTGGTGTGTTTGCCGCGTCCAAAAAAGAGGCTCCTCAACGACGCCATAGAAGTGTCGCCGGTTGCAAACCTGACACTGTCGCAGTATGGGTGGTGGGCGTAGCAGACGCCCGTTCTGCTGCAGGTTGCTTCCAGCCTGACAGTCCGTGGAAGCTTCGGTAGCCGGGACTTGAGATGCAGTGACGACAACACTCGTTTCTTCTCGTGCTCTCTTTCCGTAACTTCTGTGCCCGATCACCAGAATCGCGACATCCGGCAGCACAACACTTCGGCTTTCGTGGCACCGTTTGTTGCCCCTTCGAGATCACTTTCGACGCTTGGGAGGAACGGGACGCTGGGCACACCAGTCGGACACATGTTTGAGCCACCATAGTACAGTTGTGTCTCGTTAATATGGATGCCTCCATTTTTCAGAAAGACCTTCCGTAGTGCGGGTCGTCCCTAATAGCGAATTGGGGTCAAAACACGCGCATCAACAAGTGTAGGGGGGAGCTTCTCCTTTCCTTCTTCCCCAACCCAAGCAGTTTGAGAAGAGTAGAAAGAGGAACTCTCATAAACCCTCTTTTGTGCATCCCAGACGTTGCTTTGTCCCCTCATGGCCTTTGCCGTTTGCCAAGTCACTGTGAAATGAAGTATAGAAGAAATTAGCTTTCTCTGTCCAGAGCTTCTCTCCTGTACTCCAAATGTCAACGAAAGCTGCAATGAAGTGACCTTTTGGAGTTCACTCTTCTTTGTTCCCGGTTATAGGTCCTACACAATCTTGAGCAACTACAAGCAGTAATGACCCAGTTTACTTAGAAGACAGAAGTAAAACATCTTTTGGTGCGCAGCTCTTATTGCGAGACCCGCAACGAACGTCCAGGTGCACGCTGTGGCCTCTTGGGTTCACTGATATCTCGGAAAAGTTTTTGAACCTTTTCTTTTTTAAACTGGGCTACCGGCATCCGTAATAACGAGACAGAAATGCCTGTGTTTACCCTATTCGTTCCCAGAATAGCTGTTTATAGTTCGAACTGTGGGTTTCCATATTAATGGGGCAAAACTGCATTGCAAAAGATTGATCTCTGAAAATTTTGTCCATAATGCGGTGTGTCCATATTAACGGGGTTCATATGAACAGGGTTCCTATTAACGAGACATGACTATAGTAACTTTATTGCACTTCCGACTTTCCCTGGCGCTACAAGTCTTACTATATTTTACTTATTTTGTGCTTTTCAAGGCCGGTCAGCAAATTTATAATTGGAACTGTATGTTTATTTTCACTAGCTACTAAGACGATGAACAAAATTTTGTTAATTATTCGAGGTATTGTGACAATTAGCCACCTATCTTAAGTCCTTTTTCGTATAACTCGCCTGCACAGACCACGTTAGTGTGCCTTTTGTTCTTTTCTTTTAACAAATTGTTTTAACCATAAACCAAGCAGCCCATATATTACATGTTAGCTGCAGCTTTTTTGGACAGAGGATGCACAGTTTTTCTTTTGGAAACGTTGACCTTGGTGGGAAGATTCGTGCTACGATGAAGTGGTTGAGACCACGTCGCTTTTCTTATAATACCAGAAGTGGGATCTCTAAGAGCAAGAGTAAATTGAAATCATTTAGAAGTCCATGACTGAACATTGCTTCCTTGGCCCTGCGGGCGGCAATTTGTAGCGTCGGTGTGGGTGTGTGTTTGGTAACAATTGACATTCTAAACTTTGCAGGTCAAACTCTGGGCACTGTCTCAATGAAAATGTGCTGAACGGCGAATTACCATCTTGGAAATAGAACCAGCCATCAATCAAGTCAGTTTTTCGCAGCTCAGGGCCCTCGTGCTACGTTCTTCGTTTCACGAATGCGACAGTCGGAAGAATCCGGGTGTGGCCGCAGCTCAGCCAGTTGCTTGCAATCATGCACACTGTCTGCCCTACCCAAGCTAGCCGACCCACCTGGTCTGATCTGTTTCCGACTCATCCTCACGAGCAAAGCCAACGTGATATGGCACCACCGTTGCTCTACCGTCATACCTTTTGTATACTCCAGAATGCGTACAGGGTGTTGTTGTGCAACCAAACTCTTTCATTGAATCCTTTGACTATAGTGTGTGGTAGGCTGAGAGTGAAGTGGAAGCTCCTCTTACCTCTTTCCACTTTAGCAGAGCAAACGTTGGGAGAGATCACCTCTTCACCTTTCTTCTGCTAAAGTGGAAAGGGGGTGGGAGGAGCTTCCACCTCACACTAAATTTGTCACCGACTGTAGTTGTGTGTGACTATTGATCATTCCTTGGTAGATTTACACCTTGAGTCACAATTGTAAGACAGTTGGATCACCTTTGTAGTGCTTTCTAAATGTTTTTGTTGATACTACCGGCCGCCGTGGGGCAGCCAAGGTAGGAGGGATAAATTGATTAAGTTTTACGAAAAAGCAAGCACAGAGTGTGGTAGTGCAGCAAATTAAAAAAAAAAAAAAAAAAACACTTCGCATATATAATTGAGAACACACGCAGAGCAGAAAAATATTCTTTTAAGGGGTATCAAGGCCTGAAACCTCGAAACTCTGGTAATTTGTTTATCAATGCTAGAAACAGTGTTAAACAATTTGAAGAGACAGTTTGTTCTGAATCTTTAGGGACAGTGTGCTTGTTTGTGCACGATTTTCGCTTTTGACCTTTGGATGAGTGCATATTTTGCCGTCTTTTTTTCTTGCAGCTCATCGCACTTGGGCCAGTTGCTTGAGTCTAGGTGTTTGCAAAGACAGCATCTGAACACCACCATCTTGCTGCTGGCTCGTGTGCAGCGTGTTCTCGAGCGCTATTCGGGTGTAGGAAAGTTTGTATGGCCCCACATAAAGCAAAAACGTGGAAGTTCCTTTCAGATGGACACCTGAAAGCAAATCCAGCAGACGCGATTGTGTGTGGTACCCTTTGTGAGTAGCAGTGTCAACCAGGCGGTTATTTGCAGTTTTCCTCCTTGTGCGTAGGAAAACAGCTTCTTTCGGGTTTAATTTTGTTTCTTGGAATCTACATTCATTAAATTTGAGTATGATGAATGCACCACCTAGAGTCGCTAAATGAGCTACGCTTCGAGTATCGGCACTCCGTTCCCCGACCTGCTAGCGGGCGCCGCCATCTTGGTGCTTAGTGCAGGGTAGATGCGTGTCAATCGTCGCAATTCAAAAATGCAACTTCCTCAGCTTTTATACAGTGCTAGGAAGCTCATGTGATATTGTTTTGCTCACGCAAACTGTTGTAGCATTTCTGGAGGACGGGAAAGCGTTTGCTGCGATTTTAGATAAAGCTTCAGACAACTGGCAACTATGGTTTTAAGCACCACAGGAGGCCAGACGCGCGATGCTGGGACACAGTTCATTGTAGTGGACATGAAAGCTCTCAAAGCATGGAGAAGGACAATCTGCGTTTGCGTAAGGCCAACGCTGCCCACCAGAGCAGCAGCAACGCAAAGCAGAGGTTCTCCAGGCAACACCAAACTGGAACAGCTGGGGACTACAGTCCTGGACAGCTGTGAGGGGCTCCCCTTTCAAGTGCTACACGAACAAAGGCCCTTTTCAGGGCCAAACAAAATCTGCTTTCGGAACGTGCAAGCCTTGGTGCCTCCTCCCGTTGTCCCTTATAGAGTCTACTCATTCTTTTATAACTTTATTTTACATTGCAGACATTATTTCTCAGTTTTATATTATTTTTTAAAGGTTCTTGTGAACGGATTGCAGAATTTTTAATCTCAATTTGTTCAGATAGAACTATGCTTCATATTGCTGAACATTATTGCATGGGATCCCTTACTCAATTTTATGCAATGAGTGTCAAAACTTCAACTGCAATTTTCTCAGCTTCGCATTTTTCGTCTACATGCCTAGCCTTACGGTTGTTTTCATGAGATTATTCTTCAAGGATTTCTATAAACTTTATACCGTTGAATTCAGAAAGAAGTGAACTGCAGGGTGATGCTATTTTTGTATGACAGTATGGGCCCGAAATTTTAGTATTAGTGATAATGTGACCTCGTTAGGCTTTGTAAATAGTGTACTTGACCTAACTAGACTAGTTTTATACAATGATCTATCTTTACAAAAATATAAATAGCATCATCTTGCATGACAGGTCTTTAGCTACAAATCCATATCACTTATGCAAAAAAATTCGTATTAGAAAGTTCCTTAATGAGTCGTAAGAAATGACCTAATTAGGCTTCATTATTTTCTTTGTAACTCAGAAAGTAATTGAGATAGTGCAGAACTAATTGAATATTTGAAAAGAGGAAGCCAAAACACATATACACACTGATTTTCATTATAATCCATTAATAAACAAAAAAGTCGATTTTAGAACCAGTGTCTTGCCTTAATTCTGGAGAGGATTGCAAGGAGAGTCCGGGGAGCAAACAATGTCTCAAGTAGGAACGCTGTCAGTGTTTTGGCGAAGGACAACTGCCGGGGACAACGGAACTGTACAGACACATTCATCCGACTGCAGTCACACGGTCCAGTTGTTTCTACGTCGGGGGAATAGCAGAGCTGCCAAAACAATGGCGGCACGTGACTGGACATGCGCAGGAAATACGAGGGTGATTAAAAAATTATTCGCTCTCCGGTTATCTTAAAACTTCATTGGCTGCATTGTCTTAACACTGCAATGTGTGCGAGGCCACTGTCCCTCCAGTCATTGCTGTGAAGGTATGAACATCTCACATCTGTTCAGTTGGGAGTGCAGGTGTGGGAAACAATGGCTGCACTACTTGTGATTTGCACGAAAGAGCAGCATGTCGTGATTTGTTTTGTGGTCAGAGAATGTGTCCGGTGCCAATGTTTTGTGCACAGTATGGAGGAAGCTTTTTGTCGCAAAGAAGCATGTTTGAGTGAATGCAGGAGTTCAAGGAAGGACACACGGGTGGGGGCCATGAAAAAAGGAGCCTGACGCCCGTCCGCATCACGACTGATGACAGCATTGAGCGTACGCGTGAACTGACTGTCATGTACGGAAGTTACAGTGGGTGATGTGGCACATCATTTTCAAATCAGCCAAGGGATTGTCTACACAATAATCTACGGATGACTTGGGTTTAAAAAAGTTTGCGCAAGATGAATAGTGAAACGTTTGCATGAATAAGTTTTTAATCACCCTCATACTTAAAAAAAATTGAATCAGCTTCGTGCTTGTTGGAGTTTTAATTTCTTCCTTGGGAATAAAAGCCCCTGTGAGGCTTGAACTGTCCTTGTATGAATAACTTGAGAACCGAGTAAGTAAACCTTGCTCTGCCTTTGCAGCGGTGCCTGACCTGGCAGCTTTTGAAGGCGAGTGGGAGAGCACAGTCTGCGAGGGCACGAGAAGCATTGCCTGCCAGGTATCTGGGTTTGAGTGGCGGCAGCAGGAGGTGCACTCCGGAAGGGGGACAGACGGTGGTGCCACCTCTGTCGTTGCTCCAACTGCTGCAGAAACGCCTCCAGGTACGAAAGAATGCACACTGGAGTGGAGAGAAACTGTCCAGCTTTGCTGTTTGTCAAAGAACATACTTGAGAGGAGATTCTGGTTTTGAAAAACAAAAATTGCAGCAAAAAAGAAGTTGGCTTTAAAAACAGTTTTCTTGTTTTTGATCTTCAATTGACGCAGAAAGAATAGAACGCTGAAATGGATGAAGGACAGAGACAGTTCCGTCTTTTGTCTATTTCAGTGGTTTTTTATTCTTTCTATGTGACCACTAGTTTATCCAACATGCTCTGCAGCGTGGATTTGGTCTATAATAATAATAAAAATAATCCTTTATTTTTTTAGTGCCCTGTAACAACCTAAGCGTTTGATGTAGTGCCACATACACGGAAAAAGAAGAAAAAAAAAAGTGACTTGTTGAAGCACTGTCCTAGGCATATGGTACAGCAGCATATCAAGATCATGCTCGAAGGAAGCAAAGTTGCGAGGAATAGGAAATGATTACAATTCCACAAATAAACTTACTTTTTTCTGTTTTCTACAATCAGGAAATAGTGCTCATCATGATCTGGCAGCTCTCAGTATATGTTGCAGTAAACGGGTAAACGCAATCACCTGTATCCACCAGGCACGAGTAGTGCCTGTTTAACCACAGAGTAGTGACGTCATCGACTAAAAGGATCACGTGGCGAGCGATAGTCGCCGCTAAGTGAGCGCTTGGTATTCACCGATCGTGTTTAGGGCCTATTCCTTCCGCCCGACTAAGAAGTCGACCAACAAATCTTAGTCATGGGGTAGGGCTACTTTAGCGGGTGACTAGCAGCTCAGTGCCATGGCCGACTCGTATCTCCGCTGACCGCCAGCGCTAACGATGCACTTACTGTCTCGGAACGCTGGGGAACACATCTAGAAAGAATTGGAGGAGCAAATAATGTGTAAATAGCCACGTTCAGCGGTCAGAGATACCGCTAAATAGATCTCAGCAGGGCGCTGGACGACGAGAAAAAAACACATTTACGGGCGCTTTCATATTTGTTTATGTTGCTGGCAATCTGGCTTTTGTTTCTCCCTGGCGTTGTTTTTAAATTTTCTTTGTAAAACTGTCGCGGACAATATGTCTCTCATTGTAACTTTTTTTTTCCTGATAAACATTTAAAGTTTAGTTTTTATACGATCAAATATCCATTTACGCAGAGGCGTTTAAAGGGCAACTCCACTCCATTTTTACAATTTCTGGGTTATGATCTGTTTAGTCGAAGCCGGCGACCCTGAATCACGAGATATAATTTGTTTTTCGGTAGTGTGTATAGTTTTGTAGATATCGCGAATGCAAGAATCGGTCCGGTGGCACGGCGAAACCGAAACTACCGGTTGAAGCAGCTTGGCAACACTGATACTAGCGGCGCGTCGTCGGCATGACCTAGTTCTGGTCCCGCGCTTCTCAGCCGACGCGCCGACAAGGTCGGCTCAGTCGCACGTGGAGTTTCAAAACAGAAGGTTAGATGCACATTTTCTTTTTTTACCGCTTCACTTTGTTGATATGCATCAAATGTAGCAAGTTTTAGTGTGTACAGTGTAGACCGCATATAACGTATGTCTCGGGAGTCGCGAAAATCCGCACTATAAGCGGTACCGCGCTATAACCAAAACATCAATTTTTCAGGCCAAAATACATGCCATGAAACAACTTACCTTTGTAAAAGAATTTATTTTTATGTTAGATGAAAAATAAAGCTTAGTTTGAGGAAAGTCTTTATTTCACCAGACTAGTACACTTCTTTCTCAAGTGTGTCACACATTTTGAAAGAAATGAGCGGCTTTTGCCTGGCGCAGCCTTTTAACGACGTCGCGAGTTGCGGACGGACGTTGCGAGCGTTCAGGATTGCTAACCCTAATCACTTTTCTCCGGAGATGAAAACGCGTGAAAATTCGCATCCTTCATACGTACGCGCCAGTAATACCTTCAACTTGAGCACAGGCATGAAGTGCTCCAAATAAGAAATCCGGGCGCTGTTCGAGGATACAAATGCTTAGAAAGCACCACTGTAGTCGAAGTAAACAAACACGACGACACGGGCGTTTCTGCCGTCTTGAGAGCGCCGCCACGACATCGCTGCACGAGTAGGTGGATCTTCCCTTCTAGTACGTGCTGGGTTATCACAGCAACACACAACGAAAATTCACAGTCAAGGATAGCGCTTTTACGCAGAACGACGATCACAACCGACGCCATGTTTACGGATAGAAGCAGCCGGCCCGCGACCGGAGAGGAGAAGGAGGAGGAGAAGCGTTGTAAGAGAGGTTGGGGGGGAAAGGAGAGAGCATGCAACGCGCGCGAACACTTCTCCTCGACCTGCGATTGGTCTGTCGTTGCGGTTGTTTGTTTCTTTGTTTCCAACGCAGCGGAGGGACGCACGCACGTGAACGACACGTGCGTGCGTCCCTCCGTCGCAGGCAACTGAAGCCTCTCTCTTCGCTTCTTCCCGCTTTTTCGAGCAACATCCTTGCCCCGCTAGTGCAGCGTGCGGCTCGCGCCGTCAGCGCCGTTATCTGCCGTTATCTAGTGTCGCACAGGGAAGCGAGCTCGCTGCTCCGGTCGTCGGCGCGGTCGGCGGGCTGTGCCAAAAACCGCACCATAACCGGTATTTCCCTTCGCGCGCCTGCATTTTAAGCGGTATGTAATTACATGGAGTTCTATGGGAGGTGAACCGGTGGTTTAAAAAAACCGCGTTATACCCGGTCCTGCACTATAAGCGGTTACGTTGTAAGTGGTTTATACTGTATTTATAAATTTGCCGGCCGAAAAGCGAATCCGACTGCTATAAATATGACGCAGTCGGTGCCGACGCAGCGTGACTGTATTTGTTTCTTGCGCGCAGACCGAGAAAACGAAATAATGGGAGATAGATGGACAGATCTATCCACAAGTGGTCTAAGTTGTTAAAGCCAAGGTGCCTTTATGTGCACGCTAGTTCGATCAGCCGCGACCCACTGCGTCCGGCCGATCGTGCTGGAGCAGCCGGCGGACGGTACGCGAACAGCGACGGCACCGCATCGTTCTTCAAAGACGCCTGTTTCGTGGTGAAACCCGCAACAGTCAGCAGCCGCAGATCCCGTGTGTAGGTGTCTGACGTAAAGTGCTGGGAGCAGAGCTTCGCGTTGGAGCTCGGAGTCAACGGTCTTCCGAAGTCTATCCGGCGAACGGCACCGACCCACACCTTGTGCCTCTTCCGGTCTCTTGGGAACTGGTGGAACCGCAGCTCCGGGTTGCGCACCCGGTTGTTGGTGCAACCCACAGCACTACAAATCCTGCTCGACATTGCCCAACGCGAGACCGGCAAATCTCTCCGGCTCCACGACGCGCGCGTGAGCGAGCAGCACCGCTTTGCTCTCTTCCGCGCTGTCGCGGAAGCAATGCTGGAATTAAAGCAACTGCCTGGACGCTAATAAAAATAGGAGAAGACAGGATAATGTGGTAAACACCTCGTGCCGTCAGCAGAATCGCAGAATGCCACGGGAAACGAAGCGTTCGCGGCGTCCGTACGAGAGCGGAGGACTAGACCTACGTCATTGCCCAGTGTTGCTTCACTAGCTCACCCGGTGCCAGCGTTGCTCACCCGCTTTCGGGCCGCTAACCGAGCCGGGAGAACATTTCTAATGTTGGTATTAATCGGTAACGCGGCGTCAGTTTGACGTGATATTTTGGGTATGACCGTATTTTGACCTCCTAAAGCGATATCAATCATTTCGATAGGGTCGACTTTTTGAGTGGAGTTGCCCTTTAAGTATGCATATGCGTGACCTATCTTTTTACGTCAGTTCCGCTTGTTAGTTTTGACTATACCCGTTTTCACCTCAAGAATCGAAGTAAAAAAAGTATGGCTCCTCGCAGAGCATTACTAATTTTCCCTTTTCCGAGGAGAATTAATATATATGTAGGTGCATTTTAGATTAGATATATGTTATCTAATCAAGACGTATACGTTTCAAACGCCAAAAGGATCGCTTCTTCCTCCGATAACTAAATCTTGTAAGAACTACTTTGCCCGGCGTATGAACAATGCGCAAAACGTCCTTTTTTCTTGAGGTGAAAACGAGTATAGATAGTCACCCGCTCGCTTCGCGCTCGCGAATACCGCGGAACATAATTGCTCGTTAGTCGCGGATTTCTCGTTTAGCTCGCCACAACTTAGTCGTGCTACTAACCTTAAAACGGCGCTAGCTAGTCGCGCCTGGTGAATGCGGGTGAATATATTTCTGCAGTGTATGTCGATGTCCAAATATTATTGGTACAGCATTGCTATTCTTTTAAATCATTTGCGTTTCAGTGGAATTGGAAAATATTTTGTCTTCAAACCTGAGCGACTACAATTCTGCTCGCAGTTACATTAGCCGTTTGAGACATCCTCCTGCACTTAAGAAAACGAATATAGGTGCAGAAATGCTACGTTTTTTTACGTTGTATAGCAGAACTGTCATCTTACTTGAACAAACTCTTCCAAGCCGCCGCATGGGATTCCACACGATTACAGGCCGGCCCAGTTAGGAGCGCCTAGGCACGCGTTGCGGGTCAGCTTCTTGACGGCCGCCAAGGGCAAGGGGGATTCCCTCTGATGGAAAAGAGGAAACGGAACGGGAGGGGAGGTTTGCGCTAACTTTCATTATATAGGGACGTTAATTTGCCCTGATTGGGCTTTCTCTGTTTTCCAAACAGATGGGGCCACTACGGACCCAATCATCAAAGAAGAAGCACCTGGCTACGAAGACGGCGAGAGCAACGCCCCTCCTCAAGTAGACGCGGACGTGCCGGCCGTTCAATGGTCCAGGAGACCTGGACAACTGACCACTCACCGGTGCAGTTTGTGCCCTTACTCCAGCCGTTACACGACGGCCCTCGCATGTCACGAGAGAACGCACACCGGAAAGAAGCCCTTCAGCTGCCACTATTGCAAAAAGTTGTTCAAGCAGGTTAACCACCTGCGCGTTCACGAGAGGATTCACACCGGCGAAAAGCCATTCAGGTGCGAGACCTGTCAGCAGTCGTTTACACAGAGCACTCACTTGTTGCATCATCAAAGAATGCACACAGACGAAAGGCCGTTCGTGTGCAGCGAGTGTGGGAGTGCGTTCAGATGGAAGGATAACCTGCGGGTTCACAGGAGGACACACACGGGAGAGCGGCCGTACACGTGCGAGACCTGCGGACGAGGTTACGCCGATAGACGCAGCTTGATTGGACATCGGAAGAGGTGGCACAAATGAGGGACGCCTGACCCGTGACACCTGATGTCACTGGATGCTGGGAAAATTGTGGCAAGCGCCCCATGTGGTCGCCATTTTGGTTCGTTGAAGGAGCAGCCTCCCCACTCTTAATGAGCCAATCCTAATTCGCAGCGACAGGTCTTTTTATAACAGCATTTCTTGAATACCGAGATTTTGTCATCACGTACCGTCGAAACAAGTGCATGTCTGCACTACACTGCATGCGGCGTCGGTGCTTGGCAGCATGAAAAACAATTTTCCTGTCTCTAAATATGCAAGAACACTATCATTGTGAAAGATCTGTGGAGGTAGGCAGGATTGATAAGTGGATTGTATGCACAGTGCCAGACGCTTTTATATTAATGAGGAACACTTTCAGTGCAAAGTTGGTGCATAGTCTACCATTGTGTGACTGCTTCAGAACCCTTTCACATATTTGGATGGACCGAAGTGACGATTGCCATGGCAACTGAGTCCGAGCAGCCAATTACCCTTTGAGGTTTGGTCGTTTGTACATCAGTGTCAGTTTGTGTCCGGCTAGCGGGTAAGGAAGGCAATGGGGCTGCTTTCCCAGGATACAGTGACCTTAGTGACACCCATGGAAAAAGTTCCAACAGAGTAATTATTCCTAGATCCGTCGTATGTTCACAGCAGTGGCTACACTTGCACAGCCTGTTTTGTCAAATAGCTTTCTCTTCATCCTTCGGATAGGAATAACAGTTTGCACTAGCTAAAAGCACCTATACTCGTTTTCACCTCAAGCTCCGCAGTAAAAAATGTTTGGCTCCTTCTAGAGCATTACTAATACTCTCCTTCATGTGGAGATTTAGGATATACATACAGTAGAACCTCCTTGATTCGTTTTTCAGGGGACCGCAGAAAAAAAAAAGTATCATCTGGGAAAACATAACCGATAACGCACTTAGGGGGGCTCTACATGAGATAGAAAGCAGCTCTTATACAGTGGTTTATTTTATCTGTACTTACAGAACTGTTGAGAGTTCAGACATGTTCACAAAAGTGCGTAATATCCGCCTGCCGCCTTGAATTCATGTTCAGCAGTAAAAGTCGTTTCTCCAGAGCCGCAGTCCTCTCTCACTCTCCACGCAGTCGTGAATATTTACGTAGCAGCGCAAGGTGTCCTTTGCAATGATCGCGTCCGCATACTTGGGCACAGCGTAGGTAATCGTTCGTTTCTTGCTCGACATCTTTATCACTTTCTTCAATGTCGGCAGTAGTGAGGTCGGCCGCGATGTTTGCTATGCTCTGCGGTTTAGAGGTAACGCCTCGATCTCCTTTCAAAGTTGACAGCGCGAGTCCGAGGTTTCTTGCGATGTCAGATCTCTTTCGGCTGGGATTGCGATCCACTGTCTGAATTATATCAAACTTCTCTTTAAAAGAGAGTGCCTTCCTTTTTCGCGATGCCACGACCGTCGTCAATGGGCGCAAAGCGCACATACTCCGAAACACCACGGTCCACGCAATTCAGCGGAACAGAAACTAGATGTGCAGCGTGCATGCGGGCAAACCTTGTGCCAGAGAAAGAGGACAGGTGAAAGAGAGAGCAAGAGAGAATGAGCGTTCGAAGCCTCGCTCCCCATTCGAGCAGTGCTCCAAGGTCACACCCGGGCAAGATAGGAAGCTGTGGCAAAGCTCAGTAAAGCCCAGCGAGGAGACAGAGAGACGAAAAAGAGGACAAAAGCAGTCAAGGGACGACGGGCATCTGCGTTTCCACGCATGCCGTGCAACCCGCACTGCACGGTTCAGCTTTGCTTAGCTTCGAAGCCAGCGCTGACACTTTTGGACGTAACAACCGGGAAAGCAAACGTAATAGGCAGGAAATTAGTACAGTGTAGACCGCATATAACGTATGTCGCGGGAGTCGCGAAAATCCACACTATAAGCGGTACCGCGCTATAACCAAAACATCAATTTTTCAGGCCAAAATACATGCCATGAGACAACTTACCTACCTTTGTAAAACAATTTATTTTATATTAGATGAAAAATGAAGCTTAGTTTGAGGAAAGTATTTATTTCACCAGACTAGTACACTCCTCTCTCAAGTGTGTCACAGATTTTGAAGGAAATAGCGACTTATGCCTGGCGCAGCCTGTTAACGGCGTCGCGGGTTGTGGACGGACATTGCGAGCGTTCAGGATTGCTAACCGTAATCACTTTTTTCCCGTGATGAAAACGCGTGAAAATTCGCATCTTTATACAGTACGCGCCAGTAATACCTTTAACTTGATCACGGGCATGAAATGCTCCAAATAAGTAATCCGGCCGATGTTCGAAAACACAAATGCTTAGAAAGCACCACTGTAGTCGAAGTAAACAAACACGACGGCACGGGCGTTTCTGCAGTCTTGAGATTGCCGCCACGACATCGCCGCACGAGTAGGTGGATCTTCCCTTCTAGTACGTGCTGGGTTATCATAGCGACACACAACGAAAATTCACAGTCAAGGATAGCGCTTTTATGCGGAACGATGAACTTCCACCACGCCGTCTACGTCGACGATCACCACCGACGCCATGTTTGCGGATAGAAGAAGTCTGCCCGCGACCGGCATACAACGTGCGCGAACACTTCTCGACCTGCGATTGGTCTGTCGTTGCGGGTGTTTTCAACGGCGCTGTTGCAACGCCTTGCGCCGTGAACGACACGTGCGTGCGTCCCTCCGTCGCTATGGCAACTGAAGCCTCTCGCTTCGCTTCTTCGAGCAACCTCCTTGCCCTGCGAGTGCCGCTGTTATCTAGTGTCGCACAGGGAAGCGTGCTCTCTGCGCCAGTCGGTCGCCGCCTATATGGTCGCCGCGGTCGGCGGGCTGTTCCAGAAACCGCACTATAACCAGTATTTACCTTCGCGCGCCTGTATTTTAAGTGGTGTGTAATTACATGGAGTTCTATCGGAGGTGAACCGGTGGTTTAAAAAAGCCGCGTTATACCCGGTCCTGCACTATAAGCGGTTACGTTGTAAGTGGTCTATACTCTACATGTATCTCTATAAAAGTAAAACGGGACCGGCGTTTTTAAACGTAACAGCCGGGAAAACGTATCAGCCAAGAATGCATCAACGAGGTTCTACCGTAGGTGCATTTTAGGTTTGATAAATGCCATCTTATCAAGACGTGCAAGTTTTAAGCACCAAAGGCGTCGCTCCTTCCTCCGACAACCAAATTGCGTGAGAACTGCTTTGCGGCGTATGAACAGTGTGCAAAACTTCCTTTTTTCTTGAGGTGAAAATGAGTATAGACAGCTCCAGTGAGACTGGATATACAGCAGCTTCATGCTTTATTACTTGGCTGTAGCTGGACCACCTAGCATGAGTGAAAATAATTTTAAAATATTGCATTCCGTAATCAGAATTACGAACAACCTTATATCACAGTTTCTCAGTCTTGGGTGAAGAAATAATTTTATAGTTTAAAGAGAAATTGGTATTTGCATGAAATGCATTTTAAGAACTGATGCTATGACTTTTTGAAGTCTGGTAACCGTTCCATGTCATGTTTTAGTCTGCAGCATTTTTAGAAGTTTTCTTTCTGTGATCAAGTGACTTTTACCACTTGTTTTCTTAACCCTTTGGGTGCCGCGCCCAAGTATACTCGTTTGTGGTTTTCAATTTACTCCTTGCCTCTCCTGGGTGAACTCAGGCTGACAATATTCTTCTGAGTAGGAAGCGCCATCTATGGACAACTATTTGAATCAATGTTTTGAGTGGTGGTTTCACCTTTTGACGGCAGGTGGATATTTTTGTAAAGGCGACTCCTGTATGGCGTTTCCGCGTCAACGTTCTTTTCCAATGGCAAACGCACGTGCTTCGACTTCGCGCTCCTTGACGGATCTTGAAATGCAGGAACTTCTAATGAATTCAGAACCTGATGACAGTGAAACCGAGTGTACTTTGGAGAGTGACGAAAGTGACGACTAATCAATGCCACCTGAAAGGCCACTCAAAAAGAAAGAACTCAACGACACTGACTACAAGTGGACTACAGGTGACTTCACTCCCATTCTTCACAGTTTTGACTCTTCATCTTCCGGAGTCCATACTTCAAGAAAACAGCAGCCAAGCACAAGACCAAGAAAAGGACGCCCTTCTGATGGAGATGATCCAACGCGTCTTACAGCACGACATTTTATGTCAGTGACTGCCGCAAAAACAAACCCCACAAGAGTATGCCATGTGTGCGCCCAGAGCAAGACTCGCCAAACGAAGCGCAAAGAATCACGCTACATGTGTTCAGTGTGCGAGGTGCCACTTTGCGTTGTACCGTGCTTTGAAGAGTATCACACAAAAAAAGTTTTCTAAATTGAAGACATTAAGAGGTTACGGAACATTGTTAAGATTAAAAGAAACATATTCTTTAATTAAACATACACATTGAAGCATGTAAACGTGTTATTACGCCCAAAATAAGTTTGTTCATACAGTGAAAAAAAATACCCGGCAGAGGGGACCACCGGGCTGAAAAAAATACGGCACTTAAAGGGTTAAGAAGTGGACAATAAAATTATAGCCAGATTTGCATAGACATGAAAAACATGTCTATACATGTCTTGTCTACATCTTCCTTGTCTTTGTTATCTGTACACCGTTTTTGGCTGTATCGTAAACCAATTGCCGTCATTGCGATTTTAATTCATGAAGCCAGATATCGAAAATAAGCCGACAAGATTTTATGTGTGCACAAACTTTGGTTGTGTTGGGATGCGAGATTGCTGCAGCATTTCCAATTCGGTGAGCTTGCGGAACATTGCATTTCTCGTCGATGCACTTCACCCATGCTTAAAGCAACCGTGGCGTCGCAAACGCAGGAAGAGGGAGGAAGGGAGGCTTCAGCGAGATGTGTCGCACATTTCTGAAGTGTTGCGCGCAACTTTTCAGAGTTTTGTTGCGGTTCGTTGGAGCAAGATTTGAATTGCACACAATATATTTATTTGCACTAACACCCAGCAAGCTGGCCATGACAGCTGCCAATCAGTCATTGTTCTAAACATGAGTTCCGGTGGCGAGTGCTTCTCTGGGGTATTTTCCTCAATGTGACGACAACGTGACTTTGCATTGCAAGGAATAGTGTAGCCACCGAATTTCTATTGATCCCCCCCCCTCCACTTCTGCACTTCTGGTCATGCATCCTTTAAGTTCTCCATCTAGGGGCCACCATTTCTGTCCGCACTTATTGTTATAGAAAATCTACCAATTTTCTGTATTTGTGAGCAGTAGGATTTGCTTCAAGGGCTTGAACCGAAACCGTTTCCGAAGACCGATTCAAACTGTAAATGGGGAGGACAACTCTGGAACCATGAATTAGACAAGCTCATTGCATTGTGTTGGTGGTTCTTTTGCTTTTGCTGTAGTACAGCGTGGTAGATTTGGGATGGCACCAGATCCTGCTGTGGAAGTTCTGCAATTCGCCCTTATGACAGCTGCAGAACAGGCTTGCACACCAAGCTGAGCACATCTATGGGTGATTGAGATTCATTTTTATTAGCAAGTAGCAGTAGTCGGCCTAAAGCACACTGCCATTACTGCCGCTGTGTTTTTTTGTCAATGTCGTTCTGTCCATCCCTGCGCTTATACTTTTGGCAGTGTATCGTCCTGTTTGTTACGAAACCATGGTCATTTATAGCTAGCTTGATGCACCAGCATGTGATTCTCAAAGAGGCTCCGGAGATGGTGATTTCTTGGTTCCAATATTATCAATATGCATTTGGTGATGGTTACATGTTGAGAGATGCATTGAAAATGAGTCTTCATTGAGTTCATATTGCCAGTGTGAATAAACTCGGTATTGGATATAATTTTTGTGAGATATGTCGTCATGGCTATATATTGACTGGGCTTGCACAGGTCCCTAAAACTCTCGAATTTGAAAATGGCACTTTGAGGGCCTTTAAAATGGTAGATTTCGAGTAATCCTTGAAAGCCTTTGAATTTCGTGGTCTGCTAAAAGAGATAGCTACTTAAGAACAATAATAATCCAGTTATACTTTCTTTCTACATTTGCGTGGTGAGTTTTTTTCTTTTTTAGGCAACATCATATTTGCTAAACATCTCAAGGGACATTTACAAAATGTTAGTTGAACTTTTTGCTTTTGGAAGCCGCTGTTCTGGTTTTATTAATGCAAAAAAAAATCATGAGCCATTCCCCTCTGTCAAGGTGGATGACCAGAAAAGCTGTTTAGCAGACGACACAGACGTGACACAGTATTTTGAACAAAGGTTACGAACACATTTATTGTCTCGATCGGTGGTCATTGTGACGAAATGTACGCACACACATGTTCAGGACTATTGCCACTCCAAGGAGCTGGACGAAACTAGACACGCGCGACGGGACCACCACCTGGACAGAAGGAAGGGAAGCTATGCACGCAAGCGCTTGGAACGATGACAAAGAGAGGGTGGTGCGCTTCCCTCCTCGTCCTTCCCACTATATTTAGGGGGAAATTTTTTTTTCCTAAATTTGGCAAGGAAATGCTTTTGCTAAATTTGATGGGGAAATTTTTCTGCTAAGTTTTGGGGGAAAATTTACCCACCAAGTTTTGCAAAAAAATTTACCCGCCAAATGTAGCGAAGAATTTTTTCCACTAAATTTAGCGGGACAATTTTTTCCCTAAATTTAGCAGAGAAATTTTTCCGCTAAATTTAGTGGGGAAAATGAAATTTCTGTTCACACACACGAAAAATCCATGAAACCCTAGCCATTGACAGCTATGCTGTAAAATCCGGTCGAGCACCCACCCTAAATTTGGAGATAACCTTGAGGAACTAAGAGATGGTTGCTTGTCTGGTTCAAGAGCAAATTTGCAAAAGGAGTGCAAGGTGGGGCAAGTTTCACGGCTTAGCACTGGTACGTGCAGGTTGAGCCTGACTGAGACGGACAAACACCTCGGTTAGCGCTATTGTTTCGCCATAAGTGCGAGTGCAATTCATCCTACAACCATGAGCACGTCTTGAACGGCCCTTTTATTTCACCAGAGCACGTTCATAGCAGGCCTGCTCAATCTGTTGCATTCACTCTCATAGCCTTTCGTTCGCTTGCACCTATAGTGAAATACCTTTTGAACAATCTACAGGTGAACAAATAATTGGGATGAACAAACTTATGTAACAGGTCCCAGCAAAACGTTGTTGTGGCCATTGCATTTAGATGAGTGGGCATCCACTTACTTGAGGGGGAACACTGCATATTGTGATGTTGGTGCAGATTTTAAATATCTGGTGTAGATTACTTCTCGGGGTAATTATAACTTGCCTGGCTTTGTTTACAAAAACAAGGAAAAAAAAACTATTAAAAAATGTTTTAACACTTGGCTAGATGCTGCAAAGTATGAAGAATACAATGTTGCAATACTTTATAGATTGAACCATTAGTGACTTTACAACATATTGAAATACAGTGTTCAGTGTGTGGCTACCAAGCAATTAAAGAATACTTAATTTGAAAAGGTTTTCTAAACCCTAAATTAAAAAAAACGGGCTCTCATTATTATATGCTTGGCACATTTAGCTGCGTGCTGCAGAACAAGTTATACCGTAATATCCTGAAAGGTGCCTCACCCCCAAACGATAACCCACCCCTATTTTTGACATGATTTGCCTTTTTTTTTAAACACCCAAGGATATGATGATAGATTGCGCACAAATAGACAGACGAGGTAAGAAGAGAACGGAAGAGAAGGGCAAGAAGAAGGAAATAGACCTTGTCTGTTCTGTCTATTCGTGCACGTTCTGTCATAATATTTAATGCATGCTAACTAACCCAGCTTACCACCTTACCTAAGGACAGGCCATTTCTGGTAATGGCAGTTCCCTGGCCAGTGGTGACTGGCCGAAATGGGATCAGTTACCTACGGCAGGAGATAAGCAAACACTGTTGACTGAAAAGGACGGTTTTCTCTGCTCCTTTGCCCCTCAGTGTGAAAACAAGTTTGGCAAATCTCAGAATACAAAAATGGCATTTAAAAAAATGGTCTCGATTGCACATTGAAAGTTAGCCCACTGCTCATTCTCCCTCGATTTGCTTTCAGGTGGGCTATTTCTACGGATATTACATTAGTTATATCTGCCCTAGATGCTTAGATGTCTCACCTGAACATTTGTAGAGTCCGCAATTCGTGCTTTGAGAAAGATGTTTTAGCATTAGCTTCAGTACAATTTCAGCCTGAATGGGCATTATAAATTGATATTATGGCTCAAAGATTGATCCACAATGTAAGAAATTGGGTTGTCAGAAGAAATATAGCTGTAGATCCAACTCAAAATGACTAGGTACTTTCCAAAAAAAAAAAAAAAATTTTTATGGATTGTTTGGCACCAAAGACAGCTGTATCCCAAAGAAACCTATTTCGGTCTGAACGCGTCTCGTTTTGACCCATTCCCAAGACGCCCTTCCCTTTCGAATCCGCTCCCGAGGTGCCCTTCTTATTTGAACCCGTACCTGAAACACCCTTTGCATTTGAAACCGTCCAGTTTCAAACCATTTGTACAAGGCCCTGTACATCTCAACCTTTAAAGTCTTCATTGTTCTAACCCTGGTCTGCTACCTTTCTACTTAAAGGGACAATGAAGACGATTTTATTTAATTTTTTTAAATGGTGTTTTAATGCTTCTTGGGAACATAGCATGCTGCCCTATTTTTTGTAGCCATTTGTGACACGTATTTCTGTGCATACGAAAGAAGTAAAGAAACCGAAACTGAACAATTTCCATTTTCGTTTCTGGGCCTCCAAAAATGGAGGTGATGTAGGAGTGACGTCAAGTGTGAATAGTCGGTATCGGTAGTATTTAGGAGATCGAGATTCTGGTTACCGCGGTGGGTTATAGCGGCGCGGTCGTTTCGTCGAATCTGTCAACATGGACGGCAATGCCGCTCTTGCGAGCGAGTTCAAGCTTCCGTTCAGTAACCTAACACACACGGAACGGGAGTACGTGTGTGGCGGCCTCCGCCGTTACCCGAGGGAGACCGCCCAGCTGGTAACGACGGTAACGAGCGGCCCGCATGCCGAAGTGCCCATAGTTGCTCGTTGGCCGTTTCGCGTCCAGCGTAGCAAAGAAAAAAACAATTATGCTGCTTTATTTACGGGTTAGTAATCATTTCCGGTCCGATTTAATTAGAACAGTATTCCTAAAAACCGAGAACCAAAACGTGATCGAGGGCGCGTCTCTCGTTTCGACCAATCGCTGAGGCGTCTCTTGTGACGTCGCGCTTCTTGACCTCGCATCGGTCACGTGAGCTCCGCTTCTCCTGGCTTCTCCCGCAACTCTCGGGGTGTCGTCCCAGTCGATTCCGGTACGATTATTACCGTGACTGTTTAATTGATTTGCGCGGCACACAAGCGCTGGTTTCGGCTGAAATTTGGGCAACGTGGTCTGAGACGTGCCTGGAACCCAGTTCAATCGCCAAAAAGATGTCCGAAATTGCCTTCATTGTCCCTTTAAGAATATGTTCTTAGATATTTTTGCATGCCGACATATTCTTAAAGGGGCCCTGCAATCCTATTTAAGCATCTACCTTTTTTGTGGTTTCCACATCTCTTGGGGTTCGGGCAAGCCAGCGGGCATGGAAAGTAATTAAATATCAGTGCGTCATATTTTAACCGGACGACGCGGAAACCTCCTCCTCCCACGAAAACGCCCCGTGATGTCGAACGCGCGCGGCATGTGACGAAATCGTGACGTTGGTCCTGGTCAGCCAAGGAGAGAGAGCTGCCCCGTTCACGGGCAGCGCTCTCCTCGGCCTCACCTCCCTTCCCCGTTTTTGCCTCCCTCCCCACATTTCTCAGTCACCGCGGCAAGGGGAATCCTCCGGTGTGGGAAAAGGGGGGCAGAGGACCAAGGTGTCATGAAGGAGGTTATTTTTTGCTTGTTTTTGTAGTTTTAATTTGCCTATAACTTTTAAAATAAAGCAAATTTCGAGAAAAGAAAACATTGTCAAAGTTTAGTAGGGTACAGTGTTGGGATAGTTGGTTCATCTTAGTTGAACATATAAAATAGCCCAAAGAAGACAAGGACAAGAAGTATACAGGACACGCGCTACACTGTAAGTTACTGCATTTGGTGCGCTCAGGTTCGGTGCAAATTAAAAACAGTAAAAAAGTTTTTGTAAGGCCCCTTTCAGACAAGCTTCAACATAACATATTCCTACTACAACCACTTAAAACATTTTCCTTCAAGATGGTCCCCGAAAGATGCAACCGCGAAACACACTATGTGCATTGTGTGACACTGTTGCCATACTTTTTCTAATTTTACTGTGAAATGGTACTACCTATTAGGCACGAAATTTTATTGCTTGGGTTAGTGACCCAGATAAGCAGTTCCAATGACAACAATAGTTTGGATGGCAGCCTTTTGATTCTACGAGATAAACAGGTAAAACCGACGATCGCTCGTTTGCAATCTGTACAACAAGGAAGCGAAATGGCAGAGGAAGTGAATGTGCTTAAAAATGTGCGCAAGATGCACGGAAAATGCTCTGTCCAACGCCAGTGGCTGACCAGCATCCATTATAGACACTGGATTTCACTAGATTTAAGGAATTCAAATCAAAGAAACACTAGCGTGTGCTGGAAAACGTTGAGCCCCCCCGTCGCATCTAAGGGAATAGGTGATCGCCAACCAGACTTAGCAGTCGTCGAGTACACTGAGCTGTTGCAGGAACAGAAACAGTTCCCGGACCTATTTCTGTCGCTACAATATTTTTGCCCCGTGGGAAGAAGGCGGAAAAACTTAGATAGTTCTTTCCTCAAACTTGCGAAGCAGTTTGTCGCGCACCAGCCCGGGGAGAGTAGACAAGCTTTTTGTCTGCCTTCCACACTAGATCCGCACACTCCGCGGATTCACGCTAAATCTGCGGGGAATTGAGCGTGAGTTGCCAGCTCCCCTCAGAGAGCCTCGAAGATATTTTGCATGTCTCGCAACGGATTGTGTGCGGTGCCACGAAAACGGAGGGAAATATCCTGAATGTCTAAATCGCAGATAGGTCGAGGTCTTCTGCGTCACCTGCAAAGCACCAGAGTCGTGCATAGCTAGAAGCTGAGGTGATGCGGCTGTTTGAAGACTCAAATCAGTATAGGAACGATGCTGCTTTAGGAAGGAGATTGATGGCATGCAGAAAAAGAAACTTGGGAGTTACTGGGGCACCTGGAATGACTCTCCAACTGCTGTGAGGAAGCAGAGACAATGAGTGACATACACATTGCCAAGTCAAACAGCTGGGCAAAAACTACACAAAGCAAGAACCTAGACAACTAAGGAAAAAAGAAAAACCTGGCAAGATATCTCCTTGCGCAACGTGGCGTTATATCGTGCCCTTGAAGATATGATGACGGGGCCTTGAAAGTCCTTTGAAGCCCTCAAATTTTTGTCTTCAAAACAGGTGCAAGCCCTGGCTGATTTGTATTTCTGTCTTCGTAAATATTTTTGTGTAATCATTGTGTTCCTGTTTTACTTGTTCGAGCTAGTAGCCCATGTACACGAGTTAATTTTGTGTGTATTGAGAGTGTGTTGCGTGAAAACATGCTTTAAAAACCATGTATTTTTTCTAGTATATTACACGATGAAACTTAACTGAATGAGCTTTTCAGGCAACTTTCAACATAGTACCTGATTTCCTCATGCTTGCTGCAATTCTTGAGAAATGCACTGTTTTTCATTGTGATCTAATCATCAGGCAGAAACATCACAGGAATCAAGTTATGTTCCATAGTATTTGGAGAAAGGCCGTTCTAATTATTTTACTAACACTCATAGTTGACTTTCTACATTTTAGTGCTTATGAATATGTGTGTATGTTTTTATTGTTTTCCATTTGTTACTTCTGTAATATTTCTTTCTTTTTTATGCTAGAGTTTGAGCCTTGTTTTTACAGCAGTGTGGCTCTGGACATTGGATGACAGTGCAGTGTTTATTTATTTATTTACACAAATACCTGCTTCGCCGTTAGGCATTATGCAGGGGGGAACAAAAGAAATACTCATTCAAAAAACATTTTCAGGAACGCAATCGACAATCATCCAGTACTACATTTTCACTCGACCACGCTTCTCTGCAGTCTGTCATAAAAGATGTTATTATTGATAACAGCTGTCAGTTCTTCCGGAAGGGCATTCCACTCCCGGGCGGTTTGAACAAAAAATGAATAACAAAAACAGTCAGTACGATAACGATGCTCTGCCGCAGTCTTAGAATGATTCCGCCTTGAAGATACATGGTGTGGTTCGAGAATGTAAAGACCCTTTTCAATGCCTGTTTCCCCGTGATATATACTGTGAAAGAATTTTAACCGCAAACACTTTCTCCGAAGTCTAAGAGCGTCCCAACCCAGTCTGTTCTTCATTTCTGTACAGCTCAAGTACGGACTATAATCGCCTGTGGCAAAACTTAATGCCTGATTTTGAATTCGCTCGAACTTATTCGCAAAATAACCCTGAGGCGGATCCCAGATAACACAGGCATACTCCAAAATTGGTCAGATAAAAGAAAAATATAATGTTTGTCTTACGCTACGAGATGTATTCTTAAAATGCCTCCGAATAAAAAATAACATCTTACTTGCTTTTGCTACAATACTACCTATGTGGTCATTCCCTTTTAGATTATTCGAAAAATTAACTCCCAAATACCTGTGTTTATCTACCCGCTCAAGTGCATAGTTTTTTCTATCTTATATGTAGCCATGCTAACAATAGATCGAGTAAAACAGATGTATTTGCACTTTTTTATATTCAAGCCCATTTCCCAATAATCGCACCAGCGTTCTAACATACCTAAATCTTTTTGCATCATACAGACGTCGGCGTCATTTTCTATAGCTCTGTATATTACACAATCCTCTGCAAATAACTTGATATTTAGCTGCATTCCCTCGCAAATGTCGTTAATAAGTAAAAGAAGTAACAACGGTCCCAGTACACTTCCCTGAGGCACCCCCGAGGTTACGAGTACAGGTGAAGATTTTTGACCATTTAGTGTACAAGACTTTGTTCTCGCTGAGATAAGTAAACAGCAACCCAATTTATAATATTTTCATTAATTCCTATTAATGTAAGCTTATTCAATAACAAATGATGTGGCACTGTGTCAAATGCCTCAAAGAAGTCCAAGAATGTACAATCTACTCGTTTTTTGTTGTCAATGGCATTTGAAAGGCAATGTGTAAATTCAGCTAGCTGAGTTATACACGAATAACCACGACGGAAGCCATGTTGGGAAGGACAGAACAAATTTCTGGAACTTAAGAAGTTATATATTGAGGTATATAATACATGCTCCAAGAGTTTGCACGCAACACATGTCAGAGACACGGGGCGGTAGTTTTCAACAAGATTTCTTGATCCTGACTTAAAAATTGGAGTTACGTTTGCTTTTTTCCAATCGTCGAGAATTATGCCAGTTGTTAGTGATTTGGTAAAAATTATATGTAGGTATTTTGCAATTTCCTCTTTACAATTGTGATAAATTACTGGCGAGAGCTCATCTGCTTCATATGCCTTTGAAGTATCTAGGTCTCTTAGAAGTGCTATAATCCCGTCCATTCCTATTATCACTTCTGGCATAACAGTTCTTGCTATTGTATCAGGCACAGAAGGAATACCTCCAAGAGCGCGGGGTGAAAAAACTGATTTAATATATGTGTTAAAAGATTCCGCTTTTTCAATATCACTGTTCACTAGGTTGCCATCCTTCGATAAACCAGGAATTCAAGTATCCTCTTTTTTATTTGCCTTAACGAATTTCCAGAATTCAGTAGGATTATTTCTTAATTTGTTTTCAAAAGACTCGTAGAAAATTAGTTTGCTTTCTTGGATATCTTTTTTTTAAGATTTGCGGTTATCTCCTCAAGTTTTTGTTCTAATGTATCAGATGGATTTGTTCTATATTTTTTGTAAACCCGAATTTTATGTTTTATTTGCTTTTGAATTGTAGCATTTATCCATGGTTTATGTTTATTATTTCCCCTAATAGTCTTGGATGGTATGGGAGAATCAGCGAGCACCTCAATTTTATGCTTAAAAGTTTCCCATAATTCTTTAACGTCGCACTCTTTACTGAGATTGGAAAAGTAAGGGAAATATGCCGAGAGCTCTAACGCAATACTTTTATAATTACCCTGTCCGTACATCCTTACTTTGCGTGAAGGCTTTGACACCCTATTTATGTTGTTCAATGGTAATTCACATACAACTGCACTGTGATCACTTATACCAGGAATTATGGAGACATTTGAAATAATACTAGGGTTATTCTTCAGTAACAAATCCAAAATAGTTTTTTCTTGTTGGTGAGAGTACGAATTGGTTTAGAGAAAATAAAATAAAGAGGTCATTAAAAGATTTATACAAGGTGGAACTGTCATCACAAGTATAAGCAGTGCCTGCCCAATTGATATTGGGAAGATTAAAGTCCCCTCCTAGAACAATAGAACTATCAGAGGTAGTGGACAATATTTGACCAAGTTCATCGATATTATTTATTGTTGGGGGACGATAGTGAGTGCCTAATACAAGGGCGCCTCCTTTGGGCAAATGGACTCGGCACCAAACAGATTCAGTATCATTTGGTGACACTTGAAGCTCACTGCGTGCCCACCGTGAGTCTACCAATAAAAACACCCCACCGCCATGCGCGTTGCGGTCATTACGATAGACTGCAAAGCCCTTACTAAACACTTCGCTATTCAGCTCAGAGTCATCGAGCCACGACTCAGTGCCCATAACTACGCATGGCTGTATTGCCTCTACTAAGCAGAAAAACTCGTCTACTTTATTTTAAGACTGTGGCAGTTTATCAACAGAACAGCGGGGCAAGTATTTGAAGATATGGATACATTATCAGAAGTTGTAGGAGCGAAAGGTCTATGTCATTCTTGTGTTCTTACATATCTATTATCATGCACGAGGACCGCCTTCTTTTGTTCAGTATCCCAGGTATACGCTTCTCCATTCACGATCAGCTTATCGTAGGACAAAAAGACTTTGTTAGCCTTGTTTATCCTTATTTCTTCTGAAAAATCCCATAATATAAGTCTTTTATTGCTAAGTGTTTTGCTAAAATCCTCTGAGACACTGTAGTTGGTATTTTTAAATTTGAACCCCGCGTGCAATATGCTTTCCTTTTCATTCCACGACACAAAGTTTACAATAATTGGCCTTTTCCCATTCGCTCTATATTGACCATAATCCGATGTGCCATTTGAATCGAAATGGGGTTGATGCCCATTTTATCATTACAGAGTTGTAGCACATGACTCTTCGATTCTTCCCATGTCTCGTTGCTCTTCGTATCATCTATGCCGTAAAACACCAGACTGCACCTTCGACTGCGGTTTTCAAGAGCATCAATCTGTGCTTGTAGACTTTCGGTCAATCCCTCAAAACCATCAACACATTTTTCTAAGTGGTTATTGCTCTTAATCAAGGTGTCCAATTTCGTTTCCAATTCTTCTTGCTTTCTTTGAATACTGGAAAGTTGTGTCGTAACCCTGTTCATGCTAGCAGTTAGGCTCATAAGCATGGATTCCATATTTTCCATCTGTTCAGCCTTCGTAGGGGGGCCTGGATTCAATTCGACATCACCCGCCAGTAATAACAACAATACTAAAAATAAAAATTTTCTCCAAAACTTACGATGCACATGAAAGCAATGATGCTTATAACGTGTATATGTCATTAGGAAAACGTCTTTGGGTGGAGCCGGCAGGTAAAAACAAACTCTAGGATAACATCCAGAGTAAACAGTACCAACCATGCATGCGAAAAAAGCACCGTGAACTCATGCTGGGATCCCAGCCGGCTTTCATTTCTTAAAAAGTGGTGGTGTCGGTCGTCTTATAAAGCCGCCGGGAAAGCCCATTTGTTGCAGTAGGGGTGGCAGCCACGGGAACACTGAAGAACGCCCCCCGATGCAGAACCGTCGATGTCATGGTCGCATTCGCCGTGAAGTCAGTGGAAATCCACCTGCTTGATGTGGTCGTTGATGGGCCACTCCCTCCAAAGCCGTCGCTACTGATAAAGCAGAGTGCCGACAGGACTGTCTCCTGCATGCGAAAGAAGCACGATAAACTCATGCTTGTGTATGCTTTTTTTTTTTCCTCTTCCACTATTGAATGAGTCTAATCCAGACTTAGTGTGGCCATTTTCTTTGTTTTATTTTTCATTCTACTTGATCGAAAATTTGCTGTTAGTAAACAAAAAGAAACAATATATGCCTTGATCTGATCTTTCCAACAGTTTTTAGCAAGACAGCCTGCAGTGGAAGACACCAACCGCAGAAACAGCAAGGACATACTATTTGCAAAATTACTGGTTTGGCTGGAAGCACTAGATGTGTCAAGCAGGAAAAACAATAGTGCCACTTTTCCTCGTTTCAACAGTGCAGTAGAAGCTCTGCCCCCAGCATGCGGTCATTAGGTCTGTCCGATTAGCCAGAACTGGCTGAACTATTTCAGCAGTGCAGAAACTGGTACATTCGATTCAAGCGGAAGTTGCGCGGCTGCACTGGCACGTCTGATTCATTCCAGTTCTGAACGAGTTCAGACCCAGTTCCTCAAAACCTTGCACCAGCTCCGGAGTCGGTTCAGCATCAATGCAGAAGCAGACGATACTCCTTGTCCTTCTCTGCTCGCAGTGCCATTTTTTGGAGCTCTTGCTGAGATGTCCGCGATGTTGAACAATAACACCGATACAAGGGTTACAGCTCCTCTCTATTATATAAATAATGTACCCCGTGGTGGACGCGGAATCAAGATTCTAACTGACGGTAGGAATTTGCTCAATTATGATATTCTCAAACCTGCCCATGCAGGTTTGGCTCCCCGTGGTAAGCGTTGAAAGATTTTCTCACATAAATTGTTTATTTTAGAAGCTACTGAGTACAGTGTTCACATTCTTTTTAAACGACACGGGAAAAGTATCCCACTCTTGGTAGCCCCCACCTTCTGTAGCATTTAGATGCAGACTGACAATCGAGATACATTGCAGAGGTCTGGGATGTAATAGATTGGCACTCGCATGCTGCCTAGCTGAGCATAATACAGCATACTTTGTTCGCATGCTTCTTCCGTATGCAACTCGCGACTCCGTACCCCGGCCCCTCCCACCAGGAACGCGTTCTAAATTAGAAGATGGGTTGTGGTACGGTGCTTTTGTGCTACTGCTACCTCACGTACAGTTGGACTGCTTTTGACTTGGATGGATTGAAACTAGTTTGAGTTTTGTTTATTGCACGCGACAAAAGTTTACCCCCCCCCCCCTGCAGCTCTTGGAAGTTTCCTGGTTTCGTTTGCGGCACTTAGGCCGGGTCAGCCTGGCCACCCTTGGCCTAGATTGTAGAGGGGGTCCATCTCGGACAATGAGGAATCTTTGCAATTTAATGGCGAACGCCTGCAAAGACGAGTTGCAAGCGCTGCGTTTTTGCGTGGCGAGGAGGAAAGCACACGGAAACGTTCGTGGACGATTAATGCTTTCCGCACCTCTTAGCTCGTATTGCAAATGCGGCCCATTAACCGTGTGACCCTGAACGAGCAGCTAAACACACTGAAATACAAGCTCTCTAGGATATGGCACTCCGGCTTCTGCGACATTGTTTGTTGCCACTTCGCGACCACTTTTGATTAGTGATGGGCCGAATCATTCAAAGTTTGGATTCGGCAAATTTCTGCACTTGCTGAACTTTTGAAGGAAAATCCGGCAAAGATTTGGAAAAAATTCGACAAAAAGAGGTATGGCTTTTTCTTCTTTTTTTATTAGGTTTGTTTTTTGCATTTTGGGCCAACGACCAGACTCGAGATTCTGCAAGGCAGAAGATCTTCCTCACCATGAGGGAGGAGGAAACAGGCAACGGTGGACAGGGTAGCAGGGAGGAGAAGAGGAAGCAAAAGAAAAGTGGAAAGCGCAAACTGGTCGTTGGCCTTTAATAAGCACAAGCACTAAGCACAAAACAAAGGCACTCGTTCTTGCACATCGGAAATTTCCAAGTGCCACGTTCCCTAACAAGCTGGCCCATTTAAAAGCGTGCATACTTCCTATAATACATTATACTTGCAATATTAGTGTGACCTTTGGTGGATGCATTGCGACACAGAAAACGAAACCACCCCAAATGCTCTCACCATATAAGGCTCACACTTGCAGACCTGCATCGATGAGCTCCAAAACAAGCCACAAACTCAACCAGCTGCACAGGCATACCAGAGATCACTGCATACCATAAACGAGTTGGTGTAATTTTGCAAATAAATGCAGAAAGATGACACTAATAAACTTTTACTTTAAAATATCACAATATTTAGCAATCACCACGTCAACGTTTAAATTGTTCTCTAGGAATCTAGGCAATTTTTTTTTTTTTTCGGTAAAATAAGCAGAAATCTGTCGGTTTGACAACCCCGTATTTCCACCAAATCTTTGCCGAATTTCTGTAAAAGTTGGGCAAAGATTCGGCAAGAGAATGGCACATCACGCAGACAAACCAGTCGGAGACGCGCTCCAGGCGCTGGCTGTGGTCCCCTAAGCTGAGACTATGCAGTGGAAGCTATGTCCTCGCTGGACCAGTCCTACGCTTCTCCCTCGCCACCTCACCATCACGCTCGCTGCGCTCCCGACCAAATCCACGTGCGGAGAGCCGGGTCAAGTGATAAGAGGGAGGCGGCTGATTGGTCGGTCTTTGACAGATTAAGAGCAAAGTAGAATCTATTTCCACCTCTCTTTCGCAGAGCGAACGCTGAAGAGGAGGCGACCTCCCCTTCAACGTTCGCTCGGCTAAAGTGGAGAGAAAGCGAGATGGGCTGTTGCGCTTCGATTTTTTTGGGCGATGACGTGATTCCGAAACCGAAACTACGAAGTGATTTTGACAAAGCAGCCTTTTATATTTTATTGTCAGCACACTGCATTAGTTATTTACAGAATATTGGTGGACGAAATAAACGACCTCATTAGGAAGCGCAGATGAGAACGATTGATTTTGAATTAACATCCACTGGGTTAACAAGAGTAGCAATGCGGCGATCCAATCCGATCCAGTTGGTTGGCTAGGGAGCGCGCACAGGGAGCGCGCCTGCTCAGATGTCCATCATGAGCACCTCACATGCGTCGACGTTGTGAACAACACTGCTGCGCATCAACAGTTCAAAGGGCAGCAGGCATCTGGAAGCAAGATTGTTCTTTAATTCATTAGTGATGTCAAGGGCGACGTGGTGTTCAGCTGTGGGAGGCCACCTGCCTCCCACTGAAACTAAGCAAGATGAAAGAGAAAACTTCTAACCTCCCCAACCCCCCTCAAAAAAAAAGAGAAGAGAAAAAAAAAAAAAAAAAACAGATCATTAGGAAAAAATGCTCCATTTGGCACCTTGTTGACTCACGCACACGAGCGGCCCTAGAACATGCCGCGAGTTAGTTAAAAGACAAAGGAAGAACTGTTTACTTACTTGCTCTCTTAGTTATCAAAGAAACTTTTTTTCTGTCAACGGTGATACTGCCTACCGTATACAACAAAATTCCGAAGCAAAAATTTCAGTATTTTTTTTTTCATTCTAATTGTAATTAAATAGTTAATATTCTCTTTTTTTTTTTTTTTTTTTTTTTCTTTCGGGAAAGCAGGTGTTTACGCGTTTTCTACGCGGGCCGAAAAAAGAAGTTACTCTGAAAGTCAACTAAGGCACTTTGGTTTCGTAGAAAAAGGCATTTATCAGTCATGGCACGGCACGCTTATTTTGATTCGTTTCATGGAACACCAACGAATATGGTAATAGCATGGCCGATCACTCACCCGGCACGGAGCTTACTTACCTAACTGACGTTCGCCGTGGAATGGTTTCAAGTACGCACTCCCACGCACAAGACTTACCATGACTCGAGATCGGTACTCCAGCGTCGCAGAGCAACACGACCGGTTTGTTTGTACGAGAAGACAACGGGTACAACCGGATCGCTGTAACATTTGATTAGATTCGGGCTGTACCTTGACGCTCACGGTGGCATTGGTCTAGAAGGCCAGGTAGCTCACTCCAGCTGCGATTGATCAGGTATCAGCAGAGAACCGTATGCGATCGTGCATGCGCCGGTATGCATCGCATCGTCTACGCCGTCGGCGCCGTCGGTCCAAAGCTACCGAAGGCGCCAAATGGCCCAACGCATTGCAATATTGTTCACTCAAGATTTTTTCAAGCACATGCTGCAACGATTTATATGGGATGAGGCAGGAATAACTGATGAAACGAAGGATTTAATATGGCAAATTTGTGCCAAAATAGTGGGTGTTGCGGGCATTGGTGTCATTGTCAGTGAGATGAACATTAGCATAAGACTGACCTGATGCTGCATGCTAAGGCTGCTTTATATACATTCTAGACTCAAGAAGGTTCTGGAGCACGCAACAACTGATTAAGAATGTACTAGAGATTTCCACTGAAGCAAGAAACGAAAATTCAAACCCATTTAGTCAGTTCGGGAGCAATGTACGCAGCGCACTCGGCCAGATATGCAGCCAACTCCACCATGCACGCAGCAGTTTCATGTAAACACCGGATCACTTATTAAGAGTTTTAGTTGATTGTTTCGATATCTTTAATAACGACCGTGACACCGATATAAGCATGCATGAAGGTGCTGGCTAAGTTTCAGTACCGCTATCGGAAACACCGGAATGAACTACGAAAATTCCCTATCTTTCCTCACGGTAATAAAAGATTGGATGGGCGTTTGGAGCAGGTGCCCAGCGTTTGTTTCAGACTTGATGAGGTATGATATGGCGAGCTTTGAGAACATGCATTGTGGTGTGAACATTTCGGTGGCGTGACATTTCAGGAGTAGGGGAGTACTTCCCGCTTGCATGCTTCATTCATCAGTGTCTGCTTGCTCGTACCTGATTGAGGTATGAGTATGGGTGCAGTTATCGGGATGCTTTCTTATTTCATCGGAGCAGAAGCAACATGTGTGCAAAAATAGCCTCTAGCTGTGTAAGGTGAGACAAAAACAAGAAACTGCTCTCGCGCAGTTCCTTTTGCAGCTAACGCTTTACAGCGACGCAATACACGGTAAAGTCCCCCCAAAGTTCCAAAGAAATACTCTATGTTCTCTTGGCGATATTAGAAGGCAGTACCCTGCAATGTGCAGACAGGAGGCAATGTGTGCATATACTACTCGTGCCTAATTCTCCACAATTTTTACTTCACAGCTCTTCCTTTGAAGTTCAGATGCCTCTTGTAGAGGATTGGATAATTTTTTGCTATTTCGGTGTGCTTCTGTATTGACAGCGAGACGGCGACATTTGCAACTTGGGAACATAGGCAGACAGTGATGCCAGCAACCGGAATTTTCTTCGTGCATTTTGGTTGGATTGTGGTGAATGTAAAAAATTGGTTCTGGACTCTCGTTGCTGGAGATTCCATGGACTTCCAATCCTCGGCATCAAGATCCTTGTGTAATTTCTCTTGGAAGTGCTAGTGTAAACGATCTATTATACACCTTTCCAAAAAATGCACCTAGGCCGCTGCCATTTTGCTGATGTTGATGCAGCTGGTGCGACTCTCGCGCCCCGCCCCCTAAGAGCTAGACATTTTCTGACACTCTTGTACTGTTGTAACCTGCTCAGCGGGACTCTCCACCTATGTTTTGCAATTTTGCCGTCCATGATTTTTGGCCTCTCTCGAATGTTTCTTCTTTATTTTTCTTCAACATGCTGCGTACCCTTTTTTGCGTCATCTTCCACTGTAAGGTGTCGTTCACACACTTTGGAACTGAGTAAGACGAAGAGAGACAAGACAGGGTTTTAAGCCCCTCACGACGGCGGAGGACCTATTCCGTAGCTGCGCATTCGGTCCTCCGCCATCGCAAGAGTGGTGGTGGAACTGCTGTGCCATTTGCGCCAAACTGTGCCAGAATGAAAACCTTGCTACAAGGTGCTCCAAAGGTTGTATATGGGCACAATTTGTGCCATATCTGCACCAAAAGGGAAGGAGACGGAGAATGTCTGGCATGTGGCATTCTTGGCGTTGCCACTAAAAAATAAAAAAGTACAGTTTTTTTTTGTTTTTTTTTTTGGGTGTTTAAGTATATGTGCGAAGAGTAGGGCTGTGCGAATATTTGAATTATATGCTACATAATATTCGCTTCAAAATGAACTGCAATATTCATACTTTTCGAAGTGTTGATTGCAGCGGGTTAGCTCCCTTGAGTGCGCTTCTCAAGCACCGATGCCCTGCGGAGAAGCAATACCTGCGGAGCTGACACTGTGATCTTGTGACTCGCTTCACCGCAGCGCAGCCGCTCACTTAGGCGAAAAACACACCTTCAAAGGGGTATAACAAATCACGCGCACGCCTTGTGTAATAAAAGAAGAAAAAAAAACATGATTAGTGATATTTATATTGCAGTAAAATCTTCAAAATTTAACTGTGGATTTTATGCAAGGATGTAAGGCAGCGATTATTTCACCAACCTGTGTTCCTTACTTGTGCTTGTTTTGTTTTAATTAATTGAAAATATTTTTATATAGCAAGAAAATTTATAAATCCCCTCAATTAGGTATCGGGGGAGGGGGGCTCCCTTACAGGTTTAATTTTATGTAAAACCTGTCATTTACTTGCCATCCTAATGTAGGTATTGGACTGTCTGAGGCCACAGTTTCTAAATATAGCTAGATTTAATTTAACAGAGCTCGTAAGTGGGCATAGACCCTTTGCAAAACGTGCAGCGCCACGACGGCAAGGAATTTTGGGAACCCTCAGTACAGATCACGCGCTTTCTCATTGCGCCTCCGCGACTGCGCGCGCGTCCTAGCAGCTACCACCAGCAGCCGTTACAGCCATCCGCCAAGTCGTATGTCGTTGGTGGCCTACCGTGTCTGTGGCAGCGTAAAGGCATCGCGACAGGTAAACTTATTTGAATACGTTATTCGTCGTAACTTACTTTCACGTATGGAAGTGTCACCGAATCCGCTTATTTTGCACCGCAACCCTGGCAGGGTTCGACAAAGCGTTGGTGCAGCAGACGACAGAGCCGGTACAAAGGAGAGAGATTAGAAAGGGGCAGTCGTTGGCTCGTCGGTTGCCGACTTGGCTGCTGAAAAGTTGTTGCCGTGGTAACCTGAAAATATTTGCGTATGTCACGAGGTCACGTGGTAGCGGGAGGAGGGGCGTACCGAGGACTCCCTTTATTCGTCGCGTGGCGCGTGCGGGCTTTTGGGATTTTCGCAAAGAGTCTATAAAAAGCTTGGGAACAACCTTCGCGAGTTCAGCTGAATTTTTGTTTAAGCATGGTGTCAGTAGTGAAAGGCATGGAGAAAGGTGCAGCAACTATTTGATATTCAATTAAAAAATATTTGGCCAAAACCATTATTAAAATAGGTAACCTACCCCTATTTTTGGCTTGATTTGCTATTTTTTTTAAACACCGAAATATAGCCTATTTTTAGTAATCGCAGTGTTTGGATCAATGATTACCTTGGCGTAATTGTGCCTAGTTTTCTATGACGAGATATAAGCGAACATTGCTGGTTTGGAAGTACAGTCATCTTTGCTTCATTGCCCCTCGCCGGGATACGTTTGTCAGAGGCACATGATCTCAACGTAGCATTTTTTCAACTTTTCTTGATTGCTCACCGGAAGTTAGCCCATTTTTTATTTTCACTCAGTTTTCTTTAGATGTTATTTGGGCTATTTTTCGAGATTTCACGGTGTTCAGTTTGTATTTGCTTTGATCCCAAAATTCATTATTTGCACATGCCTAACGAGGAGGTATCTGTTTTTGTGCGAATGGTGCTCAGATAGGTCACATAAATAGGTAGCACTACTGGTGATCAGTTAGAGTAGCTATGTGCTCCGCTTGGCTGCTCTAAGAACAGCAGCAGGATGAATATGGGCGTGGCCAGCATGAGACACATTAAAAGGGACAATGAAGGCGATTTTAATTTTTTTTTTTTTAAATGGTGTTTTTAGGCTTCTTGGGAACCTGGCATACTGCCCAAATTTTTATAGACGTTTGTGACGCGTATTTCTGTACCTACGAAAGAACTGAAGAAACTGAAACTGAACTATCTGCGTTTCTCGTTTTTGGGCCTCCAAAAACGGAGGTGACGTAGGTAGTGACGTCACATGTGAATTGTCGGTACCGGCAGCATTTAGGGCGTCGAGACTCTGGTTACCGCGGTGGGTTATAGCAGCACGGTGGCGCAGTCGTTTCGTCGGACCAACATGGACGGCAATGCCGCTCTCGCGAGCGAATTCGGGCTCCCGTTCAGTGACCTGACACCAACAGAACGAGAGATGCTCGTAAGGACACCGAACTCTGGAATGCTTCTTTACGAGGATGCCCCAGAATTGCCGCCGACCCAGAGTGATTCGCCTCACACCTACGCCCAGACTCCGGCTAACCTGGAGGTTCTGTTCGAAGTCTCCAGACCGAAAGCGTAGCGAACAAATTCTGACGCCATCGCCGAGACCTCTGCGCAAGACAACGTTGTTCAACCAGAGACTTTGCAATGCTTCATCGCTTGGAAGTAGGTGAAAACTAGCGTCGCCCGAACGATCACGGGTCTTCAGTCGACCGTTTGAACATCCTTCAACTGCGCACAAATTTGGCATGACTACCGCTTTGCAGAATCCCTCGAGTGCCGTGTTCCTAAAGTAAACACGGCACCGACATCTGAAACCAGAACCAAAAAACTCCCGTGTGCTCCGCGCTGTGTTCTTTATTTTATATATTTTCTTTGCCCATAGTCGCTCGTTGCCCGTTTCGCGTGCAATGTAGCAAAGAAAAAAATAATTATGGTGTTTTGTTTACGGTTTAGTTATCATTTTCGGTTCGATTTATAGATTTCATGGTTATTCAAGTGGAATTACAACAGTGTTCATAAAAACCACGAACCAAAGCGTGACCGAGGGCACGTGTCTCATTTCGACCAATCGCTGACACGTCTCTTGTGACGTCGCGCTTCCAGGCCCCGCAGGGTCACGTGACGTCCGCTTCTGCTGGTTTTTCCCGCAACGCTCGGGGCGTCGCCTCGATCGATCCCGGTACGATTATTACCGCAACTGTTTAATTGATTTGCGCGGCACACTAGCGCCGGTTTCGGCTGAAATTTGAGCATCGTGGCCTGAGGCGTGCCGGGAACCCAGTTCAATCGCCAAAAAAATATCCGAAATCGCCTTCATTGTCCCTTTAAGGACAAAAGTGTCCGTTTGATGTCGAACTCGCGACAATTACCTTACCGTGAAACAAAGTAGCCAAAAACACCTTTTTTATGTCAAACACAAACCAAAGACGCCATTGGTATTCCTAATAGGTTAATTGAGACATCTGGAAAATTACCGGCGTATGATTGTTCATTAAATAAATAAATATCTGTAGTGGCTAGGTCCCCTGCAGGTATGATATCTTAAATATCTCCCAACACTTCAACATCTGAAGTTTGTTTTCACAGGCTAACCTTTAAAGAGATTGTATAAAATTCACTCACACAAAAGGTAAAAATTGTTTGCTCGAAAAGTGGGAATCCCTGCCACAAGAGCTGCTCCAAATCACCATTTGTCAGTACCACCACTGCAAGAAGCTTAAAGACTGGTCTTGTCTCTCTGTCTTACTCAGTTGCAAATGTGAACGGCGCTTAAGAAATGAAGCTGGTAAGTGCATGTCATTCAGGTATTTCTTCACAATGTGCATGGGAAACGAAGGAAGAGACGAATGTTGAACGACCCTCGTTGACACCTGCTAAATTTAATGCCAGAGTCCTTTTGTGTAGATCACATTATTGGTGCATGTAAAATATGCATGGCCTTTGCCTATATTCTGTTGTAAATTCTTTCCGACAGCTATGTGTGTTGTCAATTGACACAATCGAGTGGGCGACACCGTTAAAACTCATTGTTAAATAAAACAAACATTCCAGTTGCATTCACTTGTGCACATACCCCAAGAAATAGATTACGGTTCTTTTTTTTTTGCATGTGTTACAATGCTTTCTCAATGTCCTTGGGAAAATACTTACATCATGAAAGGCAAAAGACAGCAGGGAAAGGCGAGAATTTAGCTGCCAGCAGTGTTTGATATTGCACCTATGCTGGCTGTGCTTATCAAAATCAACAGCCTACTCAGTTATGGTTAACAGGGACACCGGCGAGGGACTAGCCTCAAACCCTGTGAGTGGGCTTAAGAAAGGCTTTCTTGTCCCTGGGGCCAAGCATTTCTTGAAAAGGTGTATAGCTAGCAGAACTGCAATTTCATTTGTACTTTGCAGGAAAAACCTTCATCAAGCTCTCTGATCAAGAGTGACAGTTAGTCCGAGCTGCTCATGTGGCCTATCAGTTTTAAGAGAGGCACATCACCCTCTCCCCACATCACAGCTTGCCCCTAGGAACGACGTGCGTGTAAAAAATATTTTTGATTAGCTGCAGATAGATGGAATTTACGGGTTTGGTGAGATTTCGGATACCATCTGGACACAAGCCAAATGCCGTGACACGAGTTATTCTGATGTGTGGGCCACCTGTTTAATGACTCCTGCAGCAGACATGATGTTATGTCTAAAGACATTCTTGTTCGATTTTGTTCTTTATCATCTGCTTTTACTTGTTTTTGTGTTTTTTAAAAGACAGCGCACTGCTGCCCAGGCCTCGGCTGTTGGCAGGCATGGAAATAAACATCTACCTATGGCTTCGAGTAAAGAACTTGTTTTGCAGTAAATTAGTAGCAACTTCCCTCGAGCTATGTGGGTGCTTTATTCAGGGTGTCTAGCGACCAGGAATTGTCAGGGAAATTTTAATTACCGGGAAAAATCGGGGAATAGTCAGGAATATTCGAGTGCCCTGAGCAAAAACTTAAGGACTAGGGGACAGAAAAATTGGCAATAAATTCTGCTAAGAGCAGAGCGCGGGCTCAGCTCACCCGATGTAGAGTGTGCTACCCGATGCAAAGGGAACAGCCGACAAATTCAGTTCAAGCCTGGATGGGATTAGATTGGATTGAGGGCACGACACTAGGCTAAATCTAGTTAAAGTTACTAGATTCGGTAACAAATTGGAAAGCCACAGATCCCAATCCAATCCCAGCCTTAAGTGAAAGTATCCAAAAGAGTGCATCTGGCAGCCATGCTGCCATTCAGTTATTGATGTGTGTGGTTGAGCTTCAGATTTTCATTGTGTTATTAGAAGTGGCCTCTTCACTGACAATATCGGCGGCAAGAAAGTGCTCTTTTAATCCGGACTGGAGAAGTCCAAATATTTCAGAATATGCAAGTTGGATAAAGCCCGTGCAAAATGGTCTTATATATTTAGCTGCCTCTACAGTGGTCAGGGAATTTCACCTGTTATTATCAGGGAAAACCTGGAAAAGTTAGGGAATTTCAAAATAATAATTTGCTAGAGACCCTGTCTATTGAACTCCCAGGGCAGTATGTGGTGACCCTACTAACAAATAGACTGCAGGATTTTAGGTAAGAAAGGCTACTAATGTGGGACAAGGAGGCAGTAATGGCCATCTCCCACCCTGGCACCTGCGGCCATGGGTTGGTTTCCATCGTTGTCGTGACAAAAGCAAACTTGGGAGAAAATAAAAACTGATTCAATCTTGTGTGATATGTCACCCCTAAGGCAGGCCAAGGCAGCACTGTGCAGCCGGGGAAAGAGCATTCTCCTTGGGAACAAGAGCCGGCCTTCCTGAAAAGACACAAATGCTGACATAGGAAGACGCACAGTCAGCGAGAGGATCAAGCTGTACTGCCAGTCTTTAAAGGGGCGGTGCAACAATTTGCGGACTTTGGCTAATTAATTGCGGGAATTGATCTCGGCCACATATAAAATGAAGGACCGAAAACTATTCTTTCCTGCTTGCCCTAGCACCCCTCAACTCAACATTGAAGCGGCGCCAGCTTCGCCTGTGACGTCATTCGGAGTGGCGTTGGTTTCCGGTTGGGTTCTTCTGGCTTCCGTTTCCCCAGCGATCGCCGGCTCGCCAAGCTCGCCACTCTCCCGCCGATTCCCAACCAACATGGCGGCATGGGCGGACGGCCTGAGCGACGTCGAGCTCAAGATGCTTGCGACGCGGCAGGCAGTCGAAGTTGAGGTCGAGACACCAGTAACAATTACGATACCACAATACTACGGACCACGACCAAAGCACTCCGACGAGCAAGGGAAAGACAAAACGTCCGGGTTGCTCGTGTAGCCGCCGTAGGCGCCTCGGGCGTCGACGGATGACGGCGTCGGCAGGTTTTGTTGACTTGCGGTAGATGGCGCCACAAATAATTCATACCCTTTTAGCGGCAATATTAGGCTTTTGAAGCGTTTCTGCATGCCTAAACAACAAGATTTTTTAAACTTAACCTTAAATCAAGCTTACAATTGCCTAACACTATCACTTACAAAAACCACTCCGAATGACGTTGCACCACAGGTTCTATTTGCGGCCACCATGTGGCCGCAGGTTGGGAAAAAAAGTGTTTTTTATTTTATGATTGCGCAGCGAAATAGAGGTATTTTGGGGTATGGTGGCACTTTTTCTCTTACTTATGCCGAAGTAAACAATATAAAATATACAAGCTGCACATTCATTCAGTGTTAAAATCATTGCACTGCCCCTTTAAGATAAGATGAATAATTAACTAAACTTTAGTAATTAGTGAAAATCAAAAATATCCCAATTAGAAAGTTGCTGAGCGTCGTTGCCAACTGTTAGATTAGTGACTTTTGCATACCTGCCAACTCTCCCAATTTTCCGGGAGCCTCCCGAATTTTGATCACATCTCCCGATTGTATGGACGCGACCTCAAATCTCCCAAAAAATGTCCACCGTAATTTTTTTTTTATGATGCCTTATTGCTATAATTATCACGCTTGTGTCATTGCGAGTTACTCGAGAGTAGGTTTAGGTTGCTCCGGCGGGTTACCACGTGACAACTCGGAGCAGTAGCGTAAAACGAGGGTAGATTTTCAAACGCCAAGGTACGAAACCTCTACTCCTGAAGTTAGAGCACATTTTGGAACACGGCTTATATGATCATGGGTGCGCTAGGCTTCAGTTGGCTTTGTCAGGTCGTCGAGTGAGGTGCGGAACGCCGAACTACTCTTCGTGTTTCCCCGAGTTTAGTTGGAACCACTGATCTGTTGGAACGATTGATGGCACTTTCAAAAGCCACGAAGAAGTACTTGCAAGTATTTCTAAGATCATACGCGACTGAGTTTCCGTGCTTTGTCGCTTCGCAAAAAGCTGACAAGTATGAATTCTGTACCATGTGCGCCTGTGATGTGGGAGTGTTTCGCACGGCGGCAAGCTTGACACATCAAGATACACATCGCTTCACGAAAGCATCAGAACCATGCTCGTGCCGTAGAAGGGCAGGGCATTACCGGCAGTTTACTCCAAAACAACTGCGAAGACAGTGTGATTCGCGCAGAGTGCCTCCTCATGAAATTTCTTGTCAAACTAAAAAAAACAAAAATGTTTCAACACCCCCCCCCCCCCCCCCGCGCGCGCGGCGGTCTCCCGAATTTTTATGTTGCTAGGTTGGCAGGTATGCTTTTGGAAGGACCCGATGAAGTGCGGGGGTGCGCTAAAGCGACCACTCCTGCAACAGGCGCAAGTCCAATGATGCAAGAATGTGGATGATGATCTTACCATTCTTATTGTTGCACCGCTAGCTTTGCACCTGTCGCACAAGCGGTAACTACGGCGCCTGTAAAGGTGTATCCACACGACGGACCGGGCCGCGGACCGATAGATCACGTGATGCGCGGCCCGCGGGCCGCCCGGCTGCAATGAGCATCCACACGGCGGACCAAAAGAGCAGACGACAGAGTGAACGGGCCGGTCTAACCCTCGACCTCACAGCTCCGCCAAACGCGTGCAACGAGCTGCTTTGAGGCTATTTGTAAGGAGCCAAGATGGAGGTTGAACGAAAGAGACTTTTGGCCGCGGTGGCTTTGGCGTTGACTATTGAAGACGAGGAGGACTTAAGTGAACCGGAAAGGGCATGCATCTATTGTCCCACAGAGCGGGAAATCGCTCCACGAGCGCAATGAAGTAAAAAGTTGCATCGCTGCACCGTGCCGCCATCGTCGCACAACAAAAGGTTTGTCGTCTTCGTCTTCAACAGTTGGCGCCAAAAGAACACGACTTTGAATTTGGATTCCAATCCAAACAAAAGTCAGCTTGTTGCCAGACTTAGCACTTCAATTATACTAAAAACGCCGCGGTCCGCCGCCAAGGTCCGGGCGAGAAAACTGGCTTGGCATTTCTCACAAGCGCGGGCCGCGGACCGCCGGCGGACCTCGAAAAGCGGTGACGTAAGATCACGTGATGCGCGGCCCGCGGACCAAAACAGCAATTTGGTCCGTCGTGTGGATACACCTTAACGCGTCTCCGAGTGGTGCGTTCGCCGCATAAAAAAAAACAGCTACTCAATGACGCCATAAAAGTGTTGCATTGTCGCCGGCTGCAAACCTGGCAGTGTCGCAGTGGTGTTGGTGGACGTAGTAGATGCCCGTTCTGCTGCAGGTTGCTTCCAGCCTGACAGTTCGTCAAAGCTCCGGTAGCCGGGAGTTGAGCCACGGTGACGACAACGCTTGTTTTTCGTTGTGTTCTCTTTCCAGGACTTCCATGCCCGACTGCCAGGATTGTGACATCCAGCAGCACGACACTTCGGCTTTTGTGGCACTGTTTGTTGCCACTTTGGGACCACTTTCGACGCGTGGGAGGGATGGGACGCCGAACGCCCCAGTCAGAGTTGCGTTTGAGGCACCGCAGTACAGTCTTGTTTCATTAGCATAGACGCCTCCATTCCCAAGAAAGACCGTCTGTAGTGTGAGTCGTCCGTCCCCAATAGCGAGTTGGGGTCAAAACACGCGCATCAACAAGCGTAGATGGGAGCTTCTCCTTTCCTTCCTTTCCAACCCAAGCAGTTTGAGAAGAGTAGAAAAAGGAACTCGCCTCATAACCCGCTTTTCTGCGACTCAGACGTCGCTTTATCCCCCCGTAGTGTTTGCCATTCGCCAAGTTACGGTGAAACGGAGTATAGAAGAAATTAGCTTCTTGGGTCCAGAGCTGCTTTCTCGTACTCCAAACGACGACGAAGTCTACAGTGAAGTGACCTGGCTGCTGTAGAGTTCATTCTTCTTTGTTCCCGGTTATAGGTCATACACAATCTCGAGCAACTACTAGCGGTAATGACCCAGTTTACTTAGAAGACAAAAGTAAAACATCTTTTGGTGCGCAGCTCTTATCGTGAGACCCGCAACGAACGTCCAGGTGCACGCTGTGGCCTCTTGGGTTCACTGATATCTCGGAAAAGTTTTTGAACCTTTTCTTTTTTAAACTGGGGTACCGGCATCCGTAATAACGAGACAGAAATGCCTGTATTTACCCTATTCGTTCCCAGAATAGCTGTTTATAGTTCAAACTGTGGGTTTCCATATTAATGGGGCAAAATCGCATGGCAAAAGGTTGATCTCTGAAAATCTTGTCCATAATGCGCTGTGTCCATATTAACGGGGTTCATATTAACAGGGTTCATATAAACAACGCATGACTATAGTAACTTTAGTGCACTTCTGACCTTCCCTGGTGCTACAAGTCTTACTATATTTTACTTATTTTGTGGTTTTCGAGGGCGGTCAGCAAATTTATAATTGGAACTGCATGTTTATTTTCACTATCTACAAAGACGATTAACAAAATTTGGTTAATTATTCAAGCTATTGTGACAATTAGCCACCTATCTTAAGTCCTTTTTCGTATAACTCGCCTGCACAGACCACGTTAGTGTGCCTTTTGTTCTTTTCTTTTAACAAATTGTTTTAACCATAAACCAAGCAGCCCATATATTACATGTTAGCTGCAGGTTTTTTGGACAGAGGACGTGCAGTTTTTTTTTAGAAAATGTTGACCTTGGTGGGAAGATTCGTGCTACGATGGAGTGGTTGAGACCACGTTGCTGTACCAAGTTGCTTTTCTTATAATACCGGAAGTGGGATCTCTAAGAGTAAGAATAAATGCAAATCTTTTAGAAGTCCATGACCGAGCATTGCTTTTTTTGGCCCTGCAGGCAGCAATTTTTAGCATCAGTGTGGGTGTGTGTTTCGTAACCATTGACGTTTTAAACTTTGCAGGTCAAACCCAGGGCATTGTCTCAATGAAAATGTGCTGATTGGCACATTACCACCTTGGAGAGAGAACCAGCCATCAGTCAAGTCAGCTTTTCGCAGCTCAGGGCCCTCATGCTACGTTCTTCGTTTCACGAATGCGACATTCGGAAGAATCGGGGTGTGGCCGCAGCTCAGCCAGTTGCTTGCAATCATGCACACTGTCTGCCCTACCCAAGCTAGCCGACCCACCTGGTCTGATCTGTTTCCGACTCATCCTCACGAGCAAAGCCAACGTGATATGGCACCACTGTTGCTCTACCATCATACCTTTTGTGGATTCCACAGTGCGTACAGGATGTTGTAGTTCAACCAAACTCTTTCATTGATTCCTTTGACTATAGTGTGTGGTAGGCTGAGAGTGAAGTGGAAGCTCCTCCTACCTCTTTCCACTTGAGCAGAGCAAACGTTGGGAGAGATCACCTCTTCACCTTTCTTCTGCTAAAGTGGAAAGGGTGTGGGAGGAGCTTCCACCTCACACTAAATTTGTCACCGACTGTAGTTGTGTGTGACTATTGATCATTCCTTGGTAGATTTACACCTTGAGTCACAATTGTAAGACAGTTGGATCACCTTTGTAGTGCTTTCTAAATGTTTTTGTTACAGTGGTGTTTCTTTTTTTTCTATTTATTGATACTACCGGCCGGCCGTAGGGCAGCCAAGGTAGGAGGGATATATTGATCAAGTTTTACGAAAGTTGTATCTAGTGTGGTGACGAGCAGTGTTTCCGTAGCTGCGGAGCAGCTGCGCAATATACAATTTCTGGTGAAGGAGAATTCTAAACCAACTTAAATCTTGAGAAGATTGCAAGGAGAGTTCGGGGAACAAACAATGTCTCGAACAAAAGTATGAACGCCGTCAGTGCTTTGGCAATGGACGACCGATGTGACAAACAAACTGTACGGATACATTCATTCGACTGCAGTCACACGGTCCAGTTGTTTCTACGTCGGGGGAGTCTGGGAGCTGCCAAAACAATGACGGCACGCGACTGAATGTGTGCGGGAAATACAAGGGTGATTAAAAAATTACTCGCACTCCGGTTATCTTAAAACTTCATTGGCCGCTTTGTCTTAACACTGCATTTTGTGCGAGGCGACTGTCCCTCCAGTCATTGCTGTTAAGGTATGAGCATCTCACGTCTGTTCAGTTAGGAGTGCAGGTGGGGAAACAATGGCTGCACTACTTGTGATTTGCACGAAATAGCACAATGCAGTGACTTTTTTGTGGTCGGAGGGTGCGTCCGGTGCCAATGTTTTGTGCACAGTATGGAGAAAGCTTTTTGTCGCAAAGAAGCATGTTTGAGTGAATGCAGATGTTCAAGGAAGGACGCACGGGTGTGGGCCACGGAAAAAGGAGCCTGACGCCCGCCCGCATCCACGACTGATGACAGCATTGAGCGTGCGTGTGAACTGACTCATATACGGAAGTTACAGTGGATGATGTGGCACATCATTTTCAAATCAGCCAAGGGTCTGTCTATGCAATAATCTACGGATGACTTGGGTTTAGGAAAGTTTGTGCGAGATGAGTAGTGGAACATTAGCGCGGATAATTTTTTAATCACCCTCATACTTCGAAAAAATTATGCAGTTTCGTGCTTGTTAGATTTTCAATTTCCTCCGTAGGACCAAAAGCCCCTGTGAGGCTTGAACTGTCCTCGTATGAATAACTTAAGAACCGAGTAAGTAAACCTTGCTCTGCCTTTGCAGCAGTGCCTGACCTGGCAGCTTTTGAAGGCGAGTGGGAGAGCACAGACTGCGAGGGCACGAGAAGCATTGCCTGCCAGGTATCTGGGTTAGAGTGGCGGCAGCGGGAGATGCACTCCGGAGGGGGGACAGACGGCAGTGCCACCTCTGTCGTTGCTTCAACTGCTGCAGAAACGCCTCCAGGTACGAAAGAATGCACACTGGAGTGGAGAGAAACTGTCCAGCTTTGCTGTTTGTCAAAGAACATACTTGAGAGGAGATGCTGGTTTTGAAAAACAAAAATTGTAACAAAAAAGAAGTTGACTTTAAAAACAGTTTTCTTGTTTTTGATCTTCAATTGACGCAGAAAGAATAGAACGCTGAAATGGATGAAGGACAGAGACATTTCTGTCTTTCGTCTATTTCAGTGTTTTTTATTCTTTCTATGTGACCACTAGTTTATCCAACATGCTCTGCAGTGTGGATTTGATCTATAATAAAAATAATAATCCTTTATCTTTAGTGCCCCGTAACAACCTACATGTTTGATGTAGTGGCACATACATAGAAAAAGAAGAGAAAAAAAAAGAGTGACTTGTTGAAGCACTGTCCTAGGCATATAATACCGCAGCATATCAAGATCATACTTGAAGGAAGCAAAGTTGCTAGGAATAGGAAGTGATTACAATTCCAGAAATAAACTTACCGTAATATCCCGAGTCATCGCCCACCCCCAAGTCATCGTGCCCCCCCCCCCCCCCCCCCCCCGTTTTGGGCGAAATATCGATTTTGTAAAAAGCACTGAGTCAACGCCCACCCGTTTCGGGCAATCAATCTCGTAAAAAAAGCACCGAGTCATCGCCCAGACCTGAAAAACGTCAATTACGAGCCCCGCAAATGGCAAACAGAAGAAAAAAAAGAAAAGAAAGGGCGCCCTTCGGCATTTTCACGACTCCAAAATCAACTCCAAAATCGGAGGATGCGTGTGCAGAAGAAACACAATAAAGATAAGAAAGCGAACCTATATTTATCTGGCAAACAAAAGCAGACACGTTTCCGATTCTTTCTCTCCTGCCCGCACCCCCCTCCCCCCTTCGCCTCCCGAAAAAGAAATAAATATAAAAGGCCAGAAGGTCCGTTTGCAATGTAGCGCCTGGACGTGCGGATCATAGGGTCAAAAAAGATCGTAGGAGGGAGAGAAAGAGATAACAGAATGCCGCTTTTTGTTCTTTTTTTTTGTTTCATAACTGAAAGTCCGTTTTCACTGAAAAGATAAGTCGGGCCGCGAAACCGCAACTTAAATAGGACGCGGATCGGATGACTAACTCAATACTGCGAATACAAGTGGTTCAGAACAAAAAGCCTCGTTTGGATTCGATATTCTTGCTCCAAAACCTACTCCGGCCGACTTAGCATTCCTTGAGAACGTCGCGACCACTCCGCGCGAAGTCGGAGTACGTTTATGGAACGCCGCTTGCTTTTGTTCCTAACTGAAAGTCCGTGTTCGCCCAAAAGGTAAAAAAACGCCCATCCGTAAACCGCAAAGGGGGCAAACACACAGGCATTCTTCGCGAATGCTACGACCGCCGTGTGCCTACCGGTAGTATAAGCCTGGAAACAATGCGTCATTTTCCTTTCCCAAAGCATCACCCCCCCCCCCCACTAGCCAATCGGGCGCCGGCGCAGAGCGTAACCGGTGGCTGCGTTCTGAGAACAACCAATTGCTGCGCTCCGTGTCGGTGCCCAATTGGCCTTGGCCGCCCGCAGCTCCGGTTGTACTGCCACAAAAAGTTGTCCCGGAGCCGCGCGCGTGCACGCACAAACTCGAAGGTCATTTAGTTTGTGCGTGCACGCACTTCCCGCGGCAACGGTCGCGCCCGCGGAGAGAGCCTTTTTATGGTTTTCACTTTTGTCATCTTATTTTTGCTTTTGTACTGGGTTCGTTTTAGGCGTCGGTTAAAGGCTGCCGGTTTGCTTGGTTCCGAAGTCGAAAAGGAAGCGGGGACCCGCTTTCCTTTCGTCTTTCGTCACCTTTGCTCGGTCACTCTGGCTTCTTGCGATTTTTCTTTTCTTTTTTTTTTCGATGATTCTCTTCTTCTTTTTTTTCGTTCACGTTGGACCGAAGGCTGCAGCGGTCGTGGCTTCGAATTGCGCTTGCTCAGAGGAGGCGGAAACGAGCTACCCGCGAAGCAGTGGATTTTGCTCGACAGTAAAATGAGTCGCAAGTAAGATACCAACCCGAGATTTGAGTTCAGTTAATCTCCTGTCTAGCTTCGCTATACACAGACCAAAAAAAATCACATTTTTAAACTTTTTCTAAACTTTTTGAGTTTGGTACCCGAGTCATGGCCCACCCCACAATTTTTGAGAATTTCAGGCGGTGGGGGGGGTGGGCGTTGACTCGGGATATTACGGTACTTTTTTCTGTTTTCTACAATCAGGAAATAGTGCTCATCATGATCTGGCAGCTCTCAGTATATGTTGCAGTAAACGGGTAAACGCAATCACCTGTATTCACCAGGCGCGAGTAGTGCCTGTTTAACCACAGAGTAGTGACGTCATCGACTAAAAGGATCACGTGGCGAGCGATAATCGCCGATAAGTGAGCGCTTGGTATTCACCGATCGTGTTTAGGGCCTATTCTCCCCGCCCGACTAAGAAGTCGACCAACAAATCTTAGTCATGGGTTAGGTCTACTTTAGCGGGTGACTAGCAGCTCAGTGCCATGGCCGACTCGTATCACCGCTGACCGCCAGCGCAAACGAAGCAGTTACTGTCTCGGAACGCTGGGGGACATATCTAGAAAGAATTGGAGGAGCAAATAATGTGTAAATAGCCATGTTCAGCAGTCAGAGGTACCGCTAAATAGATTTCAGCAGGGCGCTGGACGACGAGAAAAATCATATTTACGGGCGCTTCCATATTTGTTTATGTCGCTGGCAATGTGGCTTCAATGTTTCTCCCTGGCGTTGTTTTTAAATTTTTTTTTTTTGTAAAACTCTCGGACAACATGTCTCTCATTGTAACTTTTTTTTCCTGATAAACATTTAAAGTTTAGTTTTTATACAATCAAATACCCATTTACGCAGTGGCATTTAAGTATGCATATGCGTGACCTATCTTTTTACGTCACTTCCGCTTGTTAGTTGTGACTAAATAGTCACCCGCTCGCTTCGCGCTCGCGAATACCGCAGAACATAATCACTCGTTAGTCGCGGATTTCTCGTTTAGCTCGCCACTACTTAGTCGTGCTACTAACCTTAAAACGGCGCTAGTTAGTCGCGCCTGGTGAATGCGGGTGAATATATTTCTGCTGTGTGTGTCGATGTCCAAAAATTATCGGTACAGCATTGCTATTCTTTTAAATCATCTGCATTTCAGTGGAATTGGAAAATATTTTGTCTTCAAACCCGAGCAATTCCAATTCTGTTCGCGGTTACATTAGCCGTTTGAGACATCCTCCCGCGCTTATGAAAACGAATATAGGTGCAGAAATGCTAGGTTTTTTACATTGCATAGCAGAACTGTCATCTTACTTGAAGAACAAACTCTTCCAAGCCGCCACAGGGGATTCCACACGATTACAGGCCGGCCCACTTAGGAGCGTCTAGGCACGCGTTCTGGGTCAGCTTCTTGACGGCTGCCAAGGGCAAGGGGGATTCCCTTTGATGGAAAAGAGGAAATGGCACGGGAGGGGAGGTTTGCGCTACCTTTCAGTGTATAGGGACTTTAGTTCGACCTGATCAGGTTTGCTGTGTTTCCCAAACAGATGGGGCCACTACGGACCCGATCGTCAAAGAGGAAGCACCTGGCCACGAGGATGGCGAGTGCAACGCCCCTCCTGAAGTAGACGCGGACATGCCGGCCGTTCGACGGCCCAGGAGACCCCGACGACTGACCACTCACCGGTGCAGTTTCTGCCCTTACTCCAGCCTTTACTCGACGGCCCTCGCATGTCACGAGAGAACGCACACTGGAAAGAAGCCCTTCAGCTGCCGCTATTGCAAAAAGCTGTTCAAGCAGGGCAACCACCTGCGCAATCACGAGAGAATTCACACCGGCGAAAAGCCATTCAGGTGTGAGGTCTGTCAGCAGTCGTTTGCACAGAGCGCTCACTTGTTGCATCATCAAAGAATGCACACGGACGAAAGGCCGTTCGTGTGCGGCGAGTGTGGGAGTGCATTCAGGCGCAAGGATACCCTGCGGGTTCACGAGAGGACACACACGGGAGAGCGGCCGTACACGTGCGAGACCTGCGGACGAGATTACGCCGATAGAAGCAGCTTGTTTGGACATCGGAAGAGGTGGCACAAATGAGGGACACCCGATTCTTGACACCTGATGTCACTGGATGCTGGAAAAGTAGTGCCAAGCGCCGCATGTGGTCGCCATTTTGGTTCGTTGAAGGAGCAGGCTCCCCACTCTTGGTGAACCAATCCAAGGGTGGGAGCCTGCCCACTCACCAAGAGTGGGCAGGCTCCCCACTCTTGGTGAGTCTCGTTATAACAGCATTTCTTGAATACCGAGATTTTGTCATCACGTACCGGCGAAACAGGCGCATGTCTTTGCACCACCACTACATGCAGCGTTGGTGCTTAGCAGCGTGAAAAACAATTTTCCTCTCTCTAAATATGCAAGAACACTACCATTGTGAAAGATCCTTGGAGGTAGGCAGGATTGATAAGTGGATTGTATGCACAGTGCCAGGCGCTTTTATATTGGTGAGGAACACTTTCAGTGCAAAGTTGGTGCATAGTTTGCCATTGTGTGACTGCTTCAGAACCCTTTCAAATATTTGAATGGACCGAAGTGGCGATTGCCATGGCAACCGAGCACAATCAGCCAATTACCCTTTGAGGTTTGGTCGTTTGTACATAAGTGTCAGTTTGTTTCTGGATAGCAGACAAGGAAGGCCATGGGGCTGCTTTTCCAGGATAGAGTGATTTTAGTGACACCCATGGAAAAAGTTCCAACAGAGTAATTATTCCTAGATCCGTCGTATGTTCACAGCAGTGGCTACACTTGCACAGCCTGTTTTGTCAAATAGCTTTCTCTTCATCCTTCGGATAGGAATAACAGTTTGCACTAGCTAAAAGCACCTATACTCGTTTTCACCTCAAGCTCCGCAGTAAAAAATGTTTGGCTCCTTCTAGAGCATTACTAATACTCTCCTTCATGTGGAGATTTAGGATATACATACAGTAGAACCTCCTTGATTCGTTTTTCAGGGGACCGCAGAAAAAAAAAAGTATCATCTGGGAAAACATAACCGATAACGCACTTAGGGGGGCTCTACATGAGATAGAAAGCAGCTCTTATACAGTGGTTTATTTTATCTGTACTTACAGAACTGTTGAGAGTTCAGACATGTTCACAAAAGTGCGTAATATCCACCTGCCGCCTTTAATTCATTTTCAGCAGTAAAAGTTGTTTCTCCAGAGCCGCAGTCCTCTCTCACTCTCCACGCAGTCGTGAATATTTACGTAGCGGCGCAAGGTGTCCAACGCAATGATCGCGTCCGCATGCTTGGGCACAGCGTAGGTAATCGTTCGTTTCTTGCTCGACATCTTCATCACTTTCTTTGTTGTCGGCAGTAGTGACGTCGGCCGCAATGTCCGCTATGCTCTGCGGTTCAGAGGTAACGTCTCAGTCTCCTTTCAAAGTTGACAGCGCAAGTTCGAGGTCTCTTGCGATGTCAGATCTCTTCTGGCTGGGATTGCGATCCACCGTCTGAAGTATATATCAAACTTCTCTTTAAAAGAGAGTGCCTTCCTTTTTTGCGATGCTACGACCGTCGTCAATGGGCGCAAAGCGCACATACACCGAAACACCACGGTCCACGCAATCCAGCGGAACAGAAACTAGATTTGCAGCCTGTATGCGGGCAAACCTCGTGCCAGAGAAAGAGGACAGATGAAAGAGAGAGTAAGAGAGAACGACCGTGTGAAGCCTTGCTGGCCTAGCTCCCCGTCCGAGCAGTGCTCCAAGGTAACACCCAGGCAAGATGGGAAGCTGTGGCAGAGCTCAGCAAAGCCCAGCGAGGAGACAGAGAGACAGAAAGGGGGCAAAAGGAGTAAAGGGAAGACGGGCGTCGGCGTGTCCACGCGTGCCGTGCAACCCGCACTGCATGTTTCGGCTTTGTTTCGCTTCGAAAACCAGTGTGGTGCCGACACTTTTGGACGTAACAGCTGGTAAAGCAAATGTAACAGCCAGGAAACTATTACATGTATCTCTATGGAAGTAAAACGGGACCAGCGTTTTTGAACGTAACAGCCGGGAAAACGTATCGACCAAAAATGTATCAATGAGGTACTACTGTAGGTGCATTTTAGGTTTGATAAATGCCATCTTATCAAGACGTGCAAGTTTTGAACACCAAAGGCGTCGCTCCTTCCTGCGACAACCAAATTGTGTGAGAACTACTTTGGGGCGTATGAACAGTGTGCAAAACTTCCTTTTTTCTTGAGGTGATAATGAGTATAGACAACTCCAGTGAGACTGGATATACAGTAGCTTCGTGCTTTATTACTTGGCTGTAGCTGGACCACCTAGCACGAGTGAAAATAATTTTAAAATATTGCATTCCGTAATCAGAATTACGAACAACCTTATATCAGTTTCTCAGTCTTGAGTGAAGAAATAATATAGTTTAAAAAGAAATTGATTGTTGCATGAGATGCATTTTAAGAACTGATGCTATGACTTTTTGAAGTCTGGTAACAATTCCATGTCATATTTTTGTTTGCAGCATTTTTAGAAGTTTTCTTTCTGTCATCAAATGACTTTTACCACTTGTTTTCTTAACACTTTGAGTGCCGCACCCGATTATACCCCTTTCGGGTTTTCAATTTACTCCTTGCCTCTCCTGGCTAAACTCGGGCTGACAATATTCTTCTGAACATGAAGCGCCATCTATGGACAACCAATCGAGTCACTGTTTTGAGTGGTGGTTTCGCCTCTTGACAGCAGGTGGATATCTTTGTAAAGGTGACTCCCGTATGCGTTTCCGCGTCAACATTCCTTTTTCAATGGCGAACGCACATGCTTTGACTTTGCGCTCCTTGACGGATCTTGAAATACAGGAACTTCTAATGAAATCAGAATCTGATGACAGTGAAACCGAGTGTACTTCGGAGAGTGACGAAAGCGTCGGCGACTCGACGCCACCTGAAAGGCTACTCAAAAAGAAAGAACTCGACGTCACTGGCTACAAGTGGACTACAGGTGACTTCGCTCCTATTCTTCACAGTTTTGACTCGTCATCTTCGAGAGTCCATACCTCAGGCATCACGAAAACCTCAAGAAAACACCAGCTAAGCGCAGGACCGAAAGGAGGACGCCCTTCTAATGGAGACAATCCAATGCGCCTTACAGCGCGACATTTCATGTCGGTGATACCCCCCACTGCCGCGAAAAGCAACCCCACAAGAGTATGCCATGTGTGCGCCCAGAGCAAGACTCGCCAAACGAAGCGCAAAGAATCTCGCTACATGTGTTCCGCGTGCGAGATGCCACTTTGCGTTGTACCGTGTTTTGAACAGTATCACACAAAAAAAGTTTTCTAAATTGAAGACATTAAGAGGTTACAGAACGTTGTTAAGATTAAAAGAAATATATTCTTTAAATAAACATACACATCGAAGCATGTAAACATGTTATTACGCCCAAAATAAATTTGTTCGTGCAGTGAAAAAAACAAAACAACCGGCATTTTAAGGGTTAGCAAGTGGACAATGAAATTTTAGCCAAACTTGCATAGACATGAAAAGCATGTCTGTACACTGTTTCCAGCTGTATCGTAAACCAATTGCCAGCATTGCCATTTTGATTCATGAAGCCAGATATCGAAAAGAAAGCGACAAGATTTTATGTGTGCACAAACTTTGGTTGTGTTGGCATGCGAGATTGCTGCAGCATTTCCAATTCGGTGAGCTTGCGGAACATTGCATTTCTTGTCGACGTACTTCACCCATGCTTAAAGCAACCACAGCGTCGCAAACACAGGAAGAGGGGAAGGGAGGCTTCAGCGAGACGTGTCGCACATTTCTGAAGTGTTGCGCACAATCTTTCGGAGCTTTGTTGCTATTCGTTGGAGCAAGACGTGGATTGCAAACAACGTATTTATTTGCACTAACACCCAGCAAGCTGGCCATGACAGCTGCCAATCAGTCATTGTTCTAAACATGAGTTCCGGTGGCGAGTGCTTCTCTGGGGTATTTTCCTCAATGTGACGACAACATGACTTTGCATTGCAAGGAATAGTGTAGTCACCGAATTTGTATTGATTCCCCCCCTTCTCCAGTCCTGCACTTCTGGTCATGCATCCTTAAAGTTTTCCATCTAGGAGCCACCATTTCTGTCCGCACTTATTGTTATAAAAAATTTACCAATTTTCTGTATTTGTGAGCAGTAGGATTTGCTTCAAGGGCTTGAACCGAAACCGTTGCCGAAGACTGGTTCAAACTGTAAATGGGGATGACAACTCTGGAACCGTGAATTAGAGAAGCTCGTTGTGTTGATGGTTCTTTTGCTTTTGCTGCAGTACAGCTTGGTAGATTTGGGATGGCACCAGATCCTGCTGTCGGAGTTCTGCAATTCGCTCTTATGACAGCTGCAGAACGGGCTTGCACACCAACCTGAGTACATCTCTGGGTGAATGAGATTCATTTTTATTACCAAGTAGCAGTAGTCGGCCTAAACACACTGCCATTACTGCCACTTTTCTTTCTTGTCAATATCATTCTGTCCGTCCCTGCGCTTATACTTTTGGCAGTGTATCGCCCTGTTTGTTAAGAAACCATGGACATTTATAGCTAGCTTGATGCACCAGCATGTGATTCTCAAAGAGAGCTCCGGGGATGCTGACTTGTTGGTTCTAATATTACCAATATGCAGTTGGTGATGGTTACATGTTGTTGCGAGATGCATTGAAAATGAGTCTTGATTGAGTTCATATTGCCATTGTGAGTGAACTCGGTATTGGATATCACTTTTGTTTGATATGTCGACATTGCTGCATATTGACTGGGCTTGCACAGGTCCTTAAAACTCGAATTTGGAGATGGCACTTTCAGGGCCTTTAAGATGATAGATTCCCAGTAATCCTTGAAAGCCCTTGAATTTTGTGGTCAGATAAAGAAGGTGGCTACAATAAGAATCCAGTTATACCTTCTTTTTACATTTGCATTGTGAGATATGTTCTTTTTTTTATTTCCAGCAACATCATATTTGCTAAGCATGTCAAGGGACATTTACCAAATGTTAGTTGAACTTTCGGCTTTTGGAAGCCACTGTTCTGGTTTTATTAATGCAAAAAATCATGAGTCATTCCACTCTGTGAAGTTGGATGACCAGCGAAGCTGTTTAACACATGACACAGACGTGACACAGAACTGTTGAACAAAGGTTACGAACACATTTATTGTTTCGATCTGTGGTCATCACGACGAAATGTACGCACACACGTGTCCAGGACTATCGCCGCCCTGAGGAGCTGGAGGAAACTAGACACGTGCGACGGGACCGCCACCTGGCGGAAGGAAAGGAAACTAGGCTCTCAAGCGGCCAGAGAGAGGGTGGTGCGCTTCCCTCCTCCTCCTCCTTCCCGCTAGTTTCCCCGCTAAATTTGGCGGAGAAATTTTTTCGCTAAATTTGGCGTAAAATTTTTTTAGCTAAATTTTGCAGAAAAAATTATTCGCCGAATGTAGCAGAAAAATATTTCTGCTAAATTTTGCAGGGCTATTTTTTCGCTAAATTTGGCGAAGAATTTTTTCCGCTAAATTTAGCGGGGGAAAATGGAATTTTTGTTGACGCACTTGAAAAATCCATGGAACCTTAGCCATAAACAGCTTTGCTGTAAAAACCGGGCATGCACCCGCCCTACATTTGGAGATAACCTTGAGAAACTAAGAGATGGTTGCTTGTCGGGTCCAAGAGCAAATTTGCAAAAGGAGTGCAAGGTGGGACAAGTTTCACCGCTTAGCACTGGTGCGTGCATGTTGAACCTGACTGAGAGGCACAAACATCTCGGGTAGCGCTATTGTTTCGCCATAGGCGCGAGTTCAGTTCATCCTAGGAGCATGAGCCCGTCTTGAACGGCCCTTTTATTTCACAAGTAAACATCCATACCAGGCCTGCTGAATCTGTTGCATTCACTCTCGTAGCCCTTCCTTCGCTCTAACCTATAGTGAAATACCTTTTGAACAATCTACAGGTGAACAAATAATTCAGATGAACAAACTTATGTAACAGTTCCCAGCAAAATGTTATTGTTGTCAATGCATTTAGATGAGTGAGCATTCACTTACTTGAGGGGGAACACTGCATATTTTGATGTTGGTGCTGATTTTAAATATCTCGTGTAGATTACTCCTCTGGATAATTACAACTCGCCGGCCTTTGTTTGCAAAAACAACGAGGAAAAAACTAGAAATAATGTTTTAACTCTTGGCTAGATACTAAAAGTATGAAGAATGCAATATTGCAAGTACTTTATAGATTGAACCATTACTGACTTTACGACATATTGATGTTCAGTGCTCAATGTGTGGCTAGCAAGCAATAAAAAAATACGTAGTCTAAAAAGATTCTTTAAAACCTGTATTAAAAAAATATGGTCTCAACATTATATGCTCAGCACATTTAGCTACATGCTGCAGAAAAAGTTATATCATAATATCCTGAAAGATGCCTCACTGCCCAAGAAATAACCGACCCCTATCTTTGACATGATTTGCCTTTTTTCTTTAAAACACCCAAGGTTAGCCCGTTTTTAGGGGTGACTGGCCAGTGGTGACACTGGCCGAAATGGGATCAGTTAGCTAAGGTGGAATATAAGCAAACATTGTTGACTGGGAGGAAGGACAGTTTTCTATGCTCCATTGCCCCTCAATGGGAAAACAAGCTTGGCAGATCACAGAATACAAAAATGGCATTTAAAACATTTTCTCCATCGCACACCGAAAGTTAGCCCACTCCTCACTTTTCGATTTGCTCTCGCTTTCAGGTGGGCTATTTTTAAGGATATTACAGTAGTTAAATCCACCCTAGATGCTTAGACGGCTCACGTGAACATTTGTAGAGTCCTCAATTTGTGCTTTGAGAAAGATGTTTTAGGATCAGCTTCAGTACAATTTCAGCCTGCATGGACATTATAAATTGATATTATGGTTCAAATATTGATCCTCAAAGTAAGAAAATGGGAGGTCAGAAGAAATATAGCCATAGATCTCAAAATGGCTACTTTTCGAAAGACAATTTTTTAGGGATTGTTTGGCACCTAAGAAGGTGTAGCCCAAAAAAACCCATTTCTGTCTGAACCCGTCCCGTTTCGACACATTCCCAAAACGCCCTTCCCATTTGAACCCGTTCCCAAAACCTCCTTCTTATTTGCACCCATACCTGAAACACCCTTTGCATTTGAAACCGTCCTGTGTCAAACCATTTGTACAAGGCCCTGCACATCTCAACCTTTAAAGTCTCCATGATTCTAACCCTGGTCTGCGCACCTTTTCTACTTAAGAATATGTTCCAAAATATTTTTGCATGTCAAAGTATTCTTAAAATAAAGAACCCTTTCAGAAAAGCTTTGGCATAATATATTCCTACTTCAACTGCTTAAAATGTTTTTTTTCAAGATGATCCCCAAAACGTGCAACAGCGAAACGGACTATGTGCGTCGCATGACACTGTTACTGCGAGCACGACACGACGTTGGTGCTTTTTCGAATTTTACTTTCAAATGGTATTAGTAGGCACCAAATTTTATTGCTTAGGTTAGTAGCCCAGATGAGCACTTCTAAAGACTAATAGTTTTAATGGCTGCCTTTTGATTTTATGAGATAAGCAGCATAAACCAACGATCGCTCATTCACACTCTGTGCAATAAGGGAGTGAAGGAGGAAGTGAATGTGCTTACAAATGTGCTCAAATGTGCAGAAAGTGCTCTGTCTAACGCCAGTGGCTCACCAATGTCCATTATAGACACTGGATTTCACTAGATCTAAGAAATTCAAATGAAGTGAAATGCTAGCGTGTGCTAGAAAGTGTTGAATGCCTCCCGCCACGTCGAAGGGAATAGGCGATTGCCAACCAGACTCGGCTGTCGTCGAGTGCACTCGGCTGTTGCATGGACAGAAACTGTTCCCGAACCAGTTTCTGTCGTAACAATATCTTTTACCCCATGGGAAGAATGCGGGAAAACTTAGACAAGTTTTTCCTCAGACTTGCGAAGCATTTCGTTGCGCACAAGTCCGCGAAAAGTGGACGAGCTCTTTTTGTCTGCCTTCTACGCCAGATCCGCAGTAATTCCGCACACTCCACGATTTCACGCTGATTCTGCAGAGAATTGAGCGCAGGTTGCCAGCTCCGCTGCGCTCGGAGAGCTTCGAAGATATTTTGTACGTCTCGCGGCGGATTGTGTGCGGTGCCGCGAGACTGGAGGAAAATATCCTGAATGTCTAAATCGCAGATGGGTCGAGGTCTTCCGCGTCACCCGCAAAGCACCAGTGTCGTGCATACTTAGAAGTTGAGGTGATGCGGCCGTTTAAAGACTCAAAACAGTAGGAACGATTCTGCTTTAGGAAGGAGATTGATGGCATGCAGAGAAAGAAACTTGGGAGTTACTGGGGCGCCTGGAACGCCTCTCCGACTGTTTTGAGGGAGCAGAGTCAATGAGTGACATACAATGCCAAGTCAAACAGCTGGGCAAAAGCTGCACAGAGCAAGAAAACTAAGAAATAAAGAAAAACCTGGCAAGATATGTTCCTGCGCAACGTGGCGTTATATCGTGCCCTTGAAAATGTTGACAGGGTTTTGAAAGTCCTTCGAAACCCTCAAAATTTTTGTCTTCAAAACATGTGCAAGCCCTGGTTAATTTGTATTTCTGTCTCTTTGTAAAGACTTTTGTGTAAGCATTGTGTTCTTGTTTAACTGGTTTGAGCTAGTAGCTCATGTAAACGAGTTAATTTTGTGTGTATTAGGAGTGTATTGTATTCAAACGTGCTTTAAAAATAGTGTATTTCTCCTATACTAAGTTACAGGTCAAGAAGGAAGTGGCAAATGCCCCTCAAAGGGAATCGTATATCCCTTCGCCACCTCCTCATCCAATAGCGTCCAATCGTTTCCGTGACATCGCGGCCAACGCGCAGGACGGTCTTGCCTTTCTGTACATATTCTTTATCTTTCGACTTTGACTTAGCATTGTGGAAGCCACGAGAGGGAGATTAGAGTTTTCTTTTTTTGATGGAAACGAATACGACTTTCGGGGATTAGGTCAGCGCGAACGAAGCCGACGGACGAAACGTCGGCGGCACTAGTGTCCTCTAGTAGCCATTCTGTGCACCACACTCGCCAGATTTGGCCCGTTTCACCCTTTGCGCTTTATTGGGGGCCCATTTCAGCTCATGTGCTTCTCAAAATCTCCTTTGGGACCCAAAAGTTTGTGACAAATTGTCCATGCAATTTCGTTACATTGAAATTTCGTCAAACGAGACTTCTTTACATGGAGGTCAAAAATACTGGGCGTGCATACACTTGCGAAAGTTGAAGCCTGGGCAAGTTGGTATGACAAACTTTAAAGGTTAAAACAGCGCAAAAAACGATGTTGTGTCCTTTTCTAACCGCAAAGAAGGACACAGCGCTCTGTCTGTGTCCTTCTTTACCCTGTCCGTGGTTTTTGCGCTGTTTTAACCTTTTAAATACACTTGCGGTTAGAAAACATTATGTACTTCGTTACATTAGGGGTTTCATTACATAGAAGTTTGTTATATCGAGGTTTGACTGTATTTGATTTCACATGCTTGCTGCAATTCATTGCAGTCTTATCATCAGGTAGAAGCACCACGGGAAATGAGTAATGTTCTATAGAATTAGGAGAAAGGCTGTTCTAATCTTTTACTGACACTCGTAGTTGGCTTTCTACATTTTAGTGCTTATGAATATGTGTGTATATTTTTATTGTTTTACATTTGTTACTTCTGTAACATTTTTTTGCCTTTTTTATGTTACATTTTGGGTCATTTGTTTTTACAGCAATGTGGCTCTGGACATTTGATGACAGTGCAGTGTTTGTGTATGCTTTTTTTTTCCTCTTTCACTATTTGATGAGTCCAATTCAGACGTAGTGTGGCCATATTCTTTGTTTTGTTTTTTCTTCCTGCTTAATAGAAAATTTGCTGTTAATAAACATAAAGAAACGAAATATGCCTTGATCTGATCTTTCCAACAGTTTAGCAAGACAGCCTGCAAAGGGAGACACCAACCGCAGAAACAACCAGAATGTACTATTTGCAAAATTAGGGGTTTGGCTGGTAGCACTAGATGCGTCAAGCAGGAAAAACATTGGTGACACATTTCATCGTTTCAAGAGTGCAGTAGAAGCTCTGCCCTCAGCACGTGGTCATTTCTAAATCATATTTCTAAATCACATATTGCTTGTTTGCTTGTCTGTATCTGTTTTTTTATTGTTTGTAATATGTGCACACTAATAAGGCCTCAAGCTGTTTGTGGACACATTAAATGGAATAAATAAATAAATAAATTAGTTCCGTTTGATTTGCCTGAACTGGCTGAACTAGTTCAGCAGTACAGGAACTTGTGCACTCGATTCAGCTGGAAGTTGCACGGCTGCACTAGCGCATTCAATTCATCCCAGTTCTGAACAATTTCGGACCCAGTTCCTCAAAACCTTGCACTTGCTCCGAACTCAGTTCAGCGTCCGTGCAGAAGCAGACAACGAGAGCAGATGACACTCCTCGTCCGTCTCTGCTCGTGGTGCCACTTCTCGTAGCTCTTGCTCAAATGCCTGCGAAGTTTAACAAGAACGCCGATACGAAGGTTACATATCTTCTCATTTATGTAAACAACGTATCCATGATGCACGTGGAATCGAGGGTAGGAATTTGCTTAATTCTTATATTCTAAAAGCGTTTTACGCACCTGCTCACGCAGGTTTGGTTCCTTGTGGTCAGCAATGAAAGATTGGTTCGCATAAATTGCTTCTTTTGGAAGCTACACAGTACTATGTTCACATTCTTCTTAAAAGGCAGGAAAAGTATCACACTCACTGCATGCTTTCTCCACTGGTATTTGTGCCTGCCCACTAACGGGCCTGGGAAAAAACACTGGCATTGGCTTGGTAAGTCCACGTGAATCTTTCTTGAGAATCAGAATAAACGCTTCAACTTAATGTCAAAGTGACATTCAATAACTGTGGCCAAGACGAGGCCCTCTTTGGGCCTTCATCTTTGAAGTGACCGCTACTGTGCGCAGCTGCCAGTAACTCTTGATGCGAAATCATTCTCGTTTTGCGAACCTATTGTCGAAATGCGAAACTCTAGAGACTTGGGATGAGTCTACTATTGCTAAATGAACGTGAAGGACATGAACGCTTATAGAAACGATTGGAAGCGAACGGCCTTTAAAAACGCAGACAGAAACACATTTGATGCAGAGAACATTTTTAGAACACTGAAATAAAAAAACATCCACAGAAAAGAAATTTGAATATATACTTTAAAACTAAGGACACGCGAATGGTCTCATCAATTTGCGAGTATTTAAATGTAGCATGTGACGTGGCGTGGAGAAACAAGAGCCAAGAGATGCAGACGACACCCTGTGCTTCCGCTCCGGAAGCCGATCACGGCGCCAGTCCTAGCGTGGTGGCTGCACTGGTTCTGCACCGCCGCTGCACGACTCCTGCACTCCTCTAAACTCGAACAGAACTACCGTAAAATCCCGAGAGATAGCCCACCTAACGTCAAGAGCAAATCGGGTGAAACTATGGAGTAGGCTAACTTTTGGTGTACTATCGAGAAAAGTCTAAAAAATTGCTATTTTTAGGTCGTGTCTCTTCCAAGCTTGTTATGGTGGCAAGGGGCAACAAAGCAAAGACGACTACTTCCTCAGTTAGCAACGTCCGCTTATATTCCGCCAAAGCTAACTAGCAGCATTTATGCCAAGACCATCATTGATCCCAACACTACTATCGCTAAGAGTGGGCTATCTTTTGGTGTTTAAAAGAAATAGCAAATCAAGCTGAAAATAAGGGTGGGCTATCTTTTGGTAGTGGGGCATCTCGGGATTTTACGGTGGTTCAGAAACTTTCTGGCCGAATCGGACGGACCTATGCGGAGCGCAAGTTCGTCTGCTTCTCGCACAGGGGTTGCAATGATGGCAGAACGCCGAGCTCTTATCAGCTGATTGAAAAAAATAGTGGTATGACCTAAAGCCATCTAGCATTGAGGTCTACCCGCTATCCAACGATATTAGATTAGCTCAGTTACACAACTGCTCATAGACACTGCATGCACGAGCAGTACCCCCTTCACTCACCACGACTCGCTTCCCGTCGTTCGACGCGCCGGACGGCTGCTTTGATAACTGCACCGTATTCTATGGGATACGTATGTTTTGAAGTGCAGCGTCTAGATGGCATTCCACCGTACTCTATGGTTACTCTATGGAACACACAGTTTGTAAACGAAAATCTAGATGTCGCTTCGAACAACGGGAGGCGGACTGAAATAAGTGAGGGATGTACCTCCTTCCACGAGAGTTCTACAACTGTGGTAATCTAGTAATGTTGCCGCTATCTTTTCGATCAAAGCGAATCGAAGCTCAGCGTCGTTCTGACATCACCGCAACTCCTGCACAAGAAGCGGACGACTTGCTGTCCACATTGCCTTCCGACTATAATGCCTGGAACGCGTCTCCGACTCGTGTGTTTAACACACCCAAAAAAATTGTCCCTCGATTTCTGCCTGGCGACGTCATAAAAGCGTCGTGCTGTCATCGGCCGCGGTTTAGGCAATGTCCCAGCTGCGTTGGTGGATTTGGCAGACGCCTGTTTTGCTGCGGGTTGCACTTCGGTGCGACAGTCCACGGAATTTTCAGCAACCAGAAAATGGGACACTGCAACGACGGCGACACTCGCATTTGCTCGTCATTTTTGCTAGCATTTCTACGACTAACCGCCAGGATCGCAACATGTGACAGCACATAGGCCGTGTTCTAAAATTTGCTCGATCTTGCTTCAGGGTAAGGGTTTTGTACCTTGGCATCCTAAAACCTACCCGCGTCCAGCGTTTTTCAATCTGTGTTGTCATGTGACACGACCCGCTGGAGTAACCCCGATGGATTCATTTGGGATAAGATTTGGAACACGGCCGTATACAACTGCTCAATCAGGGCCATGGGGATTATGGGCCATATTTGCAATAAGGGCTGCGAGGAGGTGCCAAAAGCATTGATCATCTGCAAATGTTTTCGCCTGCTTTCCTCCTCGCCACGCAAAAAACGCAGCATATGAGCATTTCTGAACGATCGCCGCTGGAGGTGTCGGCCATTAAATTTCAAATGCCAGGGCTTGACATGAACCCTCTACAATCTAGACTTTCTAGCATGACAGAGAGCCTAGATCAGGGTGGCCAAGCTGCGTCTTGCGAACCGCATGTGGGTCTTTGCGTGTGAAAGTGCGGCTCTGACTCCCTCCCCTAACCCCCGCCCTCCCACCCGGAACGCGTTTTAAATCGAAAGACAGGTTGCAGTATGGTACTCTTGCGCTACTGCTACCTCACATACAGTTGGACTGCTTTTGACTCGGATAGATTGAAAGTAGTTCGAGTTTCGTTTATATCACTTTACAATAGTTTGCCCCCTCCCCCGCGGCTTTTAGAAGTTTTCTGGTCTTGTTTGCAGCTCTTAGGCCGGGTCAGCCAGGCCACCCTGTGGTCCACCTCGGACAATGGGGAGCATTTTCAATTTAATGGCGAACACCTGCGGAGACGAGCTGCAAGCGCTGTGTTTTTGCGTGACAAGGAGGAAAGCAGGCGGAAACGTTTGTAGACGATCAATGCTTTCCGCACCTCTTAGCTCATATTGCGAATGCGGCCCATTAACCGCGTTACCCTGAACGAGCAGCTAAACACACTCTGCAATACAAATTCTAAAGGATGACACTCTGGCTTCTGTGACATCATTTGTTGCCACTTCGTGACTGCTTTTGATTAGTGATGGGCCGAATCATCCAAAGTTTGGATTCGGCAAAATTCTGCACTTGCCGAACGTTTGGAGGAAAGCCCGGCAAAGATTTGGAAAAAATTCAACAGAAATACTTGCATTTTTTTTTAATTTTTTATTAGCATGCATTTTGCATTTGTGGTTTTATCTGAGTTTAAGCACCTTCATACAAAACTAAACACAAAACGAAGGCACTCATTCTTGCACATCGTAAATTTCTAAGTGCCACGTTCCTAAACATGCTATAGGGTGTATTCACTGGCGGTCATAGCTGAGCTCATTGCTGCTTTCTTACCACCGGGGAAGAGAGAGAGGGGAAAGCTGCTTTTGTACGAATTTTGAGTGAAAGTTAATCTTCTAGCGCGAGAATAGCGATGTATGGGGAAGCCTGGGACGTACAAAGGAAAGTTTTGATGAGAAGAGAGTTTCCCCTTCTCTTCTTTTGTGACTGCCCGAGAGCTGACGGGAAACTCCTCCCGAGCATGCGCCGTTAGCAGTTACCTCAAATATGACGTCCAGTGAATACCGCCTATACTTCGTTTCACTTTAAGTCCAGACGCAGCCGATGCTACCAGCTGATTGGACCAATCAGACAGAGTCAAAAGCGCACTATCAAAGTGTTTGTTGTGTTTCTGTACGTGTTCTATTCATCGCTGAACCAATCATAAACAGAAAAGGCCTAATAACTTGTGCTTTTGGGGCTGCTTGATTAGTTCTATTTTCTCGCAGTGTCGGCTGCGTATGGACTTAAAAGGCAACTCTGGTCCATAGTTTCGATTTTGGGATTATGACTGTTTTAGCGCAGTCAGCGTCCCTGCATTACAAGGTACAATTTTTTTTCTCGCTATTGTGCGTAGTTTTAAAGTTGTCGACGGCCTCAAAGTTTTGTTTGGGGTGCGGTCGACAAAACTGAAACAAGCCGCTCGAGGCCCCGGCAACACTGGAAATCGGCCGCTAGGCGGACGTGACGTCATGGTCGTTCTCATTCAACGAGTATGCGGTCCAAGCGGCACCTACCTCTGTTGCACCAGCCGTTTAAAGATAAAATGTACGCTGCTTCGTTTTAATTCTGTATACGTGGTATATATCCAGCATATGTAGCAAGAGTTGGTGTGTATACCCTAAAGGCTAGCGACTGGCAGGCGAGTCGGCGAGTGAACTCGTTCGGTGCCAGTGTAGGACGCCGATCTCACTACCCCTCCGCTTCGACTCTGGTAGTAGTTATGGTGTACGCCAAAATCAATACCGTAGTCGTTTATTTCGCTAAAACGGCAGAAGTACCTTTCTGCGGCAAAATACCTCGACTGTTTGTTGTTATTTGTATGAGCGGTGGAACGCACGCGCGGTAGGCATTGATTAACTTTGTACCCGGGGGCCGTCACCGTGCGTGCGCTCGTCCTTACTCATACCTAGGCCTCTCGCTTTTGCAGTGGGGGTCAGTCCCAGACACGAAGCTTTGGGGCTCTCCAGCGCGGGTCGTGGCGTCCAAGCACGTGTGTGCTGGGCTGTATACGTTTTTTTTTTTCCTCAGGTGCGTGAAAAGCGAATTCCTAAGCTACAACACTGTAATTTACCATATAAGTTTGTCTAGGTGGTGGATCTAATTTGTGAAAATATCAAAGAAAAGGCTTGCCGCACTCAAAAGTTAAAAAAAAAAAATAATCTTGTGATTGGGGCTACTTAGTGGTTGTAGTCTACGTGCCCACCATTCCCCATTCAACAGAGCGTGAATGCTCCATGTTTAACACTGCACTAGACAATTACTGCTTTATTGATCTGGATACTTTTATCATGTTTACCCTTTGCGTACGACACGCCACTTAGTAATGCGAAGTTCATTGCTCTCTTGACTGCATGTTTTACCTTACATCTTCACTGTGGTTCGGCTGGAATCATCCTTTTCACTAATTTAATACAGAACATATCGACAACCCACAGATGTTTTATTTTTTATCTCTGCCTCCTTTTTCTATATGGGATAAATAAAGCATTTGATTTATCCCATTATTAAGGTCATGTGCCGATTTCCAAACTGAGCAAGCTTCCTCTTTTTTTTCTTCTTTTTTTAGCAGACACGTCGTTTATTGACGACATCAAAGAGGACATGACCCACTGCCACCTGTTTGCGAACTTCGCAGGGAGAGTGCGTCTGTCTAACACCACAGCTGCACAGGCGTACCAGCAATCACCAGATACCATAAATGAGTCGCTGTAATTTTGCAAAGAAACACACAAAAATGACACTAGTAAACTTTTACTTTAAAATATCTTGAGCAATCACTACATCAATATTTAATTTGCTCTCTAAGAATCTAGGCAATGTTTTTCGCTAAAATAAGCAGAAATCTGTCGGTTTGACAATCCCGTATCTTCGCCGAACCTTTGCCGAATTTCTGTAAAAGTTGGGCAAAGATTCGGCAAGAGTATGGCACATCATGCAAACACATCAGTCGGAGACGCGCTCCAGGGGCTGGCTCCTGACCCCTAAGCTGGGACTGCAGTGGAAGCTACGTCCTCGTTGGACGAGTCATACGCCTCTCTCTCCCATGTCATCACGCTCCCGGCAAATGGCGGCTGAGTCCAGGTCGCGTCGGCTCGGCCGGGCCGCCTGAACAGGTGGCGCGTTCAATTTAACATGTTTTCTTTTGTTTAACGCCCAATTTTATAGGTATTTGAACTGAGGCGGTTAAGTGTAGCCGGTGCACATGAACTTGCAAAACATAGTTTTGTTTTCCGGGTGTTTTTTGTTTTTTTCTAGTCAAACTTTCGTTTCGGTGATTTCATTCAAAACCGAAACTATGGGCTTTGGAGAGACGTTAATATACTAATCAGTTTTGATCATCTAAGGAAAGCGGCGATGACTACAGAATTGTTCCACTGAGAGTAATTTTCAGCTAAATCGCATGCCTCGACCATGCGACCTATCTGTCCGCAAAATCGAGCTTTTGTGCGTATCCGCGTTTAAGAAACTGCTCCAGTCGTCTGCTCTGTCAACAACACAGGCTGCAGGAAAATAACGAAAATTAAGCAAGCGCTTCTTGAGCCAAGGACCATGTTAACCCGCCGGCGCCCCACTAAGCAGCTGATACTCCTATTTCAATTCAGGTTTTAGTAGCAATCGAGAAGTCGTTTTGACGAGCGGGTTATGTATTATATTATGTACTATGTCCCACTAAAGCGATATTAGTATATTCTTCGGATTGAAATATGAGCTTAGTTGACTAGCTATTAGGTGAACTGCTGAATAAAAGTATATTTGACAGGACAGAGAGATACTACTTAAACTTAGCCAAATGGTGCTAGCCGGCAGCACGGAGACAAACTGAAGAGAGTCTTCATCGGAGATCCACGCAGAACCTCTCTGCATTGAACTTTGCTTCGAATCCGGAACGGAGAAAATGAGTATTTTTTGTGGCCGGTCAACCTGAGAAATGTAGACGTATATTGCTGCTGGCTTCGACGGGGGTATAATATAAATATTGGAGGCGCAATAGATCAAAATGCCGTGACAGCTTCTAACGTTGCGAAGCTCGTCCCCCACCTTCTGAAAACGGATACTTTCCCTCATTCATCATTTGCAGCGAGCAGGTTTTCCTGAATCAAGTAATTGCGAAATCAGCCCAACTCCTTCAGTGTGGTCCAGAGGCTTTTTCGGCGAAAAGCGGCCAAGATGAATAGCCAACGCACCGACCGGCGTGGGTGGCTCAAACTTGAAGCTAACCGAACACAACCAAACTCAAGAAAAGCAGCTATCGAACGTTCCCATTCACTTGACTGCAAAATTTGTGTTCCCTCCAGTGAAATGTCTCGTCTGTCGTCCTCAGTCCGCTGTTCTACATCCTTCTAAAGAAACCACTTGTCAGTTACCAAACAGTCGTCACTTTGAATGTGATTAGAGACAGACAAGAAATCAAAACGTTTTTCCGTGATTCTTCCCCATCCAAGAAATCGAAAGCACGCGACCGTGTGTTGTGGAGTAAACGGGCTTTCAAACACGTGATGGAAGGAAACAATTTACTGAGGCTTCACCACACTAATGAACACTCAGACAAACTTAACAAATTTTCGGACCTTCGTGAAAATGCATTGTTCGCCACCGCGCCGACAACAGGTGTCCGCGAAAGCCGCCAGAGACACGGAGGGGCGCGGAGCGACCTGGTCCGGCTGGTTCCCGGTTTTCCCGCTTGGTGGCGTCCGTTTTGCTGGAGGTAGTGAGTACCATGATAACAAAAGGAAATATTCCAGATGAATGGAGGCTTAGTAGGATGAGTATGATATATAAGGGAAAGGGAGATAAGTCTGATATTAGGAATTATCGTCCTATAACCGTGACACCGGTTATTTACAGGTTGGTAATGCAGATTATAAAGAACAGACTGGAGGAATGGGTAGATTGCGAGGGCATACTGGGCGAGTTACAGAACGGGTTTCGAAAACAAAGAAGGTTGGAGGACAATTTATTTTCTCTAACACAGTGTATAGAAATAGCGCAAAAAGAAAACAGACAGCTCTGGCTGGCATTTCTGGATATCAAGGGTGCCTATGACAATGTGAACCAAAGAAACCTGTGGGACATAATGGAGAACTTAAACCTAGATGAAGGACTAACAGCACTATTAAGGAACATTTACAAAGATAACAAGGTGATTATAACATGGGAAGGAAAGGCGACAGGGAAAATAGAGATAAGACGAGGCCTTAGGCAGGGGTGCCCGTTATCGCCTTTGCTGTTTATGTTGTATCTGAGAGGATTGGAGGATAGACTAGAGAAGAGTGGGCTTGGGTTCAACCTTTCTTACAGTAAGCTAGGCCAAAAAATTCAGCAATCCTTACCGGGATTGATGTATGCGGATGATATTGTACTAATGGCTAACAACAGGACAGAGTTGCAGGAATTAATGAGCATCTGTGGTAGGGAAGGAGAGGAAGTAGGTTTAGAATTCAGTAGCGAAAAATCGGCAGTCATGATTTTTAACGAGGATGAAGTTGAGAGGCTGAAGATACAGAATATTACAGTTGAGAGAGCTAGTAAATACAAGTATCTAGGAGTATGGATATGTGATGGTGCAGAATATCTCGGAGACCATGAAAAGTATATAGTAGGTAAGGGCAACAGAAATGCAGCTGTAATGAAAAATAGAGCACTTTGGAATTACAACAGGTATGAGGTGGTGAGAGAGATTTGGAAAGGGGTCATGGTGCCTGGCTTGACTTTTGGAAACGCAGTGCTATGCATGAAATCCGAAGTGCATGCGAGACTAGAAATAAAACAGCGCGGAGTAGGTAGACTGGCTTTGGGGGCACATTGCAAAACGCCAAACCAGGGAGTACAAGGAGACATGGGATGGGCATCATTTGAGAGCAGGGAAGCGGTGAGCAAGGTAGAATTTGAGGATAGGTTGAGGCAAATGGACGGGGAGCAATGGGCACGAAAGGTTTTCAGCTATTTATACATGAGGAGTGTAGACACAAAGTGGAGACAGCGCACTAGGAAATTAAGAGGAAAGTTTTTGGGCTATAGCGAAGATACGGAAGAGCAAGTCTCAGTTAAGAAGAAAGTTAAGGCCACAGAAAGAGATCGGTGGCTAGAGGGAATGCAGACAAAGACGGCTCTGGAAAGCTATAGATTAAACAAAAGAGTTATTGCCAAAGAAAGCATTTATGACAATTCTAGGGGAAGCTCATTGCTGTTTGAGGCAAGAACGGGTGTTCTGCGCACCAGAACATACAGAGTGAAGTACCAGGAAATGGATACAGTGTGCACTGCTTGTGGAGAGGAGGACGAGACGGCTGAGCACTTGATACTCTACTGTAAAGGGCTTCACCATATGCCTACCGAAGACAACATAGATTTAATAAAGTCATTGGGTTTTAGAGACAGCGAAGGGAGAGTGGATTTCAAGACTGTAGAGATTACCAAGCAAAGATTAAGTGAATGGTGGCAGAAATCGAGAGAAAACTAGGTATTTTCTTATTCACTGATGGCAAGGGGGTTTCATAGCCTCACTTTCTTTGCACTGCGGAGTGAATATAGATTTCACATTTAAATATTCTAAGCTTAAATGGTAAAACAAAATGGCTAGGTGGCGTAAGCTACCGCCCGATCCAAAGGGCTCAGCCGTATTCATCCATCCATCCATCCATCGCGAATATCCACGCGCGGAGAGCCGGGTCAAATGATAAGAGGGAGGCGGCTGATTGGTCGGTCGGGGACAGGCTAAGAGTATTAAAGTTGAAGGGGAGGTCGCCCAACGGTCGCCTCCTCTCCAGCGCAGAGCGAACGCTGGAGAGGAGGCGACCTCCCCTTCAGCGTTCGCTCTGCTAAAGTGGAGAGAGAGCGAGCATTGCTGTCAGTTGCGCCTAATAGCATCCTCGATCATTTCCCGGCTTCCTTTCCTTTCAACACTTCTCTCTCTCTCCTCGATCATCCGCACCGGTGCGCACCGGGGCACTGAGGTGCGCCCCTTCATCTTCGATCAAGTGCACCGGTGCGCACCGTACGTCCTCGATCAACGAAGCGCACCCTCCCGGTGCGGCTTTTCGTTGCCCCAACGTGCACCAAGAAAATCGGCGGTGCGCCGGGGTGCAGTCCCATCAGGCATTGCGGCCGGGAGCGGGAATCGAGAAGATGGCGGGAGTAGCAGACGCGCAGACTGTCGAGATGGCGATCTTGCAAAAACGAACACGCCTTGCAGCTGCACTAGATGATTTCCTCGGGTCTTCTGACGGCGAGACGACGAGCTTCTCACCATCGCCGCGATTACTGGCGATTGCTGCGGTGGCAAGGAGCGCCCGAAAAGCACGAACTTCGTGGAAAGCGGCGCGAGGCGTTTCGATGACAGCGAGGTACGGTATTATCCGTATTATCTGGCGTTTCGTTTTCTTGAACCAATAATGATGGCCAACATATACATGTGGAATTGTCACCCGCTTCGTGAACCCATCGACAATCACGTCCACGATGTTTATTTCTGTGGGACCGTCAAATCCGCGAGTAAAGAAATAAAAGCAATTGACAGCAGACGGGCATCGTGCGCTGACCTACGCAAGAAAAAACGAACAAAACGCGAAGTGACGCAAGGTGGAGCTCGCCGCGGTGCACCGGCGCGGCGCAGTTTGTCCTCGACAGTGGTCCTCGATGTTGCACCGACATCGCGCTGCACGACCGAGGAGCGCTGTGCACTGTGCTGGTTTCAGGGCGATTCCGGTTTGGGCGCTGACGTTATTCCGAAACCGAAACTACAAAGTGATTTTGACAAAGCAGCCTTTTGTATTTTATTGTCAGCACACTGTATAAGCTATTCATAGAATATTAGTCGACCAACTAAACGACCTTATTAGGAAGCGCAGATGAGTACGATTGATTTTGAAATAACGTCCACTGGGTTAACAAGAGTAGCAAGGCGGAAATCCAATCCGATCCAGTTGGCTGGCTAGCGGCCAATTAATTTTTCGTACGCTGTAGCGATTCCAAAGCTTTCAGCAAGTCAGCCGCGCAGCTCTCTATGCTCTCGGTTTGTTAAAGCAAAGCAGCTCAAAGTCACACAACTGGTGAGTACGCAGGTGAGTTGGACAGCAGGCAAGCTTTCTCGGGGCGAGCTTACATTTTGTCTGGGCTCTCCCAGCAAGCTTGAGCGCGGGGCCTTCGGACGCGGGCCACAACCGACGTGTGTTTCGTTTGAAGTACAGCACGGTTAGTGCGGAGGCAAGCTGGTGGAAGTTTACCACGACAATTAACCTGAAACTAGAGCACGGAAACGAAAATTCAAGGTGGCAGAAAACGGGAGTAAAAAAAAGTGGGACAGACAACATTTCTAAACGTAGGCTGTCCTTCTATTTTCTTTTTCTCTACCGCTTTAAATTCCATTTCGCCGTGCCCCAGTCTCGGGTCAGTGACATAGTGGTGTGTTTTCCGCTTGAGCTCCGTTGTCAGAGGCTACTCAAGTCTGTCGATCGATCGCGTCGTTTTTAATTGTTTTCTTTTTTTTATCTTTCGCAATAGAGCGTTGACCGACGGCGCACCTACCCAGCATTCAAATGCCCTCTGACGCTACTACAACCGACCGTTTAACAGCCGTCCCTTAGGGAAATCCAGCATCCTTTTTGCATATTGCAGCCTAAATTATAGTCACTGACATAGCAAGAACGGCGAGAAGGCCCGTACCCCCGCACGCGTTCCAGTCCAAATGCCAAATTGCGTCGTCGAAGGCAGAGAAACTCGCGCTGGAGGCGGTACAACTCCCTCCAAACCCTTCTCACTTTGTCAGCGACTATTTGCCCCTTTTTTGTTTAGCAACAAACTTGATGGCGCCTTCTAGCGGGTGGCCCCGACACACTTCCGGTTCGTGTATAATTCCTCATTTTTTTACTCGGCAGATTTTACCATTAGAGTGAATTAACCCGTCGTTTAGTTCGGGACCGGACACGTTTGAAGGCTGTTCGCGCACTCGGGAAAGAGCGAATAGTATGCCTACTTTCTCTGTACTACTTTGTATTTATGGCCAATTATGAGTATACATAGCTCGCACCTTCGTCGCCAAAATTGCGTTCAGGAATGGCCGTTCGCCATGCTGCCTTACCAAATAGACCCTTTCCTAAATTCAGTGCCATCTGGTGGTTCGTATAGCAGTTTATGTTTTGCCTAATCAATGGCGGAAATGAAATGGTATCGGCACCGTCACTTTCGCAAGTCAACGGCACGCAAAGAATTGTTCAATGTGAGTTCTTTCTCCATCACTTTCAGTTCGATGGTGACCAAGAACCTGCAGTCGGAACAAAGCTACAACCCACACCGATGCCTCGAGAACATTCTATACACCAAAGGGCTTTAAAGCCGATTGTGTGCTGCACAGATTGACCGAATCTGAGTTATTAGAAATGAACACTTACGTAGCTCTTGTGTTCCATTCATACGTCACGTCGTACGAGCCTCCCGAACGTACAGGCCTCTCATCATCCGCTTTGGAGCATCTTCAACGTCTTCCTTTATCAGCAAGGAGGTTGTTTATCAGTCACTAGAAGGCCGCCATTGGCCTTCTAGTGACTGATAAACAATCTGTGGAACGGCACAGATGCCGTTCCACAGATGATAGTGATCAAAGTGGCCAGACTGGATTTCGGAAAGGGTCTATTGCCATCTCGCTAGTGCTGTCAAGGAGGCTCTTGTACCAAACAGTGTCAACCTAGCGTCATTCTGCTTGGCTGTGTGAGCATTGGGCTGTACGGTTGCACGTTCAAGCATCAACAGTGGCCGTCGTTATCAGCGGAACGGCGAGGCGGACATCGGAAGTTCCATTTGTGGGCCCATGTCGCTGGCGATGCTTCAGTATACACAAAGAAGCAGGAAAACATCACTTTCAAGGTCTGCACTTATTGTTTTTCTACCTTTATTATCTGTACAATCGGCACGGAATGAAACCCGAACGCCGGAACGCGTGGCCATCGAGACAGGCTGCTCCACCTGGTGGGCCCCTGAGAACTAATGAAAATGCGCCCGGGGTTTGAGGGTGCGGGTCCTGCTAAAATGTGCTCGACCTTCGCGCGGCGCGTCTGGGACTTACGCGTTTCGCCGGTAGCGCGCTGTAAGCGCCGTCACTCGGGGTGTTTTCGTGTCGCCACACTGTCTCCCCATGTCGCCCATTCGACACTGGGCGGCCGCTTAACCTGGCTATAGCTCTTTGCGATAGGTCCTGCCCAGACAGGGTGGTGAATTTATTCCGCTCCGGAATTGATACGCCTGGCATATCGGTGGTTACCGAAGAAAGTGTCAACAAGCAATTCCTCGCTTTTTAAGAATCGACTGATAACTTCGCACGAAAGCATGCGCATTGCTCATAAAAACCGAGGCATCCGCGTCAGGCTGTTGTAGTATTTTTTTTTCATAAAGAGTATGGTCATGCGAACAAACTAATTTTATTTCACGTTTATGACGTTTCACTATTTCTCAGAAACCTCGCGTGGCAAGATGTTCCGGTGACACGTCATCAAGCACTACGGGTCTTCCGTGCACGAAATGTTTCACCTTTCATTTCGCCCTTGCGATACACAAAGCGATAATGAGTGACAGCTCTGAAGAGATATCGCTGGGAATTCAATACACAAAGCGAGTGACAGTGCTTTTTGTATCGGATGTGACGGCGCTTACAGCGCGCCACCGGCAAAACGCGGAACTCCCAGACGCGACGCGCGAGGGTCGAGCTCACCTTCGTAGGACCCGCACCCTCGCACCCCGGCGCATTTTCATTAGTTCTCGGGCCCTCTAGGTGGAGCAGCCTGTATCAACGGCCACGTGTTCCGGCGTTCGGGTTTCATTCCGTGCCGATTTTACTTACTTAGCGAAAAACACCGACGTCCCGCAATGTACAACAAGAAATGGAAGTTCACAAGCTCTTGAACAACTTAAAGTTGTCGCGGCAAAACAAACATGCCCAACATATTGTGTGGTTTCTTCTTACACTTTTCTGTCGCTCTCTTGTGAATTTCTGCCTTACGCCTCGTATTGTTAATTAAATGTTTTAATATTTTTGGGGGTTATAGCCCTTCCTGCCCCCCTTGTTCAGACGCCTCCACAGTCTCGTGCAGAAACTTTGTACGCTAACCAGCGGCACGTCTCTTGAAGTCTGTCCAACGCAGACACTAAAAGTGTGTGGCCAGTGTTGAGCACTGTGTCAAGCAAGCTCTCTCAAGTATTTTTTTTTTCATTTGTGCATGGCATGTGGACGATGCAGCACTAGGCTGTGTGTTATTGATATACCATGTGCAAGGGTAACATGACGCTGCAAGAAGCAGGTTCATGGCAAGCGAGATGATGGCAATTCATTTTATTTTTCACCCAGAAATAGAACAATTGGACGTTCGTGTTCAGACATTGTGAGGTCGGTCTCTGCCTTTGAGGTACGGCAACACTGGTTTATGCTCTAAGTAGTGTTCCATGTTTTCGGATAAATTCAATAAATTCTGAAAAAGACTCGCCGCTAAAAATTTTTGTAGATTCGGATCTATCCGAAAAAATCTGAATTTCGATGGTGAAAGAAACGGTATTTTATAAATAAGCTTGGCCAGAACACAGGGTCAATGGTCCTGAGGAGAGGCCTCTCCAGTTTCCTTTCATATCCGCAGTATTGACAAAAGAAGGTTCACCGTTTATCTTGTCAAGTTTTCTTCGGGACAACTGGTCATTGTGATTCCGGGTCACGACAAAAGCCACGGTTCAAGTTTTGAGTTTGAACTTCCTAAAGGAACGTGGGGCATAGTGCTTTTATGTCAAGGAAAGCTATCATCACAGGGGGGAAGGGGCAGCTAAAGGTTCTACACACTTGTTGCCAGTTTTGTTGTGGAACAGTTAGTGATGCCGATGACAAGGGTGCAAATACCCAATCCAGCTGAAGGAATATCGTTTGGCACAGGTGAGTTTTTTTTATAAATTTAGGGCAGGTGTGTAAATCTAACTGCCCGCCTCTGAACTTTTTCTTGCTTATCTATGTCTATTTTAGTAAGCCTTGTAGGGCCATCTTCCTTTCCATCTGGGTAGAAGCTGAGGGAGAGGTAAAAGCAGAGGGTACATTGAAGCACCGGGCTCTGCTTGGAACGATCAGTGGGCATCGGCATTTGAACGTGTTCGGATGCCGATGAATAGAGACAAGGGCAGCTAGCTTTGTGTCTACCCACCGATCATTCCAACCAGAGCGCGGCATTCGACGCCCCCTGAAGCTCTCATCTCCTCCTCCCTCAATTTCTACCTGCATAGACCCTCTACACAAAATGAAACAAAAAAACTATAATGTCCATGTTTGGGGGATCGCTTCCATTTAGCCCAACCCCAAAACTAATGCGCCCTCCAAATGCTTCCGTGTCTAAGGTGCGCCGTGAGTCCACGTCCAAAATATGCCACAGCCGTTACTAGGTGGCGGACATGGGTATTTGTAGTGGGTCCAGCGTCTCGAAAAAAGATGCGGTAAATGACAAATTTTGGGCCTTGAGACGATGCCCCCTTTGGTGGTCGAGTCGGCTCTTCTGTGCAAAAATTCTTTCTGCTGTGTCCTTACTAAAGCAAATGGGATGGCGTCATATATCTTGGCCAAGTCTGCACATCTGATTCTGTCTGCAGAACTCGAGCTGGCTGGTTCTGTCTTTTACTGTCACCATGTCGAGGAAGTGGTTGTGCAATAGACTCGTCGCTCTTCTCTATGTCTGCCTGTCTTTGCTAGAAAGTGCAGGGTGCTTAACCCATCTTTCAGTGGAAGTGTTACCGCAATGATGCTTAAATAGTGGGCCAGATGGTGACTGTTCATAATTGGACTTAACGTTCGTCTTGCTGTTTTACTTGCAGTCTGTTATTTTTGGTTTGCCTCCCATTTGTAGTGTCACTCTGGGAACTCCATATATCATTCTATATTCAATGATCCCGGCAGAGGTGCGGCAGCGTAATTACAAGTCGTGCGTGTAGGGGTGTGCGAATATTCATATTCAAATCGAATAATGATTGTTCGAATAACTCTATTCAATCTTTGATTTCCTACTGTTCTAGCTTTTAAGTAATTCAATTCATTGAATATGAGTGTTGCTTAAAAAATTATGGTTTATCCAGGAACACTGTTCATATGGTGAAATAGTCTTCACAGGCATCTGTTGGATCTAAATCAAGCCTGCATTCCAAAGCCTTGACAAACAAACCATTCTGACAGAGAGGAGTCGTTTCTTGTGTTCCTCGAAGGAAGCAGCCATGCTCCCAGCTTTTAGGATGCGCTCTCCAGAAACCCGTAAACAACACCATTTTAGCTTTGTGCACCATAAACATATTCTCGGTTGTAACGTTTATAGTAGAAATTATTATTAAAATACAAATAGTATGCGATAATTGAACCGACCTCTTGTGCTAACTCCTCTTTCCATGCGGCATTGAGCGAGTTACCAGTGTGGGGCTAGGTGTCTCGAGGCATAGCTCGATTCAAACTGCTCAGCCATATCCACTGATTCATCCAGCACGCTGCATATCCATATGTGCATGGGTGGACTGGGGGCCACATCATTCAGCTTTGTTGTTAAGTGGGGATATTATCACCATTTTTATTTGGGCTTGCCTTCCTTCGTTCCACGTGCCCTGCAGGAGAATAAATGCGTAAGATTTCTAACCCATACAACTTTTTTTAACAATCTTGCAAATACAAGTTTTAGTATTCGTATTCAATTCATCATTCAACTTGTGGCCACTATTCAGCACTATTCTATTAAATTTGATTCAAGTTTAAATATTGTGGCGACAAAGTGGCACGCTCGTGGCAGCGCATGTTTGGCAGAGATGGAGCTCGTGTTTTGCTATCTACCTTTCTGTGATCTCGAAAACTATTAGTAACTCTGTTTGCTTATTCTAGAGCTAAAACACCTCCACAATATCACTATTTGCACGCCTCTAACTTCATGCCATTGCATCATTAGATGACAAGCAAACTTGATATTACTAGATAGCAAGTGAAATGATGGACATGTTCACACGAATTTAACGTAGAAAGCCTATAGTTCGCATGGAATGGGAAGTTTTATGAACAAACCCAACATAAATATGCACTGCCTCAGTAACTAGTGTTTATGAATCAATGTAAATTGCAAGTCGGCACTCATTTGTGTTGTATCCCTTGTGGGCAGTTTTGAGAGAAATTCTATGTTGTGTCTATTATGTTGCAGTGTGCACTCGCGTGCACTCATGTGATCCCTCAAAATCAGTTGTGAGTACTTGCAATGTGCATTCCTTATTCCCAATCCCCATTGCATCTGTCCCATTTAAAGGGGCAGTGCCATGATTTTGGCCCTCCCATAAATATCACTTAAAACAAAGTCCCTGATGCTTATGACCTCTAAGTAGGGTTCTCTGTTTTCGAATAAATCCTATAAACTTCAAAAACACTCGCCAGTAAACTTTTCAGCTATCCATATTTATTAAAACAAACTCAGAATTTCAAGGTTACGATGGCAAAATAAAAAAACGGAAGACTGAATTTTACAAATAAGGTTTGTCAGAGTGTCAGTGGGCCCTTAAAAAAACCAATTCAGTTTTTTTTTTTTTTTTTTTTTTTTTTTTTTATTATTTGGATTATTGACAACAGGTAGTATCCCGTTTATCTTGTTGATGTTCGTTCAGAACACTGGGCCAACACTTATGGGCAGCGACAAAAACCACTGTTCCGCTTTCCAGTTTGAACCATACTATTCATGCTTTTTAGAGGGAGGAGCTACGAGTTGTGTTTTTATAACAGTGAATGATGTGAACCTGTACATTTCATAAGATGGGAAGGGAAGCTGAAGGTTTTATGCACCCAGGGGTTTGTCTCTTTCAAAGTACCAATATTTATTGAATAACACATATTTTCAAGATTTGTCGTGGGACAGTTAGTAGTGCCAATAGCAATGGTGTCAATGTCACATGCAGCTGCAAAAATATCTTTGGATACTAATGATAGTTTGTGAATTATGTGTTTATTTTTGTCCAGACATTTTTATTTTTACTTTGAAAAAAAAAAAAAAAAGAACAAAGTAAAATTAAAGTCAGAATTTTGGAGAATCGGGGTTCTATCAAAAATAAACACTGATAAACCCTGCATTTCTAATCAAAAACAAACTCTGAAAGACAACCTCCAAATTTCACGAAAAATAAACTCAGAAAACACAAAATTCTACCTATAGACCGACATGCGGGCTTGACGTCGCGGAGCTGCGGTGGCGCTGCGATCGCGCCGGAGCCGGCTGGTGTGTGCAAAAGGGCGCACGTTTCGCATGGGCGTCGTAGCATTTCAGCATGCCACGAAGCTGTTTTGCCGTTAATTGCACCGAAATGTACAAGAAAAGTAGCGGAGTGAGTTTCCACAAGTTCCCGGCAGACTCTGAAAGGCATATATAGAAAATATCCGTGGTCGAAAAGAATGGTCGCCTTGGGCGAACGACCGTTTGTGCAGCAGCACTTTCTTGAAGGCAAGTGTGGCTTCCATTTCAATTTCCGTCCTGAGGCTTGCTTATGTGCAGGGAAACCGTCGCCTGATCAAGACCACCCGGATTTTGTTCCCACTGTGTTCGTGCACAAAGCACCGGCCAAGCGCTTTTCGCTCCACCCGCCGTGCTACCCAGCAAAAGGGGATCGGCGACAGAACGGCAGTGTTGTAGGCATTACCGAAAAAAAGTAACGAAATACGTTACTCATTACTTGCAAATAAAAGGTATGCGTTACCGAGCTACCTTACCTAAAAATAAAAGGAACGCGTTACCGCTACCAGTAAATAGTAACACACATTGCTTCTGCGTTACTTTTTAAATTATGATTTAATATGTTTTAAGGCTTTGATGATACAGATAAGCATAAGCTCATATATCAAGAAATATTATGTTCATGCAGAAATTGAACATAATTACTTTATCTACTTTTACGGTTTCACCTAAATACTCACGAGAAAAAACGCAAAGAAAAACATGGGTTGACGCCTAAAAACACAAAAAAATTAAAGTGTAATTCCTTTAAGACTTGGGAAGTAGTAACGAGTAACGTAAGTATGTTACCCGCTACTGTTTCGAAACAGTAACGAGTAGGTTACTACTTTAATGAAAAAAGTAATGCGTTCCTGGTAACGCCGTTACTTGTAAGGTGTTAACGCCAAGACTGCAGAATGGACAAAGCGTTACCGCTTGTCCTGCCTTGTGGTCGTGAGGGTAGGAAAAATATCATACCTTGACTTCAAGACGCTGTGTGTATTTAATCAATTATTGAATACACTTCCGTTGACCCACAGTATGCTGATCCCGCCGGCAGTACGGAAACCGACTCAAAGCAATCGTAGGCCTCGAGAGACTTGTACGCCTGCACCGTGCCGGCCGTGAACTGGCTTGGCGAAAACTAAATAAACAACACCGTGAGCCGTCGATTCGGTGGCAGCAACTTCACGTCGGAAGTCTAGCAGGCCTTGTTTACGGCGTACGGATCCTCGAAGGCAATGCCGTCCACGCACAGTTTGTTTCGATACCGTTGCCGTTCAGGCTCGGGCAGCGAGCTCAAATAGTCGGGCATAGCATACAACATACGTTGTCAGGAAATACGACACACAAATAAAGCTAGAAGTGTCCCTACAACGTTAAAAACGAGCGCACAGCACACAACGCAATGGCGAAAACACAAAGAGCCAGTCCGCTTTGGCCCACATAGCTACTGCGCATGCGCGGCCTTCCGGCCGTGTTGGCAAACAGTCGCTCCGCGTGTCGGTCTATAAACACACACATTAGTTCTTTTCGCTTGTTTTATAGTAGTTACAAAACAAAAACAAAAAAAATGGAAGAAAAACGAGCACAGTGTTTTTTTCCGCAGCTCGCAGCCAGAACAAGCGGCCATGTGATCTGGAGCCGATTATATTCCACCATTGTTTATCATATCCACGTGCTGGAGTTGGAAATGCACAGGACAGGAACAGAGTTTCAGACATTGTTAAGATTTGGCTATTGTCGTCATTGCAGCAACTGGACACAAGCCAATACCTGAATGGTTGTCAAGCTATTGATTATTGTGAGCCCAAATCAAGTGTCCATGCAATGCTCATGTCCAGTCTATGAACCGCATTCAATTATCACTGGGGGACTATGCCAATGCTCCAACCTCCAAATTACGTCTTCAAATTTCTCGAAGAGATTGAGAGAAAACGCTCACTTTTATTCTTGAAATTACATTGCAACAAAGAGGTTTCTTGGTCAATGGCATTGTATGCAACTACTTGGGTCCCACTAGTGCCAGTAAGCTCATGTAAGGTAAAAGACTTCTAAGGTGAGCCAAAGCTGGCTCAGAGATTGTCTTACCTTAAATAATTTTTGTTTAAAACCATATCTGTTTTTACTGTTATGTTTTATAAACTGGTGGCATAGGATACTGGCCCTTGGAATGAGTTATGCTATGATAAAGCTCGTTAGGTATACAGAGGGACCCAAAAGAAACCGGAATTTATTTTTACAGATTCAAATTTTAGTCACCTTCAAAGTTCTCTCTGCCTAATGCAATACACTTGTCGAGGCATTTCTTTCAATGCTCTAAACAGCCTCTAAACTCATCAATTTTTATGTTTTTCAGTGTTTCTTATTTTTGTTGCACATCTTCCACATTGGCAAACCATTTCACTTTCAGAACTTTTGTGATTTGGAGAAACAAATAAAAGTCACTTGGGACAAGGTCAGGTGAATAGGGAGGGTGAGGTATGGGGTTCATGCCATTTTGGTTGAAAATTGCTAAACCCTTGCGGTGTGGGCAGGCGCCTTATGGTAAACGAACTGGAATTCCCTTCCTAAATCCATAGTACGTGAATCTAACCCAAAGACGTTCCGTGAACTATGCAAGGCACACCCGAAAAGCGTTGATCCTTAACATGTTAATCTGTTAATTACTTTTTCTACATGTTATGTTCTGATATCTGTCTTATTAGTTTGTAGTTTTTTGTTTTCTTTGCGTTTTCCTATTATTTACCTTGTCGTCACTCATTTGCCATCTGTATATGTCATTTGATCCCCCCTCATGTAATGCATTTCTTCTGAAATGCCTTTGAGGTACAATAAACTGAACTGAACCAGTCTCCTGTTTGCCAGAACTCGATTTGTCATTTTGCCTACACGAGATAACAGCAGTTTCTGACCAAAACGGTATGACCACTGTACCCCACCATCCCTATTTACCCAAATTTGCCACGCGTGACTTTTTTGTTTTTCTGGATGAGAAGGTTCTTAAAGGGAAACAGTTTGCCATTGTGGAAAGAGGTAAAGCAAGAAACGGCAGAAGCACTGAAAGTCATCAACATTGACGAGTTTAAAGGTTGACGATTATGAGAAATTCTTGACAAGTGATTATAATGCAATTAAATGCAAAAGTGCAGGCGAGCTGGACAAGAATGACCTAGCTGTGCTTGGAGATTTGTGTTTGTCCTTTGTCTCTCTTGTTCCCCTTCTCCAGGGATTATTTTCGTCATTCTTGGCAGGTGTTTGCATCAAGCAGATAGTACTTTGAAAAATGAATGTGTAAAAATAAATACTTGATTTTGTAAAAATGAATTTCGGTATCTCTTGGGTCTACTCTCGTATAATGTGCCGTGCTTGGAAGCTGCATTGAGCCACTATAAGGGGAAAGGTAACAGAGAGATTCTTCATTGTCCATCCATGGGCATTATGGGAGTGCTTTACTCAAATTTACAATATGCAGTTGTTTACTACACGAGCTCATATACCAATGTAAAACAAAATGCAAGATTTTGTACTAAGCTGAAAAAAATGCCTGTGTCTATTTTCCTGCTGAATCACTGCAATAAAACATTTCATTCTAAAAATACAATATGCATTATGACACTATGATGTTTCATATGCTAACTAATGCCCAGCACTTATTCTTTTGGGGCTGAGGAATTCCGAATAAAGTTATTGTTATTCATACGATTTACTTTAACAACTCGCGTGTTAGCATCTCAATAATTGGACTTTTACTGTCAATATCTAAGGTAGGCTGTTTTCTGGGGTTGCACATTGAAATCAAGGCAGCTACTCTAAACTGAGGGCAATGTCACTCTCTTGACCCGATTTCATGCGTCTTCCCAACAGGTCTACTCAAGACAGTGTCAAGCGGAAGAGCTTCGAATGAAAGGACAAGAACGAGCTCTTTTTGCGAGAAAACCGATTGGATAGAGGCACTGAATAATGTCATGCATGTGTTGTTTCCACATCCTGTTTATACTTTTGAGGGATGTGCACCTCATGCCTCTCTTGTATATCCATCTACTGACTGATAGGAATATGTAATGTGCATTACCTCCATCAAAAACTAAGCATATATTACTTTTTTTTAGGAATACATTCTAAACATTGTGTGATGGTGTGCTTGTTTATGCATATAGGTTTCCTTTGGCTCTGGTGTTCTTGAGGTAGTCTTATAAATGTGCAGGTCACAGATTTGTTTATTTATTGTGGGTGAGCAGTGCTACCCTTTCTCTTGTCTTCCCCCTTTCAGCTCGGTGCAGCTTTTGTTCTGCGTGTTGCAATACCACTAAAAAATGATGTATCTTCCCAACAGACTTTGTAGGCTTCTACGATGAGAGGGAAAGCTTGAACCATCAGGACAGCGAGAGTCAACTCTCCTTCCAAGACTGGTGGACAAGGCGGCCATGGGCGAGGCAAGCGCGACAAAGGGACAAATACCAGTGCCGCTTTTGTCCTTACACTGCGCGGCAAAAAGGTTGCATCACCATTCACGAAAGAATGCACACAAAGGAGAAACCCTACAGCTGCCTAATCTGTCACAAAACGTTTGCACGGAAGGGTCAGCTGGACTGCCATAAAAGAGTGCACACGGGTGAAAAACCGTTCCGGTGCCAGATCTGTCACCGGCAGTTTTCGGAACGGCGCCGCTTGGTGCGTCACATGAGGATCCACACGGGGGAGAGGCCGTATAGATGCCAGTTTTGCCAGCAGGCGTTTGCTCAGAGCACCCACCTGTTGGCTCACGAAAAGATACACACGGGTGAAAGGCCATTCAAGTGCACCACGTGCGGGAAAACATACAAATTGAAGCACAGCTTGAAGCTTCACGAGAGGACCCACACGGGAGAGCAGTCGTACAGGTGCGAAAGCTGTGGAAAGGCATTCTCGCTGAACCGATATTTAACTGAGCATCGGAAAAGGCGCCACATGTGATGGATACTCATCACATGTGGCTTTTCTGATTCTGTGGTCAATTGAATTTAAGAAAATAAATGCAGGTAAAGGACAATTGAATTTAATTCCATTGACCAGATATTGCTCATATATAAATTATTGAATTTGTATTAATCAAATCAGTAAGCCGCACTTTCTTGTCGCCAGGTATTTCAGCACACTGACAACACTGCTTTGGTTCTTGTAAGGAAGGATGAATTTGATGCTATGCTTTGTGGCAGGTTTAAAAAAGCAGGACGATCTCCTCCCGTAAAGCCCTCCACTTCAGCAGAGCAAACATGGAAGGGAGGTGAGTCAACATCACCTCAATAATGCCGTAGCGCAGATAGAGATATCATCAGCGAAGGCCAATGCTGATCACTGATTGGACATGACGATTGCATCAATGTTCGTCTCAAACTTGACTCGAAGCCGAGCGCTGACGCACCACTCGTTTCCAATCTGTTCGGCGTTGGCCTTCGCTGGTGACTCTGGAATGTCAGAATCATGGCCTTGTGTTCTAGGCGTTGTTGGGCGAGTGGATTTGTCTCCCTCTCTCACTTCCTGTCCGGCATTTGCTTGGTAGAGTGGGAGTCTGTGCAGGAGGAGTTTATTTTGCGTTTCTTAATTTGCAACAGTGCATAGATTTTCATTCCAGATATGGACTAGTGGCATCATTCAAAAACAGGCATATGTTTATTGACATCAGTAAAACAATTACTGTGGTTCCATAATCACAAGTTGTTAAAACTTATTGTGCCATTAGCCTTAAGGCCCGTTCACACTCTTGCGACCTCTTAAAACTGGGTTCCTTAAAACCTTTTACAAGAAGAGGACACACTGGCACCATCTATTGGGTAGGAGTGTAAACTTGGCGGTCCGGCATATTTTCTGTTTCTCTTGTGCATTATCCTTTCTTGGCTCGAAAAACTTTTGTCAACGTTACAAACGAGCCTTTCTTATAAGTATTGCGCACATTTGACCTCGGAAATCCCGCAAAACCTTCGCTCTTGTGAAATGCAGTGCCAGGGTCACCGCATAGATGGCGCCAGCGTGCCAGTGTGTTCTCGAAATTTTAAGAGGTTTTAACAAGTCTCGTCTCTCTCGGGCGTACTCGGTTGCAAGAGTGTGAACAGGCCTTTACATGTGTCCAACTGCAAAAACCAAGAGTTCTCCACAAAAGTATGGGTCTGGCAACAGAAGTAATAAAACAAACTCCGGACAAGGGACAACATTGTCCCTCGTCCGGAGTTTGTTTTATTCTTTCTGTTGCCAGTCATTGTTACCAACATGCTCTTCACTTAATGGGTATGAGTCGTCAGTAAAATATCTGGGTATGTTTTATATTTTTTATGATGTATCCTGAAGCGCACACATCGATTGCCGGGCCAAGTGCCTTCGAGCAGTGTCCACCTATCTGGATTGCAGCTGACACTCAACTGAAATGGCTTTGAGATTTAAAGTGTGCGAGGTACTTGAATTATTCAAAAAAGCAAACCAGCTGAAAAAGGAAGGAAGGAAAAACAAAAGACAAAAGAAAAAAAGTATAAGAACTAGTAGAAGAGCAGGATGATTTATTAAAATGGTCCTCCAGCAGTTGGTTGTCTTCTCTGTTTCTCCCTCCTTGGTTCCACCTGTGATTTACGAGACAACTTGAAATGCAGCATATGGAGCGATATTGGGTCATTTAGAAACTAGTTTAAAAATCGTCATTATAAATTTTTTTGCATTAAAGATTGGACGGTTTGCTCTACCGAAATATTTACCAATGTTAACAGGCAAACTTTTTCAACTGCAGTCACTTGGAGCTTGTAAAAGAGAGCTTGGTGTATCGACTATGATACCTGAATTGTTGTACGGGCTGTATGAAAAGCTGCATATTTTCTTTTTTGCTTTCCTTTTTTATGTGGATATTTGTAATATAAAAAAAGAATTATAACTAGTATTTCTGCTGTTGGGCCTCACATACAAGCACTTTTGTGGGCCTGTGTAAGATTATGAATTTTTTGTTGTGCAATAAAAACAACGACCTTAGTGTCATTACCAGTGGAAAAGATGTGTAGAATGTACTCATTTATATCCAGTGCTGTTCTCAAAACTTTTCATGTACACCAACACGGTGTTTTGTTGGCAGTGTCCTTTGCAATGTTTCGTAGGCTAGCCCTTCATAAAAACAAACTGTTTGTCCAAATATTTATTTTCAAGGTACCCCTGCAAAATATTGACAAATGATAAAAGAGGCTGCCATGTAATATCTGTTGACAAGTACACGAATAAAAGAGAATGCCAATTTCTTTGTTTTTCGTTTACAAAAAAAAAAAGTTTTTTCATTTGGCTTTTGAAAAGTAAATGCTAGTCCGGATATGTGAGTAATATGAACAGTAGGGTGCCTTTTGTAACTCTGAATTGTTTAGGAATACATTGTTTCACTCGCATAAGACATTTTTCATCTATAATTATGCTATGTGAACGAATCAAGCGAGATAAGGTTTCACGGAAGAGATGGTTGTTTAAGCGAAAACCAATTTTCAATCATATCCTGGATTGATGCTAAACCGCTTTGTGGTTTACTATGTAACTTTGAGCTCATACACGTCGGGAGAAAACTTCCTACATTTCTCATTTTGTTGTTTGTGAACACTTAATTAATATTTGCATGACTTAAACATGCAAACATTCTAATATTCATATTTATTAAATTGTACTATAGGTTGGAGATAATAAACGCCGGTGGTCTTAGTTTACATGTAAATTCTGATTTTTTTTTTAAGTTGAATTTCTAAACATTGATGGCCTATGTGCCTTTCATTTCATGTATGAGAAAGCATTTGCAGTTACCGAATTTGGGCACATTTATTCGACATAACGTTTGTATTTGGGACATTAAAATGTCACAAGCGACCACCACAGCATTTTGTGGTGGTCCGCTTAGCTCTGAAGTGGGCTTCTCTCGTGACACTTGTGCATGGAGGCGGAAAACCGGCCTCCATGGCGAATCCCTATCATTTCGTCGAAACTCGTTTCGTGAAATTACGTTTCATTGACAACTTTTCATGGATACACGTTTCATGGACACACGATTCGTCGACGCTATTGTTTCGTTAACACTTGTTACTCGAATTGCATGCTGTATGGACATCTCGTTACGCATGTATCACTGGGGTGTACGTTAATCCACCCCCCCTCGGCGAAAGTGTGTGGCGGCTCTTTGCAAAAATGTTAACCCACCTGACCAACCCGTACACGCCACTTTGCAGCTACAGTCTCGTGCAGCTTATTACAGAAAAAAAGATCATTTGAGCTGTCGATGACACAATTTGTCAATGAAACATTGCGTGTTGATGAAACGTTTGATGAACTGATTGCCACTGCTCCATGGCTACTGTTGAAGGCAGCTAGCTTAGCCAAAACACATCTTTCAGACGAGTCCATATACCATATTCAGAGCACTACTATGCGACTGGTGGTTTTTTTCCTGCGGCCGCTTCATGAAAGCGTGCGCTCGGCTGTAGGCTGCAACCTCAGCCGTAGTGAGATGTGGTCGTCCACACCTGTAAATCGAACCAGAATAACGACATTCATGCTTTTGCATTCATAACTTGTAAAAAGTGCTTAGGTGTCTTCGGATTTTTCTTTTATTGAGATCTAAGGTTTAGTAGGGATTGCTTTACTGACAACTTGAATAATATAATAACTCGCAAAGAAGCAAAAATAATATTGCAAGCATTCATTCTTTGTCGTGCATTTCATTTGAGCTATCGTTTGTTGCCAAAAGGACCAACGTTGGAAACAGCTGGAAGAACCAAAGGGTTAAGCTGAAGTTCAAGTATCAACAGTTTGGCACGTGACCCCCCTCCCTTTCTATTCACATTTGCGAGACAAACTAATGTTTAATTACAGAAGGAGGGATCATGTAACATGCGCGTTTTCCTTTCAGCAGGGCGGAAAATGAAAATCGGGAATTAATTCGGACCATTTTTACTGTGATTTAATTTAAATCTTCACAGAAGAAATAATCCCGAAAATCATTTTTATTTACCATTTGTCTAACCTTTGATATGGTATGCCTTCCGTGTTGGTTTTTAACTGAACTCAAGGAATCGTCATTCATGAAAGATATATATCAGATTGAACACAGACAGAAAACTCTTAGCAAATCGGGTCACTTAGAAACAGAACGCGAAAAACAAAAATCAAGACTTTTTAGCTAATTTAGAATATCAAACTGTTTTTGTTCTACTATGGCGGGGATTACGCCAATAAAAAGTTAAGTGTGCACTTTACAGTAATTTTCTCCGCATTTTTATCATAGAGTGATCGGATTGATGAATCGGACATGTTGAGCAATTCAGGATACAACAAACTTTGCATGATTTTTGTCACTGCAAAAATAATCTACGCATTCGGTCTCTTCCTCGAATCGACGAATTCCGTATAGCGCCGGTCGAAACCGAAAGTAGGTAGCATATTTTAAATACGTGCACTCTCATTTAAAACTTAGTAATTTAGTAAAAAAAAATGTTATTAAAAAGGAATCATGTCCCGAAACTTCAAGCTACCTCACAAATGTGGTAAACACCCGAAACGTTTGACGATAATCGCGAGAACACGACACATGCTGCCATCTGTTTAGAGTCGCAGAAACTAGACAAAAAAATATAAGGAAAAAGAAGTCGATTTCGAAATCGGCGAGGTCGAGAACTTCAGACCCCGCGAATTTCACTTTCATCGTCTGTTGGGAAGAAAAGATATCTAACGAACACTGACATCGCCGGTCAAGTCAACAGGTAAATAGCGACCAACTAACACGCTGACAGCTTCTGCTCGTTTCACTGGTACGGAGTGATGTTCATTCGTAAACGCGCTCGTACGTTTCTCCCGTGGAATATGCCACATCGACATCACCCCTAGTCCCGTTGAAACCACTGTGGTTGAAACTGTGATGACCTGTGTATGACTGGTGGAAGTAACCAGAGCTTTTCGCCGACGTATTCGTGCACATTTCTTGATGGACTGAGGCGAGCACTTGTCACGACCCAGGTATGTCTACCCGCAGAGCAAGGTACCGTCGAAATGACTCTCTCGATGGTTCGCGTTCTCACGTCCATTCGTCGTTTTTGTTTGTACGAATGGCTTCCCGCTGCAGGTGGCTGTGGTCGTACTTCTTTTGCCTGCTTGGGTAGAGCTCTGAATTTTGTACGGCGTCATAATTCACGCAGCAAAAGAGGAACCTACGTTCGCGCGAAGTGCGCCTATTTATTGTAACGCGTGCACCACACAGGCAACAATGATTTATTCCCAACACACATATCCTACTTATTCAACACATCTCTTGATATAAAACATGAGGTCTGCTCACTGGCACATAGTAGATTTTGTTTCTTTCATGAATGAACTTTGTAGTTATGTGGAAACTCTTAAAAACAGCCTTCACATTGTTAGCCGGCCGGGACATGTTGAAGCGTTTAACAAAATTATTCTAGAGAGCTGGAAATTAGGACATTGCACTTCAGTACGGCTACGGTGCCTGGAATGTGCCTGCAATTAGTGTGCTTGGTATATTGTTTTTCCGTGCATTGGAACAGGTGCTCGCTAAGGCAACAAATAATATTGCTATAGAAGCTTGCAAGGGAATGCTTTGGGTCGACGTGATCTAGCACTCTTTTCCGATAGCTGCAGTAAGCAGATAATGGAGTCGGTCAAAAGCAAACGATGGCGTTCAGACGAAAGCAGACGACGGCGCTCGGTCGAAAGCAGCCATCACCAACGTTTGCTTGCCGCATCTATCAAGAGATGGCGCCACCCGCACAACTCTCGGTTAACTTCGTCCGCATCTTAGCGAGGCAAGGTTTGCGACGCGGCTGACTTCTGTAGGCACGTGTTTTACACCAAACTCTGTCCTCCGACGTCCTTGTGCAGAGGGGAGCATGGAGTCCCTTTGGACCCTCGTCGGCCTGCACCCTTACGAGGTGGTCTACGAGCAGGGGGTGGTCCTGGTCCGTCCCGAGAAGGTGTGGCCTCCAGGGAAGTCCCTCCCCAAGGAGGTGACCCCCGTGGGGCCCTTCCTGCGGGTGCCGGAAGGGGCCCTGTCGAAACACCAGGATTTCCTCAAGGGGCTGCGGCCCGAAACGGTCGTCTTCGCGGACTGCCTCCCGTTCGGGTCGAGCAAACGCTTCGATCATGCCGTTGCTCAGGTGCGTCCACCGCTAGAGTAACAGTATGTGATCCACTTGCAGTGCAGATTATCGCGGTGGTCTCAGCTTTCGGTTCTTAAAGTATTGCGGGAAGCAATGGGTGCTCTTGCATGAGATGGGGTGGGCACGGCACTATGCAGCGGGGACGCACCGTACATGAGTCATTGTGCACCTTTGGTGGCTTAAAATGTGTCGGCTGCTTCTGTCGTCTGCTGCGTCAGTGTTCTAAACCACCACTGGAATTATAAACAAAAATGCAGTTGCACAGTCTCCTCTTGGTCCACACAATTTTTTAAAGGTTTAAGAAGCTTCCTGCTTGTCAGATTTCAGAGAAAGAGCTACTCTTCGCAAACACAACGCGAAAAATATGTCCCGTCCTAAACTCTGCGCTTCCCCCCCAGCACTTTGGATTGTTTTGGCACAGCTGACCCTTTTTCACTAGTGAGGACATGGCGGTGAAAGGGAAAGGATGGCGATACTTTGGCTCTGCCATATTTACCTACAGTACCCACTGCAAGATGCCGACGAGCTGGTTGTAAAGTCACAGAATCTTCCCCAAGTTCCGCATCATCTGCTTGGACGAGCTTTCCGGTTGGTTGATGTCGGCCATCATAAAGCCGGGAGAAAATATTTGCTCCATTCCTACACTGTTGTGGCAGAGGCAGTAATATCGGAATGTATCGTGCGTTGCTTCGTGGTGGTGTTGTGCAGAAGAGCCTGTACGTATCTCGGGCCTCAGTGGTGCGAAGATAGTCGTTGCATAGCATCTCTCGTCGTGAGCACCGTCGTGTGTAACGCAATGCTTTATATTTTTGGTAGGTGGCAGAGCTGCAGAGCTTGGGAAGCACTGCTTTGCAATATTTTCCTACCTATAGTCAGCAGACTATACATGTTTAAAATTTAATAGTATATGCTGTGCAGTTTATCTAATGGTGCAGGCTACAAAAGAATTTGTTTTTCAATATTGCTTTTTTTCAGGGTGGTCGTTGAGATTATGCTGTCTCATGCTAGGCATTAATCAGCAATAAAAGCTTAGTCTGTCAGTTTGTTGCTTTTGCCCTCGGTGTTCCCGTGGGTGGCGCACAAGGTAGCAGCACCCAAGCCTACAACATCGGTCAAGCTTGATCTCAATGGCACAAACACCCATTTCTTGGAATTGTATAATCCAGTTGTTCTCAACCACTGATGTGTCGGCGATTCCTTCTGGCTTGACAGAGGTGATGGGGCCCCATTTGCCCGGATGGGGCCCCTGATTACAATGACAAAAGGGTATGTAAGAAAACTAAATGCATGGAAATCCACTTTGAAGCTTTTAAATGAAAAGTAATCAACCCTAATCACTTGGATTCCATCGCTTGGTTTGTCTAGCTTTGTGGGACAGCCAGCCTTAGTAATGAAAGAAGTTTTGTTGCTTGGCTCGACTGAAGGTCGAGGGCTTTGGGGACCTTAAGAAGGCCTTTGGGCACCCCAAAGGGTCCACGGACCCCCATTTGAGACCCACTGGTATATTCATTACTAGAGGTAAATAAGTGACTGCGACATCTTTCAGAAGCCACGGTTAAGGGCAACACAAGATGGGCTCTTCCAACACGCATTTCATGTGCTAGTCTTCCCCCTCTCCCACATCCCCTCTCTCCTCTCTCTCGGGTTTGATCAATGCCTCTGCGTCACGGCCACCAAATCGCTACAGGAAGCGACGCTTTGAAAGGGGAAGGGGTCATATAAACGTGCTCGCGATTGGGAACACACTGGTAAAAGATGAGAAGGAGTTCCGAGTATGAGCTCCTTAAAAATGCATTATAAGTTTCTATCGGCTCGAAATCTTCTTCCCACGCCTCTCGTCAACACGGTAATGCCCCGAACAATGAAGCCACAAGCGCCGCGTCGGCGTTCGGCTGGGACTTGCGTTGAACGTGTCAAGACCCGATTCCCAGCTGAATGCCGACGCGGTGGTTGCGCCCAGTCCACGACCCGCGCTGGCCGCGGGCAGACGACGCAGAAGACGAAGCGCTGTGGCCTCGTCATCGAGGAGGCACTGCTGGTCTCCTGCAGGTTTTCTCCCGGACGCCGACGGTGGTACTGGTGCACAACACGAACCTCCTGAGCTCCCTGGTGAAGGGCTTTGCGGGTATGCGGACGCTGTACCTGCTGCACGACTTGAGGGTGCACGTGGGGGCGAGGGACCCCGGCATGGTGCACGTCGGCCCCTTGGAGCTGCGTCAGTTGTACGGGGACTGCTCGGCCCTGGGTGTGAACCACCTGGTGGTGGACACTGAGGCGGCCTGTGCCCTGGCCGGAGTTTGCCCCAACGTGAGTGGTGGCCGGCCCCCCTGGCTCGGAGCGGCCGGGTGGTCAGCTCGGGACGTTGGTGCTTTTTATTTAACCGTTTAAGCACCATGCCCGAGTGTACCTGGGCGTGCTCATATGCGGGTTTCAGTTTATATTTGCTCACTACCTCTCCCATCTGGGCTGTCGATTTTATTTTTTGGCATGTGGGGCAATGTCTTGTATCGTACTAACACCTGTTGACGGCACGTGAAAAGTTTTGTTTAGGGGTTTTCGTCTCCGGGTTGCTCCTTCGTTCTTCCAGAAAAGCTAATCTTGAGTCATTCAAACATTAAAAAAGAAAATGTTGGTCAAAATTGTTTTGAAACGAGATAGAGGGGCCACTTTGCATAGTACCGTTCCTCGAAAAGTATAATGTGAGAAAAATATCCTAGGTTGGAGGCATACAGACATCAATGCGGAGTGTAAGTCGTCTGGTTGTTGCACAGGGGTCGCGGGGACGTCAGAATGATGCCGAGCTCTGATTGGCTTTGATTGAAAAGATAGTGGGTAGATCTCAATACTAGATGCCCTGAGGTCTACCCACTATTTTTTTCAGTCGGCCAATAAGAGCTCGGCGTTATGACATCCTCACAATTCTTGTGCAAGAAGCAGACAAACTTGCACTCCGCATTAACTTTCAGCCCATAGCTCATTGTGTCTTCGATAAGTACACTTCATAATCATGCTACTCTTTTTCTGCATGGGACCGCAATATTTGTTCGACATGTGGGAAAAGAAACCCAGCTTTCGAAAAGTCAATGCAGAATACAGTTTTAACGCAAGCAAAGTAGACATTTGTGCAACCATCGTATTGCTGTTGCCATAGCCTTAGCTCTTTCGTCATGAGGTAAATTTAGTGAGCCAATGTCATGCTAAGCTTTGAAGGACACCACTCTGAGTAGCATGGTCAACTGACTGGTGCCACTATTGGACATGTGATCACCTGACCGTGTGATGTGCATCAGGCCACGCCAGGTCACGTGACCTTGTGGTGTCACGTGATATCGCATTATCATGCGACTCACAGTGACGTCAGGCAACACGTGACATCAGGGTGTTGCACTTCCCAAATTTTTATGTTGTTTCTTTTCGGACTTGACAGATTTTTCTAAAAAATGGTGGGAAAGTTATGGCCAATTCGCCTGGGCCCGCATCGCACCGGTGCAGTGCGGTTCGTGGTACACAAAAGGCTAGAGGGGTGAGGGGAGCTTCCTTCTCTCCTCGCCAGTCTTTCGTGTACTAAAGTGGAAAGAGTTTACTGCACCGGACGGGTGCAATGCGGGCCCAGACGAATCGGCCATTACATTAACACGGTCTGTGCAGGTGGGCTTTACGGCCAGGGCAACCTAGTAATATAGGGGGATAGTTGTCACGATAAGTTGGATAATTAACTAGAGTTTGTAAATTATCTTTCTAGTTAATGAGAATAAACCTATGGTTCTATTTAGAAACTTTGTAAGGGTCATCAAGTACTACCTGTAGCAATGCCACAGCATGCCGGAGCCCGCGCGAGAAAGACAAGCTGCTAGGTTGACGAGTCTATTCCGTCTGTCGATTCAGTATACAGACCAACACGCATCGACGCGGCTCTGTTTAGCAACACGGCCAGAGGGCTGCGCATGCGCAGAAGCTATGTGGGCAGAAGCGGCCAGGCTCTCCGTGTTTTCGCCATTACCTTATGTGGCATGCGCTCGCTGTTGACGTTCTAGAGACGCTTTTAGCTTTATTTGTGCGTCGTATTTCCTAGCTTTTGTTGTATGTTATGCCTGACTATTTGTGCTCGCTACCTGAAGCTGAACGGCAGTGGTATCGAGACAAACTGTAGGTGGTTGGCGTTGCCTTCGACGATTCAAACACCGTAAACAAGAACTGCTGGAGTTCCGACGTGAAGTGAAGTTGCTGCCACCGACGTCGATGGTTCACGTCGTCATTTATTTAGTTTTTGCGCCAAGTCTGTTCACGTACAAGTCTCTCAGGCATACAAGTCTCTCGGGGCCTACAATTACTTTAAGCCTGTTTCTGTGCTGCCGGCGGGATCAGCAAACTGTAAGTCCGGAGAAGTGTATTTATTAATTGATTAAATATGTGCATCCAAACGAGATCTCAATTGGTAAGACCAGCAGCATCTCCGATGGTGATCTTTTGGTGCTCTGCGGCGTCCGTCGGTAGTTGAGAAGTACCTAACCCCATCAGATTGTCTTCCGTGTTCCCTTCCTTCATTTTCCAAAGGCCATCCTTTACAGTTTGAACCACTCTTTCTGATGCTCCATTGGATTGAGAATGGTACAGAGCCGTCTGGAGGTGCGTAATGTTGTTAATTTCCATAAATGTAGCAAACTCTTCACTTGCGAACTGCGTTCCTTTATCTGAAACTACGGTGCGCGGTACGCCGAAACGACTGAAAATGCTACGTGGGCCGCTGACCGTCCTCGTTGTGTTGGCGTGTTTGATGGGCATGGCTTCGATCCATTTAGTGTGGGCATATGCAACGGGTGCCGGCTTCCCCGCTAACGGCCCAGCAAGATCTAAATGTTTACGAGACCACTTATCTTCGTTTTTCAGCCAATTTACCGGGGGAGCTGCCGTTTGCATGCACAAATCGGTTACGCATTTCTTGCAGCGAGATGATAGGTAGCTCTCCAACATGATGCTCTGGCCCGGGCCACCAAAACGTCGACTGCGCAATTGATTTCAATGACGAAGAACTTTCATTTCACGCAGAAGTTGCAGCATTCTCTTTTGGGCTTTGGCCGAGAGGACCATTCGAGTTCCCCAGTACACCGGCTCATGCGCTACCGATAACTCCAGCTTACGATCGTAACAAGGCGGCAAGGGCGGCGCCAGAAACATTCTGCTTCTGGGCCAGCCATGGAGTATGTGGTGTTTTGACACGAGTTGGAGCGGAATTTCTGCGTTGGTCACCACTCCCTCGTCCATGCTTTTGAGAGCCAACATGCTCTGGGGTCTTGCCTTTGGTAGCCAGCTCCTTTCACTGCAGCAGAAGTCTGCCGAGGGCACCTGAATTCAGTAGCTGTCTCTCTGGCACGTACTGCAGCTCGCAGCAGTAGCCACCCAAGCTTAGCGCCCAGCGTTTGATGTGAGTGGTGGCCATTGCCGGTGTCTGGCGGTCAGTTGGTCCGTTGGGAGCAGTCCCAGGAAGGGATGGTGTTCGGTAAGCAAGGTAAACTCTCGACCCCGACCTGAAAGGTAATCCCGACATTTTATCCCGCAAAACAGAAGTGCCAGCGCCTCTCGCTGCCGTCGAAAATAATTTAGTTCAGCTTGGGGTAATGTTCTGGAGGGAGAGCCAATTGGTTTGTGCACGTTGCCGGCAGTGTGGAACAGAACTGCGCCTGCGGGTTATGCAGACGCATCACGTTTTAACTTTAAATCCTTTGACAGATCAAAATAAAGCGGGACTTGGGCATCTTTTAACGTACTGTACGCTTGGCGTTGTTGACAGTGCCTTCTTTGTGCTTGTTTCCACCGCCACTGTGCATTCATTTCCACGAGTCGATACAGAGGGAAAAGCAAAGCAGACATGTTTGGCAAAAGTCTGGAGTAAAACGCCAACGTTTCAAGGAACAAATGCAGGTCACCAATGTTGCGCACACACTGGGTGCTTGCGTGATGGCCTTCACATTTTTTTCTGTTGGCTGGAGGCCATTACGGTCTTTCCGATGACCGAGATAGGTAACAGCCGGCTGGCAAAATGTACACTTGTTCTGCCCTAGTTTAATGCCGTGTTCGCGGAAACGCTTCAACAAGTTTTTCAGCTACTCCCTGTTATCATCCCTTTTCTCGGCAACAAGCGCGTCGTTCAGATACCCTTGAACGCCCGGTAGTCCTTCCAATACAACATCCATTTTTCTCTTAAAAATGGCCGGAGCAGAGGAAGTAACAAATGGAATCAATTATAACCAAATAAGCCTCTCTGAGTGTTGATTACACAAAGCTTTTGGGCGACTTTGTCCAACGGCACCCGATTATAAGCATTACGTAAGTCAAGAGTGCTAAAAACTTTACCGCCGTTTCAACAGGCAAGCGTGTCTCGAACCACGGGCAAAGGATACTGTTCAACTGTGCAAGCTGCGTTCAAAGTGGTTTTAACATCTCCGCAAATTCTGTCCTTGTTATCTTTCCTAAAGGTGCCCCAACAATATTTGGACTTGGGTCAAATAGTTGTGGTAGTTGTTCCCTGTCACGTCTGGAGTAAAGAACTGGAAAACCAGTTTTGCCCGAGTCCATTAATCCTTGTTTTTTTTAAACTGTCAAGCAGTTATTGGGCACCTCCCAACCACTCTCAACTCTTACACCGACTCCAGAGTCACGTGAGCAGTGACGTGTAGCAGGGTGCGCTGGAGAAACAGAGTAGCCGGTCAGATTCTCTTTCGGAGCCTCGAGCACACGCTGCCTCTGCTTGCGATTCACATAGCTACCTTTAAGCTTGGTCTGAGCAATGTGGAGAGTGGGGAGAAAAAGGAGGAGGAGAAGGGAGGGGGAGGAGGGAGGGGAGGGGAGGAGCGAAGCGCTTGACTTACCATAAGGAAGTCGGGTCGACAAAGTAGGAACGGGGTAAGACTCGGAGAGAGGAATGGTTTTGTTCACCTTGAGGAGATGGCACCGCTAAAACTGCATATAGTATAATTTTGTCCATGATACGAGGCTTTTGACACACTTACGTTGAAACAACAATATTTATAGATTATGGGCCATTATGTGCCTTGGATTGAGCACATAATGGCCCATCTTGCCAACTTATTACAATGCAGCCAGCCTTCCACCTTGCAGCTGCAAATTGCGAAATATTCCCATTGTTTGTTTGCTACTACACAACGGAATTGCGATACCTCCAAAGAATGAGGCGGCTTGTCTGTCCCTTTCAGTAACATAAACAATATAAAACTTAATAACTACAGATTTTTTCGAAGTTAATATATTGTTGCACCACACCTTTAACTCCTTTTAGGCCAACTGGTGACTTTTAACGGGGAACTTGTGAAAGGGCTGGGATTCCCGAGGAAAGTGTGACGGAATGCCCCAGAAACTGTTGCGCAACGTGCAACACGTTCTTGAGAGAGCAACCTACAAAAGAATGCACAATTGAGAAGGACTAGTCATTACGTGAGAAGAAAGGAGAAAATTCCGAACGTGCCCCGACGGGAATCGAACCTAGGCCCCACAGTCACGAGCCCGATGCTCTGTTTGCTGCGCTACAGGGGAGACTTGCGGGGAGGAAACACCGTTAAAACTCGCTGTTCGCACGCCAAACGTCTTTGCCCGTCGTTCGGCGCTTGCGTTTGAACAGGGAGTAGAGACGAAGGGCAGCTAGTTTTGCATCTACCTACTAATCATTCCGACCGGAGCTTGATGCTGCGACATGCCCGCATGCTCTCATCACCTCTCCGTCGGATTCTATCCGTATAACCCGAGGAAGCTAAAAGAAAAATTCGGTTGGAACCAACTTGGTTACTGAAAGCTTCTACACTTCTGTTTTCGTCCTCCTGCTCGTTTTGTGCTTTCGTACTGTTACATCTGTTCCAACACGCTCATCAAAATCTTCAACCATGTTGTCGAATTAAGCAATTAGCTGCAGACATAACTGAAAGAGCTGCAGCCGGTCACATGTAAATTTTTGCGCTAGCAGGTAAACAGATTTTGTGTCTAGGTCACATGACATCAAGCCGTGTGAAGTCATTTTCCCCGCTATATCTAGCGGGGAAACTGAATTCGTGTACAGGCCACGCGACCCCAAATCATGCGACGTCATTTTCCTCGCTAACTTTAGCGAGAAAACTGAACTAGGGGGTTCCAATCATGTCACATCAATTTTCCCGCTAAATCTAGCGGGCAAACTGAATTTGCGAAAAGATCAGATGACATCATTTCCCACTTTAAATTTAGAAAGGAAGATAAGCAGCCAGTAACACCTTTAAGTGGCCTGAAAATAAAATAAAAAAACAATTATCGCTTAAAAAAGAAACTGTGAAGTTTGTTGCAAATTGTAAAGAATACTGTGGACACACATTTTGTAGATACCAACTTTACCTGTAGGGTTGGGATAAACTTTCGAGTAAGTGTAGCAGAGGAACAAGAGAAATCGTCGATTTCACCATCTGCTCAGTTGACAGAACTGGAGACAAACCTGGAGCAGATGGCCGCACTGCCGTCGGAGATCCTGAGGGTGTTCGACATGAGGGGGAGTGAGCTGCGCTCCTGGAAGAGCCTGGTCCTCGGTTCGAGCCTGTCGAATGCAGACGTGCCGACCTCCGAGGAGATAGTCTCCATGGCCGCCCAGCGGAACCCGGTCTTGCGCCACCTGCAGGTGAGCTCCACCGCTTATTGCGCGGCATTCTAAATTACCGAGAGTCGATGACGCCTCATTTAGGGGCTTTTTTTTGTCTGCACTCTGACGAGGTAGAGTTGACATAGATTATCCGACGTTGCCATCTGGAGACGGTCTAAAGACGACGCCTGGGTGCTTGAGTGCTTCGGGAATTCCATAACGACTTTTGCCCAGGTCTACGGAGCGTCGCTGTCTGCAATCTACGCCATCGTGGACTTCGACGAGATTGCCTCGCTCTCCATGAGGGCAGAGTCCCGCTCCATATGGAACATGAGCTTCTGCTACGAGCTCCTCGACAAGTTCAGCCTGACTTCGCTCGCCCTCAAAGGCTTCCTGGGGATCGACTTCTCCGCGATTGCCGCACGCTCCGCCAGACTCCGGAGACTCTCGGTCACCTCGTGTCACACCTCGAAGCGGCTCGTGTCCAAGAGCTCCTTTCCGGAGCTGGACACTCTGGAACTGGACGTCCTGACCGACGACGAGCTCCAGAGCCTTCTGGCGGCGTGTCCGAAGCTGGTGACCCTGAGGCTTCGAGGCCTCGCGGCCAGCCGTCGCTTCTTGAGCACGTTCCCGGGGAACTTGTCTCTCAAGAGGCTGGAGCAGTTGGAGCTGGCTTGCCCAGAATCCCTCGCAGACCTGGGGGTGTCCACGGCGAGACTCGAAACGGTGTTTGACAGCCTGCCCTCTCTGCGATACGTGGCGGTAGAGTCCTACGCGCTGCGGCTGTTCCTGGAGAGCCGCCTGCCCCACGTGGCGCTCGGGTGGCTGTCGTGCACGGTGTGTGCGGCCAAGTTCCCGCAGCATAGCAAGGAACAGAGCAGCATCTGGCACAAGGTCCATCGCAAGTGATGCTGGAGCTGCCATTGGGTCTTCTCATCCGTGCCTTCCCAAGTGGTGCGGCACTCTGGGACGGTCGTCGTGCCGTGGACTTGTGATCCCTACCGTGCCGTTCGCTGCTGGAACTTCGATACTCGTGAAAAAAAATGGCGGTGCACCGGGGTCCGTCTTCATTCCGCGCTGGACATTGCCAGAAGTGTTGGAAAGATGACGACTCTACGGCTTTGAGGCAACGACGGGACCGACAACCACACCTTAGGTCTTCGATAGTGTTCATCGACGCGAAGAAGCACCAATGCATGCCTACAATTCCACGTTTGGCTTGTGTTTCCAGTAACTAGGGGTTTGGACTTGAGCTCCTGCATCCAGATTTCAGTTTGATATGTCTAAATGACGGCCGAGGATTTGCCGAGTGATGTATAGCTATGTGGGCCCATTACCGTGTGAACCGGGGTCTTGTTTATGTACAGATGCTGAACTAGAGACCATGAGAGGTTACAAGACATTCCTCGAACTTGCCAAAGATTTGACAGAATGTGTCACACTTGTATTTTATTTGAGAATGCTGACTCACGACTTGGCAGCATTGGAAGATGTAGGACGAGGGGATTCTACACAAATTAAGGGCTACCTGTGCAGGCAATGTCCATTCTGCCTTTCAATGTGTGGATGATGCGCTGTTGATTATTTTGGGATAGAACGCTTTCTGCGCGTTTGTTTTACGAACCTAATGACCATTACCGAAACAGAATTTTATAGCGGGTTACATACTGTTGCCCATGAATCATAGAAACATATCAATTTGGTTCAACAATGAATGACATGCCAGTCATATAGTACCGGAACGGAAACATACACTGCCTGCATGAATGGTCTATTGGAAACGTGCTTTTCGCATCATTATAGTGACTAGATTGCATGCAAAAATGACGGGTTCAAAAATTGCCTCTTTTTGTGGGGCTCATAAGGCAATGCTTAAGATATGGTGTACAGCGGTAGCCAATAGATTAGACTAGCGCATGCATGGATGTTTGAAGAGGAAAGGATGGATGTGACTTACTGTATTGTAGAGCTGGGAATGAACATTGATGCTTGCAACATATCACTATTATTTACTGGTTTTTCGAAACCTCCAATCCTTTATTTGTTATCTTGTGCTAACCCCTTGAGGCAGCATGCAAACCTGCTGCGACTTTAGAGTTGCATGTTCCGACGATTTGTTAACTCAAATGGAAACTATGTACGTAAAGTGCAAAAAACTATGGCCGACACAGCTAGTGCAAACAAATAAATGATGGTTTTATGATTTTTATCTGTGAAAACTAGTCGTTCAGCAGTGTGGTCACCAGTGCAGCAGCTTAAGCGGTAACCCTTGGTGTTAGTCACAACACACCACCCGGGGAAGATGCAGTCATACAGCATGCATTTTACATCCTGGTACATTTTCTATGGGAGCTAGCCTGTCTTTACAGCAGCACTAACATTACACCTGTTCAGGATGGATGTACAGAGCAGTCCACTCGTAAAGGGAGCAACGCGTGGCTGGCACTCCGTGCAGCGCCGCCTGCAAGCACTCGCACAAGCCCCGCACAGACACAGTGAGCACCAGAGGTGGTGTGTGCCGTACGTCGTCTGCTACTGTACCGCTTTTTCGCGCACGCTACGGTGCAAAGGCAGACAATGCACATGCACTGTGATGTGTGTGAAAAAGCGTTGCAGTAGCTGGTCGACACATGGTACACTCCTCCGGTGCTCACAGTCTGTCACAGTCGCTGGCACTCTGTGGAGTGCCAGCCATGCGTTCTGGTGCTCCCTCTAAGAGTGGACTGCTTAAACAGTTGGGCAAGAAGCTAGTAACTCCACGTGAGCGGGTGTTTTCCTCGAGCGCCTGACTGGCGGCTTTTGGTCGAATTACTGCCAGCGTAATAGCATCGTCTGTGTGAAGCAGACGGGGGGGGGGGAGCCCATTGACGCAAATAAACTGCCATTATTGCTTCTGCCTGCGTCTTCGTCCTCCAAACAAAAGGAGGGAGAGGTTTCTTGAGGAGGCAAGCACGGCAATCGCTGGTGCGAAAACAAGCTAATAAAAAATGGGCCTTTTTTTTTTTTTGACAGTGCTTCGTTATCTTGTTTCAATTTGTTCACTGGTGAATATTTTCTTTTTACGAGTGCCCATTATTCATCAACTTGTGAATCCTTCGCCTTTTTTTATTCACACGATGCTGTGGCACAAAAGTGATAACAGCTGAGCCCGCAACATTGGCACTAGTTTGAGTGAAATCCACACAGTCAGGCGCTCCCCAGAAAGAAAAAAAAACGCCCACTTGCATGAAGTCGTTAACTTCCTGCCCGACACTCTAAGCATTTTGGCATACAAGCTGCGGGGCCAATTCATTCTGCGTCTGCTCATAGCCAAAAGGGTGCCTCGCCGATTATTTGCTAGTCGTATATTTTCTGAAATGCATCGAGCCCATATTACATTCATTTCGACGTATTCAGACCCAGCAATACCTTGGCTGCCCGATGGGACACAATGATCAATTTGTTTTTTTTGTTACGCACTAAGCAGCAAAGATTGTGGGCAAGCAGTTTATTTACAGCCAGAGTTGATGCGGCGCAGAAAAACCTGTCATGTCTTGCCTGTTCGAAATAAATTTGGTTGTTTTATATCAGACTCATATTTTGAATGGGATAACAGTTTCTGCCATTTTGTTCCGTGTAGCTTCGATGGACGAATTGGGAAACACTTTTTGCAGTGAGCAGTAGTGTGCAGGGAATGTGCCAGCTAGCTTTCTCATCTGCCTTATGAATGCACCAAGACAATGTATATTGAATCGGAGGCATTCTGCATTGGCTTCCAGAACACCGGATTGGAGGTTGGATGCTGACTACTGAATACATACTGGTGGCTTGATGTCGGATAGCCATGCCATCGCGTCACTCCTCTCGACTAACCACTGCATATTTTTGGGCGCTGTAAAAGTAGAACCTGAAAAGTAATCGAGTTGCAGCACAGTAATTATGCAAGAATACGAGGAAGATGAGAGAGCAAATCATTCAGATTTGATCGGTGGCTTAACACTCTCTCGTCCTTGTGAAGGAAAAAAATAGATTTTTGGGGTTATGTTTTTTCTGCAAATGTCAATTTTTGCTAAACGTTATTGGTAAAACGTTAAAATGAAAACGATGAAAGTTGTTCCATGTTTTCGTTGACAAAAAATAACTAAACAAGATATACTACATTTGATTCTCACTTAGAAAGAAGAACGCCGTTTACAACTTCCTGTAACGCCGAATTAGAGTGCAGCTCTTGAGGAAAAGAAGGGAAGGGTACCGAGGGTCATGTGTTCTCGTGGGGAGAAAGAGGGGGGGGGGGGGGGGGGTCACGTGACCTTGGCGAGGGGTCACGTGACTCCCCAGAGAAATGTTTCCGCCAGATTTAGCGGGGAAATTTACCCATAATGGCACTGCACAGTTACGGCGACGGCGACACCGCTCAAGCCAAACTGGCGCCCAAGAGCTCCGCTCTAAATGAAAAAAAAAACGTGATAAAAATGAAATAAGATGCACAGTGGTATGCTTCATCTGGCTAAACTTCTTTGAGACATGATCACTGCTGGCTTTTAGTAAAAACTAAAAACATGAGGTTGAAGGTGGCATTCATAAAATGTTTATTCATCCAAAAGAACATAAAATGAACACTAGCCTAGTGTCAACGGTTTTGTGCAACACTCGTAAAGCTGGTACAACTTTAATTCTGCAGAGAAAGATGGGCAGATTATAACTGGAAAAGCTGGTTCATATAAAAAAACATGCTTTCTGCACAACAATTTATAAAAACAAATTTGTTTAGTGAGATTTAAACAGCAGCAAATACATGCTGCTGTCGTACGTTTGGTACAAAATAAGCTGGTTCTGAAGACACTGGCTTTGATTAGCTAGCACAATGTGCACTAAGGCCCACTAAAAATGTAAAAACAATGTTAAGGAACACCAATGTTACATAGATGACGTTTCAGCAAAATCTCTACTCCAGTTTCACCCAAAGAAGGAAAGCTTCTAAGGCTTGACTTCTAAGGCTTCACCAAAAGTTTAAAGCCAGTCTTTTTAAAGCATTCCAGTATTTAGTTTATGGTTTCTAAAATCAGAAAGAAAACCTATCAGACTGCAAGGGTGGCAGCGTTTACGAGTTCCATGAGTTAGCTTTGATATTTTTAATGCTCTTTATAAATTACATAGATGATGAATTACTTGATCGACTAGATATGCAGTTGCTCTTTATAAATTCTATAGATGATGAATTACTTGATCGACTAGATTTACAGTTAAGACTCAAACCTCAAATAAACATTAAAGTTTACCAAAGGCACGTTTTCTTTGCATGGCACTGATAACTCTAGGCATAAGGAAGTATGGAAGGAGCTACGAAGGAAAAAAAAAAAGAATATTACACAAGTTAGTTTTTTAAAAAAAAAATCTTTTGGGGCCATATATTAAGTGCTCAACCTTCGTCACATTGAAGGCCGAAAATTCACTTAGTAGCTTTATTAAAACAATCAAGGAATGCAAAGTTTCGTGAGAAGGAACTGCACCTATGTGTTTGCTGAACATAGTTGGGCACTGTACTGCGTGAGCTTGAAAACAAAAGAGAAACACTCAGATTCGCATAGAGTCATCACAGGTACCTAAAGCTTTCACAAAAATACTTTTTTTTTCTGATTACAATACTTTGCAATCAACACTTTTTAATGACTGTGTTACTACAAAAACAATATATTGCCAAATGCTCAGTCTCCTCCTCCTCCTCTTCTCTTCCCCCCCCCCCCCCCCCCCCCCCCCCCCCCCAAATGTAGTTCTGGCGGTATACACCAGATGTGTAAGTTTCATTACTAACCGTTATCCAACAAAAAAGCAATTTTCGGAAATTTTCAGTGAGACAATGATGGCCCGAGAAACCCACAAATACATGGGGATATGAACGGCGTCGGCTCCCGGGAACGGGCCTCCTCCTCTTGTCTCAAATCTCTGAAAGCTGCTCGGAACTTTTGAATCGGATAAAGGCAAGTTCTCAAACTTTGGCATTTGATAACAACCGCTATAGTCTGCTGCAGGTAAACAGAACAAGCCCCCCCACCACCCCCCCCAACAAAGCTCTCTGCTCGCCATGACTAGTAGTTTCCTCCTCCCAGTTGCCTCCTCATTCGCTCTGCTGAGGGATTTAAAGAAGCTAGTTCCACTATTCTTAACCTGCACCAGACTCCAGGGTATTTCAGCTAACTTGTATACACTATGCATGTCTAACTAATGCAGTCAATTCTGTCTTATAGAGTATGTTGAGATATTTCTTGCGACGTGCCAAACTGTCTAATTGACGAATTAATTACTTAACTTTTAAAATATTAGTTTGTGCGCAAGCCCTCCAATGCAAAAAGGTGTGCGTGTGTTAAAAATATCCGGCCATGCTGTTTCCATGGGGTGGCCCCTGCGCATTTAATTCTTTTGAGGTTCAAAGAAAACCTGCGAGAACTTAAAAATATTTTACGTGACTGGAGTTTGCTAGCAGGTAGCCTCATAAAAGTTTTTGCCACATGATGAGAAACATACACCGTGAACAATCTCGTGTCGATTCGACGTGCATACTGTGCAATAGCATTTTGTAAGCCTTTGCACAAGTTAGCTGAAACTTGTAACTGCTGACGCGTTGTTCCTTTCTTCGTCGAAGAAAACACAGCTAACTCTTTTCCGAAACACCTGACACAGCGTACGTGCTGCACTGTCTGTTCATCACGTCGGCCTCGAGTGCAGCTTGTTCCACAAGTTCCCGTGCCGCCTGCTCTGTTGGGGAAACTTGGCCGCGCAGACCGTGCAGTCGTACCAGTGCAGTGTTGCGTGCTTCATTCGGTTCTCGACGTACAGCCGCACGTCCAGGCTGTCTGTCGCCACGTGGCGCAGCGCCGGCAGGTCCTCGGTCAGCTGACGCAGGTTGTCGACGTGGAGCCCGCACTGCTTCAACGGCGAGTGCAGGCGCAACTTGAGTACCTTCAGCTTCCGCAGCTGCGACTTGGGGAAGGAAGGCTGCAGGAACATGATGCAGGCATCCTGGTTGTTGAGTGTCAGCGACGTCAGGTTGGGGCACCTGCGTGTCGTGCGAGGGTCATTAACCTTCCGACGGTTGTCCTCGTACCTGTACGGCGTCCGTTCTAAATTTGAAAAGGTGATGTCCCATACCACATCCGAGAACTTCCTTTCCTTGGTACAAAAATTCCCTTTTTGAGCTACTTTTGAATCCCCCCCCCCCCATCCCCAGATATTTCCCCACATTTTTTTACCTTGATCTTTCGCAGCAACAGATTTCTGTGTTCATGCAGGCCACTTTGCGCGCATCTTCCCACAAAAGCCGCGTGAAATCGCTCGTTTAAAAAAAACAAAATTTTAGTCGTCAGTTTATATTTTTAAACATGGCCCCTGCTGTGCCTAGGAGTCGTTGAGACACCCCTCCTTTTTACACCGTGACTCTCACTTTCTCTTGAAACATTTGGATCACGAGACATTTAAAAAAATATATACATTTAGTTATTCCTAAAGCTTTTCCCGAATTTTCTCGTTATTCCTTAAAATTCCCTGCAATTGCATTAAAATTCCCGTTTCCCTTTTCATGAATATTGAGACCAAAAATTCCCTGTAAAAGAGAAAATTCCCTGCATATGGAACATGACTAGGTTGAAGTGCCCGACCAGATGCGAAACCCCGTGCACCGTGCGAGGTGTTGCTATTCGTTATATTTTTGGCAAACTATAATATTGTTATGTCCCTTGTCTACTGCGCGTGTAAGTTATTAACGAGACAAGAAAAGTATAGAAACAAACAACTGCTTTCTATTGTGGTGCCTCTGCCCCCTCCTTGTGTTACCGTGACCTGCTCATCGTCTTCTACTCTTATGATCACAGGACACAACAGCATTCACACAGTTTTGTCTCGCTTTGCCAGGGGCTATTTATAGTTCTAGAACTAGACGCTTCGCGCACGTGACAAGTGAGAGATGGTCACTTTGCGTGTTGGCTTCTAGCGCTTCTCAGGATGAAACTCCAAGGGTAAGAGCTTGCCGTCTGACGGAGAAGCTCTGAAGGTACCTCCGGTTAGGAATCTGAAACCACCGAATGTTGCAGAAGCAAATGTGTTCCAACAGAATCAAATGGAAGAAAGGCGACTTTTCACCTTCCATATTTCCTTATGCTTCTAAACCTGAACAGCTTGCAAGCACTTTATATGCTCCCACTAGAGATAATTAAGAAAAAGCCATCACATTGACCCTTTCTTTATACTATATTTTAGAAACAAAACCCTATAATTGGGAAAAATCTTTTGGGAAAAAAAACTTGGCCATGAAAAGGTCAAAAATAGGAAAATATGAAAGTTTATTGTTCACAGTTGGGAGTATCTGGTCACAAAATAAGAATACCATATTCGCTAACCTAGAAGTCTCACTGGTGTATATGTCGCACCCCCTATATAAATATCAAATGTCACAAAGAAGTACAGGGTGTTTTAGGTTTTAATGTTGTCCAGAATTTCAAAAAAAAAAAAAGGAATTGTGCAGGATTGAGTAAGTATATTGTGTGCTCATCGAGTGCCTTCCGCACCCACGGCCGTTGAAGCTCGTCTGCTTAAATGGCTTTGGTGGCACACGTCCAAAATAACAGAGAATCAGGTGGAGCCATTTAAGCGCGGTTATTGCGATTCGCTGCTTTCAATGCATGAATTGACAGCGCACCGCATCCAGATTGTGCACCTTCCACAGGAAGGTACACTTGTTGTTATTTTAAAGGGATACTGAAGCGAAACTTGAAATACACCTATTATGGTCAGAAATAGGTTCAATATGATCAATGATATTCATAAATCATAATCGCGCGTTTGTATTTTGAACGGATGGCTATATTTTTCACCCTGATGGGCTCGATTGGGCGCGCGCTCAAAAATCGGCCATCGGAGAGCGCGATGCGTCTTGGGATATTGGCCGCATTCGTGACGTCACTTGTGCCAGACGGGAAAGGCTACGGCGTGAATGTTGTAGTTACGAGCGTTGCCACTTGGTGGCGCGTCGACGATTTACCACCTGTGACAACGTGGCCATTTGAGATGTGCAAGGGCTGCTCGCACGCTGCACCACGGCAAGTCGGCAACCACGGCACCACTGACAAAACCAGCTCTGAGGCCGGATTCTCAAAGCGAACTCACGACGAAAAAAGTGCATAATACAAATTTGAGAGAAAACCCGTACTTTCGAAATGAAATTGTCGTAACCTTTACGCAGGTTACGACAGAATCCTACGACAGCTCCGAAGCTGTCTTACGCACTTTTTACGATCAAATCAACAAGGCCGACAGCGTTGCTCAGTTACTTGGTATCAACCACCAACGGACATTTATTTTTCTACGTGCTCTTCTCGTGCGTCCCGACTTCAACTAGCAAGAAAAAAGAAAGGAGTACTTAAAACAGACCACGACGATCAAGAACGCAGGATCCACAAACACACGAGAAGAGCTACAACGGCCACGATTCTGCCGACCGAGCGAGCTCGGCAGAATGTAGTAGGCCTAGCAGCAACATCGACTCGGCGCACCGTTGCTCCGGCGGTCCTTGGCCAAGACCGTCGGTCCATGACCGGCTGGCCTACTGAATGGAATATGCTCGCGCGACCCTTGTGGACCCTTACCGGACGAGTAGTTTGATCCCTCAACTAAATTTCAGAGGTCAATATTTTCCCCTCGTCATCTCGATCTCCTTGTTTTCCGAGACAGCGGTGACGCACGCTGTCGTCGAAAAGGAATTCTCATTGATTCTATCTCCTTGTTTTGTGTGATATAGAGCTCAAATAAAAGCCATACGGATTACCTTCGCAACTCGGTATGTACACTCTGTTATTAGTATGCCATTTTCATTCTGACTCAACGCTACGTCACTGTCGGTCTAACCTTTCTTTGCCGAGTGTCATGTCAGTATCGAGTTGCAATCGTAAAAGATCGGTCCAGAAGCGCTTACGGAAACGCGGTCTAACAGAGCGAATCCAGCACTTCGATCAAATGCATGTGTCCGCTCCGAGTGTGAACAGGTATTTGCGTGGCTCTTGCTGACACCCTTGTAGTTCAAACATATTCTTTTTAACGTCGGCTCGCAGCTCGCGACTCGCAGCAACTAATACCGGCCGTGCCAGAAGCATGCTCGGGTCGTGTCGTGCGAAGTGCCGCAACGAGAACGAGCTCACTGTAGCCGACTACGCTTTGGCTTTCTCCGCCAAGGCTTTGCAAACGCGTTCAGGCCTAGGCGAATTCTGCCGGCACGCCGTATTGCCGCAGAACGGCGCTGCTATTATGGCACAAGTGATGTCACGAGAACTTCCCCCCATCCACCAGATGAGAATTTGAAATCGTTTAATTATGTTTAAAATTAGTTCTCCTGTGTTTTACAGCGCAATATTTATATTTCCGAGGTGGTGCCTGTCCCTAGCCCATATTTATGCAACAAGATCGGCGCTAAAATTTCGTTTCACTACCCCTTTAAAGTGTGAGTGTAAACGGGAGCTTCTCCACATTCTCGTCCTCGAAGTGACCTTCATATTCTTACGTTCAAAGCTGGAAATGTTAAAACGTAGTAGATGGTGTCGAATTCCTTTTCCCAGAGCATGGATAATGAAAGTATAACGCCACACATTTTTCAAACAGCGCATGAAGCAAGCTAACGAGCCAAGGGATCCAAGATCTGCATGATCTGTGCCAGTCTGTCCTGCCCGTGACGTCACGAAGAACGATGACGACAGCTAGAGAAGCACCCCCTGAAGTTTGTGCATGCCGCTAATAGTTTAATAGTTTACCCCCAACGTAGGAATAAAGCAAGTTTCTGTGTGAGTTACGAATAGAGGAAACGCCGTCAGGCACGCCAGTCTGAAGCCTTCTCACCCATCCAGCAGAAACCGCAACGACGGAAGTGGCATGGCTCCAACCTCCAGCTCCTGCAGCTCGCCGAAAGGCTTCATGGGCGCCTCGGTGTTTCGCATCGTGCAGTGCTCGAGCGAGAGCTTGCGAAGGCCGGGGAGCACCGCCGCGAGATAGGCGACGTCGACGCCGTCGAAATAGCGCAGAGAGAGCGCTTCGAGGCGTCGGGACATGGCCAGGCACGGCGTACAGGCATCAAACGAGCACAGTCCTGGGACGAAGGTCACAGAGAGGCTCTCGACGTCGAAGCACATCGCCATGATCACCACGTCCGGCGAGCTTGTGCACACTGTCAGGTGCTCCACGAGGGGGCAGACGAGGTCGACCATCCGCAAGCAATGGAACGACGGTTCGGAGTAGGACTCGGACACCCCCCCGCTTCCCCGGTAGTGGTGTCCCAGGACAAGCGTCTTCCACTCGTGAACGAGGCCGGACCAGACAAAGCGATCCGCCTCTGCCCTCGTGATGTCTGGGAGACTCGCATTCAGAACTGTCACCTGCGAAACACGGCAATTTTTGCAACGTGTCGCGAGGTCCCATACGAATGGCCACCTAAAATTAACGGTTGATTGCGTGGCAAGAAATTATTACGGAAGCAGCAGGTTCGCGTTTCGGGCAGGGTGTCGAACCGGTCATTATTCCGGTTTGATTCAGCTTTGGGTTCAGTAGCTTGTTCTGGTTCGGTTCCGGTTCAGTCGTACGTGCAAAATATTGGTTCGGTTGCCGGTTCAACCAAACGCAAACTGGCTCATGTCTCGACATTAAATATGGTGGCCAGACATTCAGCTTTCACTGCGATAGTCCCATTTTAAGGTTTGTACCGGCCGTCCTGTCATGTTGTCTCAATAAAGCAAAATGTCCCATTGTCGTGGAACCTTGCTTGCGAAGTCAGTACTAAGCGAGCGCAGTGTATTAGGATAAACATAGTATAAAAATGTAAGTTCCAGTAGGGTGCAAGTGTTTAGCTTCTTCACTTGCCAATAAGCTTTGTTTGCACAGACATGCTTATGGAGGACTTCTTTATTTTACTAAATTTGGCATGCTTAGGTTCTGTAGGAAGTGTGCGTTTTCACCTTGAACTGAATAGTAGGAAAGATGCGCTGTAGATGAACCTGTAATTGGGCTAGCTGGTGAACATTAGGTGCCTGTATGTGTCTTCTTCCTTGTGTCTATCAGTTTTTGCACCTTACACCATGCTTTCTAGTAGAAAAGGTTTTTCTTCCCCTTTCACAATCAATTTCGGTTTCAAATTAGTTCTGGCTTGATCAAAATAAAAGGTTTTGATCTGGTTTTCGGTTTATGCACAGTTCGGTTCGACACCCTGATTTCAGGATATGATAAACACGCAGGACACCGCTAGAAACCCCTGTATCAAGGAAGCCGATATTGCACATGGGGGGCGGATCCAGAACTCCTTTCTTTTGGTGGGGGCGGGGGATATATTCACAAACAAGTTTGAAGGATTACTTATTGCACATTTTTTTCTCATGCACTATAGTGCACAGGGAAGATCAACAAAAGTTATTCACTTGCACTGTTGCATTTGCTTGGTATATCGGGATCTCTTATATTCTGTTATATTCAAATTTTGCAGTAGGAAGATCAACGAAAGTCATTCACTTGCACTGTTACATTTGCTTGATATATCAGGACCTTTTATTTTCTATGTTACATTAAAATATTTAGCCATCGTAACTTTTTTTGTTTTTATTAGTCACAATTTCAAATGTTTCCTTCGCAACTGAGTTCTTGGAGCCTCCTGTGCACTTTTCTACGTCGAGATCATAATTTAAAGGTGAGATTTTGTCTTGATAAATTGTGTGTGTGTGAGGGGGGGTTGTGATTGCAATAACGTTCTAAAGCACCTCCCAAATATTTTCTGGCTATGTAAGTGCTGCCTTGTATTAGGTACACTGTTGGCTTATCTTAAACTTAATTAATTTCAAAATGAGAGGTACTAGACAATAGCTTGGTTCATTGGCAACCTGTTACCAATAAGTGCAGTCCAATATTGAAGGTCGTCTGCTTTCGCACAGCGATCTTACCCTTGGGGGTCTTGCTATAGGCGGAATGTAAATATTTTCAATTGCCTTTTGGCTGTGTTAACTTAATTGTAAGAGTTTCAAACTCACCCGAAAAAAATAAGGATGCTGTACCTAATACAACTCCATGAGTGCAAAGTGATAATTGGGACAGTTTTTGAGTAAATGAAAAGAAACTACCTAGTTTCGCCCATTGATTTACAGGGGCTCCCGCTCTCGGTCGCAGAGAGATGGCGAAAGTAGTTGGGACGCACGCTTGTCCAATATTCCTGGTGTTTTTAGGAAATAACTGGTTTACTGAAATCTGTGAACTTCTAGAAGTGGCGATTTTTTTTATTGAGGTGTAGCCATGACAGTCATCATAGTGCACATCGGGTCGTAAAAGGAAAGCGAGGTGCCGAGAGCAACAACGGCAGTTCGCAAAATGGATGCCACCGTTATTGAACCAAAGCCGCATAATGCCTGAAATAATGACTGCCGCCCAAGAGTCCACTATGCAATGATGAACTACTCCAATATAATCAATTATATCTTAATATACGTAAAAACAAAGTCTGCTACAAGCAGAGTTGGTTCAATGGCATAGACAGGAAAACCAGTCAAACTTCACAAATTGGTATGTTATAACCGAACGTCTGCTTAGACCAGATCTTTGTAACGAAGCTATACTGTACTGGGGAAATGCACCAGTCAAAAAAGCGTTTCGGGCACCTCACCACAACCCTAGCACAAGATGCAAAAGGTGCTAAAAGAGAATGAGCCGACGGACCTTTGGACAACGCAGCCCCATCTGCAACACCCGCCGCTGCGTCATGACCAGGTGCTCGCTGCCCAGTGCAGCGCAGTCTCCGTGCAGCTCCCGCAGCGGGTGCCGCGGCCCGTCGGGGAAGGCTGCGGACTCCTCGTGCAGGCAGAGGTCGTGCGGGAGGTAGAGCACGCCCGCCTCGCGGAACACCTCGAGCAGGACGTCCATGGAGTCACTGTTGTGGACCACCACGACCGTGGGCGCCTTGCCGGCGACGTCCGCCACCGCTTCGGCGAAGGCCCCCGGGGGCTTGAATGATGGGCAGTCGGCGAAGATGGCCGCCCGGTACTGGATGCTCGTGAAGAAGGCGCGGCACCGCACCAGGATGTCCGTGTCTAGCCAGAGCAGGCTACCGTCCTTGTCGGAGAAGGCGCCCCTGCGGACGCGGCGAAACGCGGTACCGTTAGACAACAGACTTTAAGGCGTTGGCCGGGAAATACTGAAAAACAACTGCTGCGGAAGAAATTGTTTGAAACTGGAGGTATTAATACACGTCATATTTTATGAACTGTACATGCTTAAAAGATAATATTCTATGTTGTGTGGACTATAGTTAAAGCTCTGGACTATACTGCCCTTGCAAGCGTGGTGAAATCTGGTACAGTCAGGCGGCAAACTTTTCGGCATTAACCAGAAAATAAAAATAAAAAAATAAAGGCTGCGGAAAAAATTGGCCGAAATCGGGGGTATTGACACTTGTCGTATTTGATGGACTTTAGACGTTTTGATAATTTATGTTGTGTGGACTAGCTAAAGCTGTAGACTATACAAGTGTATATCTGGTTTTCGAAATTGCTCGTTATCAATGCAGTTGTCACACAGTTATTGGAATCCATGCAGCTTCACGCTAACATATATCAGTAAGAAAAGTTGAGACCGTCAGCAGCGTGTTGATTTCACCCTCAATGGCCCCCTGGGTGATAAGCAACGTAGGTGTGGCCAAGCGGACAATGTGGATCCAGCTTGAACTTGATGGCACAAGCACCCACTGATGCAGTTGTAAAGCCTTTACTACAGGTAGATAGGTAACTGTAGTCTTTAAGGAACCACGACTGAAACTGCTCTTCATGCACACTTTTTGTTTCTCTTTACACAATACACAATATACAAACAATAGGTACTATGAAAAGATACATTTGAATTGTTTAAATAATCTTTGCAGAATGCTATTTGTTGGGAAACTAATGACTCATCATTAGACATATCGCAAACTATGCACCCGGCAGGATAAAGTGAAATTTAACAGTGCTCTACTGCAGATAGAGGACTGGACAAACAGGTGCAAGTGTAAGTAAATTATGAGAAAGCTGCAGCGATGTCAATAACTTAAAAAAAAAAAGAGTCCCATGAAATTGAACTATTCACTGAATGGAAGAGGAGTGAAAAATGCAGACCATTACAAATATCCTTGGGTCACCATTAACAAAAAAAACTGACTTGGAATCAGCTACAAACACTGAAATGTGCAGACTTTGAAACAAGCATGGCATATAAAACCTTAATTAGAGCTCTGCTGAAGTATGCCAGCACCATTTGGTTTCCCTAAACAGCAGATGTACTGAGCTGAATAGAAAGCATTAAGAAAAAGGCAGTTAAATTCATCCTGAATGAATTTTGGAACTACAAATCTCTGTCAAACTTGCTTAAAGAAGCCAACAACCAAACGTTACAAGCTAGGACAAAAATAAATAAATCTAAAATATTTGTGATCCTTATTTTGTGACAAATTTCTTATCACCATGAAAAATATATAATTTTTCATTTGACGGATGGTCCAGGATTAGTCACACCAGATCAATTAAACACTACAAATTTAAACAACGATTTCAAACATTCATTTTTCCCACAAGCACTACGAGACTGAAATTCCCTTGAAACTTGTAAAGAGGGTTCCGTGCTATTGGATAACTACAAAAGACACCCTGAGAAATACTCACCGGTAAAATTTTCTGCTCTGTGCGGAAAACAGTTTGATCATCTGCATCCAATCTACATCTGCAGACTTCGTATTCACATCCGCAAAGTTCTTAAATAATTTTATCTGCCTCTGATCTGCATCCGACCCTAAATCAGCACATTAATTTTACATAATGAAATCAAGCATTAATAAAAATTAAAAAAAAGCATTTGAGTGGTACCCTACGAGCCGTCTGCTCACCTTCGTACGAAGAACTCTGTGTCAGAATATCGCAAAAGTTATTTTATTGTATTCCGTTTTATCGAATATATAAAATAAGAGATCATCCTTCCAGACACACTTCACATTGCTGGAAAGATGATCGCAGTTATCGGATGGTCATTGGGAGTCCGTGACGCTGACACCCAGAAGACGCGATCAAAAGGAAGGAAATTCTATTATTTATTTTTCTTTTTGTTTTGTAAGCCCACTTTACGCAGGCATGTATTTTATAAACATTAAAATTAACCAAGGACAGACTAATAACATTGTGTCATTTTAATTAGCCCAAACAATAAAAAAGTGGGAGAGGAGAGGCACTCAATTCACTGCAGCTAAATATACTCGTGTATATGTGGTAAGGTGCAAGTGTAAAACTGGGAAAATATCACAATATATATTAACGGCAACACCTCCTGTCAGTTTCAGTTTTAAGCACCAACCCTAAACTGCATGCTAGAAGCCATATACTTAAAAACAAGTCAGTACCAACTGTCAAGAAAAAGTAAACGCACAGACATGCAACGCTTCACTTGTCGAGGTTGCTGCTATGGTGCCTGAAGCGCCTTTTTGACCTGGTGTGTTTAGCCTCCTATACATCAAAAGTGGTCCCAATGTGGCAGCAAATGACGTCGCAAAAGCTGGAGTGTCACGCTGCAGCCTGTCGCGATCCTGGTGGTTGGCCGAAGAAATGCTGGCGAAAAGCATGAGCTAACGCAAGTGTCGCTGTCATCACTGTCATCCCCGCCGCCTCGGCGGCTCAGAGGCGAGAGCGCCGGCCTACGGATCCCCAGGTGGCGGGTTCGAATCCCGACCGAGGTGCCCACTATATGACGGAGGCTTATTGCGGAGAAGGCGCCGTGCAACCGAGCTTTCGGTTGCACGTCAAAAGAGGTGGTCGAAATTAATCCTCAGTCCTCCGCTGGGGCGTGCCAGATGCCCGTCGTAGGTTTGGCACGTAAAACCCCCAAATTTTTTATCACTGTCGTCCCAGGTGTCCCAACTTCCGGTTGCTATAGCTTCCGTGCACTGCCATAATGGAGAGCGACCTGCAGCAGAACAGGAGTCTGCCACACCCACCATAGCTGCTGAGACACTGCCAGGGTCGTCACCGGCGACAGCATGACGCTTCTATGACGTCATCGGGCGGAAATCGACGGGCCACTTTTTTGGGATGCAGTAAACACACCAGTCGAAGACGTGTTCCAGGCGCCATAGTTGCTGTGTAGAAGAAACAAAACATTCTCAACATGGGACGGATTCAGACTGGTTTGTCTCTCTTATATTGATACCCACTGATGAGAAGTCTCTCTCTGTTGGTACACTTGATGCTGGGGTAGCATGCACAAACTGCGCTGCAAGAATGGGGTGCGGAAATTCGTGCTTTCACAAGTTCCACCACTCCGGAGGATTGAATTCAGTCTCCTCGATCTACTTGTGTGCGAAGAAGCCACTTACAGGCTTCTTCTACTTTCTTGTGGCTCATATGTTCTGCGTGTCCTTTGCCCAAAGAATGTTTTCTGCCCTTTCCCAGCCAAACAAGAATGCGCTTTCCTGGGACGGCTGATACTCCTGCGTTCTTTACTTCTTTCCAGGGACAGCATTTTTGATGAGGTGGAGCGTTCTAAAGCGATCTTTGGCGAGAATCACGTCTTTCTTGACATAAAGAACAACTTTCTCCCCAATTGGCACCTTTTATCGAAAGGAGTATTTTGCTACCACAATACTTTCAATGCTGCACTTCATAGTATCACTCATTTATTCACTCCACACTGTGCGGTCACACACGTGGGCTGCCTCGTCAAAAAGTGTGGACCCGGACACGCATTAATTCGAATCCGATCCGGATCCACAGCCCCGGTAATCCACATCAGCACCGGAATTCACAAAATCTGATTATTATATGCATCCGCCAGTTTACTGCGGATATCCACTGATATGCGGGGCTCTAGCGATAAACCCCGTATTTTAAAATCACAACGTAAAAAAAAGAAAAAAAGAAATGGTATTCTACAAATTAGTTTGTTCAGAGCAAAGGGTTATTAGTGCTGAGCATAGACATTTCCAGTTTTCTTTCAAATCTCAAGTCATTGCCAGATGAGTGTGTAAAGCTTATCTCTTCAAGGTTTGATAAGGACCAGGGTCGGGGTCGTTCCATTTCGGGATTTCACGGCAAAAGCCATTGTTCGGGGTTCCAATTTGGACCATAGTACTTTTGATTTTTAGGGGAAGAGGGGTTGTGTTCTTATAACGGTCAAAGTTATGAACCTGCAGATTTTATAAAAGTGCCCCTCCCCCCAACAAAATGGGCAACAGAAACTTTTATGCCCTTCGCCACTTCCCCAGATCCGTGCAACCGCGCAGAAGGGTGGTGGAATCGTATCAGAAGAAAATGACTTTCCCAGCCACTATGTTTATAGATTTTGAAGTGTGAATGTTCACTGAAGCACCACTTGTTTGCAAGTTTTGTTGTGGGACAGTTAGTATTAGCAACGACAAGGGCGCTGATGCCGAATCCAGCAGAAGAAATATCATCTGATATACAGGATAGCCCTTACAAATTTAGAGCAATATTTTGAAAAAAGGAGAAACAAGCAAAATGGAACTTCAAACTCTGGAAAATTAGTGATCTAACAAAAACAAAATTTGATAAACTCCGTCATTTTGGCAAAAAGTAAACTCCAAAAAATGCCCTCCGAATTTCACGAAAAATGAATTCAGAGAAAACTCGCACTCAATAAACATGCTTGTCATTTCTCTTGTCTTCTTGTTTCGGTGTCGCAAGAAAACCAAAACAAGACGAGAGAGGTAATGGAAGTGTATTTTTATCTGAGCGTGACCAAGCCACATCTGTCTGTTTCCCCTCAATATTGATTCAGAGTTGTCATTATTGCAATTGTTCAGGGCTAAAAAGAAGTGCTAAGCGAGTGAGAAGATTGGATGATGTGCCTTGTTATCGCTGCACATGTTTTTTCTGAAATTAAATAAGTTGACAGCAGTGACTTGTGGTGTACGTCCTTCTTCTACTAGTCCATGTTTTTAGTGCTTAGAATTCCCTACACTGAAGCACCAACTCAGCGAAGTTTGTACTTTTTTACTGCAGCACTTGACAAATTATTTTCTTAGGCTGGTTTTAGTATGTTGATGTTTTTTTTTTTGTATGTTTTAAGATTGCATACTACTCCTGCTATGTCTTTCAGTAGACAGCTGCAATAATAGCAATCAAAGAATAAAGAAATAATATTAATAAAAATCAGATGGTTGCCTCGGCAGCGCGTCCGGTGTTGGCCAGGGCTTGAGGGGCTTGAGGATGACCCTGCAGTGCTCTTGCATCAGCTGGTACTCTTCCAGCCCCACCAGGTCTTGCAAGGTCTGCATGACGCCTGGTGAAAGAAAGCTGTATCACAGAGGGCATCCCCGGGAGCAACGCAAGTACAGAAGGATGCCCCTATCGAAACCCGCCCGCGGTTCAGCACCCTGGAATTGCATGTGTGCAGCAATCTGAATAATTTGAGAAGGCACACAAAACCATAATGTGACCTTAAAATATTGCCAACAACTTTCCCCTACAATGCCTGCGCAAACTTTGAAGGCTGCACACGTAATGCGAGCAGAAGGAATACGGCATAACAACTTCAGGCTCTTGGCTTTGCACCGCTAAACCAAGGGCTTGGGTCCACCGTTTCGAAAAATAAACTAACTTACAACGTGCACAACAGCCTTCATAAACTGCTGCATGTGTGAAACGCTCTAGAACAGTGATCTCCAAATGATGGTCTACAGGGCTGTAGTCCAAGGAGCCCCGAAGTCTTGGGCAAATGAAATGAAATTCACCAGTTTACAGGGAAGCCAACAAATGGATGACGATGGCGGCTATACTACTTGTATCGGTCAGCGGCTTGTACCAGTCAGTCTTGTACCACACTTCCCTAGAGTGTTCCTTCAATATGAAACTCATTCTTTCTGATCGTAATCCTCTTGTCACTCGTGCCTCCATTCTCGTCGGCAAAATACAATTGCACTTTTGCCAAATCTGCAGCTTCTCCAGGGTGGGTAGGACAAAATTAATCCTTGTGCATTTTAAAGCCACTAGACCCACTGATGCTCACTTAGGCATACAGTACCTATGCACACTGTCCATTATGTCAAATTGTTCTTTTCTTTTCACTTTTCTCCCTCCAACTGCCAAGTTGCTATTGTTATGAAAGAAACTAAAGCAGCTGTGTTTGCTCCTGCCTTGTCCAACCAACAATGGCTCGAAACATTGGTACATTAATCAGTGATGGAAGCGACATTCGACCCTTTGGAACAGGTTCGGTAGCAGGCAAAATATCCGTCTGGAGTAGTCACTGACGCTTTTGAAGCAGATGCCATCTGTTAACATATCACTTAAAAATTAAAAAAAAAAAAAAAAATTGATTGCATCGTAAATGAGTATATTTGATAATAACTGAGGGTTTGTCAGATACTGGAGCATATTACTTATTACCTTATGTAATAAGAACCAATAGGGCACAAAAGGTACAAAGAGTTTTCTTTTTAGAAATAAGGCTCTGTTCAGAGTAGGTTCCATTTACAATGGGTACTAATCAAATTGATGAAAAATGAATCACACTTCACTTCGGATAAAGCCTCCCTCCCCTCCCACTTTTACACCCGGTAGTTTATTTAGACAGCGCTCGTCCCGTGTTTCTTCGCCGACATTGTCCGAAATTATAGAGGATGTCGGTGATCAAGCCGTTAGCGCATCAGCTGGCCAACGCAATGGTCGAGCAATCTTAAAACTTTGTTTCACCATAATTTAAAGTGCAGCCGACGCTAGGAGCCAATGGGATTAACTAAACAAGGTAAAAACGCAACATCGAGGCATCTGACCTTCTTACTGTATGTGTTCCTTCATCGATTAAACCGGTCAAACGCAGGGAATGTTTCATAACTTGCGCTTTTACAGTGTTTGTGTTGTATATGTTCGAGCCTTCGACTGTGCTCCGACCTTAGATGAAATGCCGTATATGGTGAGTAGAAACACTTTGAAATACATGTTTCTACCGTTTTTATTTTTTTCTACTTCTCTGAATATTAAAATCAACCAATAAAAAAATATATAAATTCCCCCCCCCCCCCCCCCCCCCATCTTAATGCAGGTGTGGTGCAATTCTTAGCCGAAATGGCACTTTGGCGCAAGATGTAGCAGACTTTCGCTCAAGGCGCAATTTGGCACAAATGGCGCAGCACTTCCATCATCGCGTTAATAAATAAATAAATTTTTACAATTTCGCCGTTCAGTGTGGGAGGACATTTGTTTAAATAATACATAGCAAAGACAGAAAGAAATCCACAAGGGCTATTTTAAAGCTCACGTTGACTGCAACCGTAGCTCTATGTGTACTATGGTCGGTGACAGGTTAAGAAGTGGGGGCGACGGAAAGGAAGGCTGGGGTGGAGGAAGCAGATAATAATAATAATCTTTATTTTGTTGTGTCCACAAACAGCACATAGCCTTAATAGTGGCACACAGTTCGTCATTGGAAATTAAATGCAGACAGCCACATAGATTCAACATTATACACTATTGATTGACACCAGTGTACGTCGAAAAGTTGTCACGTCACTAAAAATGTCTATAGCAGATTGGTCAAGCCTGTTCAATTCCAGCTGCATTCTTGTTAAAGGAGACATACTATATAAAATCCGGGGGTAGAACGGACTCTGAAACCGACTTGACCGCAAGGGAAAATGAAAACAAACACTACTAACAAACGTGATGAATCAACACTTCCGTTCACAACCTTATGGAAAAACATAAAATCATGTAAACGCCTTCTATCGAGCAAGGTGCACAACCCTAGTTTCTTAAGTAGTACATTATAGTTGTAGTAACCCTTGCGCCCGAAATGCCTGTCATAGATTATGCCCATGAAGCGTCTTTCAACACGCTCAATAGAGCATGATGCAGTGTGGTTGATACAATTCCAAATAATTGAAGCAAACTCCAGCTTTGTACACACTAAGCAGCAAAACAAACGCACGAGATAATCAGGAGAAGAAAATTGCCTCGTAAAACGAAATATCACGCCAAGATTCCTGAGAGAGGCATTACATATAGCTGAAACATGATTGGTAAAATTTAAAGATGAATCAACAAAAATTCTAAGATCACGAATGACGGACACTCGGGAGATGACACTGCTGTCTATTGTGTAAGGGAACACAAGTGACTGATGCTTTCTAGACAGTGACATTACTTTTGTCATTTTCTCATTAAGCAAAAGATGGTTCATAGAACACCACCTTGAAATTGCCAACGCGTCATCCTGAGGAAGTTTGCACTCCGAGTACGAACGAACACAGCGATACAGATTGAAGTCGTCGGCAAATAGAAATACTTCAGAGTTTTTCACGCTATGAGAGATGTCGTTCACAAAAATCAAGAATAAAAGTGGACCAAGGTTGCTTTCTTGGGGCACTCCGGAAGGCGACAAAAATTTATCGGACATCAGCCCTGACACACAAACATAATTTTCATGACATGAGAGATAACTTTTAAACCAATGGCAGGACGTTGAACACAAACCATACTGCGTTGTCATCCCCTTTTTGATGACACAAAAATCCTGGGGGGACATGACAGCAGATTCGGCAGGGAAATCATAGAATCATTCGCGATGACCACAGCAAAAAACAATGTGTCTAACCCTTCCCTCCTGCTGACGAAAACTGAGGTTGAATTTTTAAAATCCGAGATAACCCTACCACCCTGACTTGCACTTCGAGTTTCTTTTCTTTCCTTTCCTTCTCTCCCCCTTCTTTCCCCTACTCCTACTGGGTATAGTCGGCTGCTCGCTGTTTGAAAGTTTACTCGTCTGTTGCTAGTTGAAAGATGTGGTTGTGTTGTCCCTGTTTTAATTGTTTTATTCTTTCTTCATCCACAAACCATAACTACCAAGTTTGGTAAGAAGAATATTGTGATCAACCTTATCGAAGGCTTTCGTCATATCGAAATATATTGCACCGACTTGTGCATGGTCACAAACAAATGGAACAGTATAATCTAAAAAAGAGCACAGATTAGATTGAACTGACTTGCCCTTCAAAAATCTGTGTTGCTCGGGGTTTATTATTAGGCTGAAGTAACTGTACAGACGTTTATGTATTACCATCTCAAAAACCGTGGAAAAACTACACAGTAATGAAACGGGACGGTAGTTGTTTACAATATTAGGATCGCCTGATTTATGAATCGGAACAACTACGGCGCTTTTCCAGATAGACAGAAATATTCCTGAACGAAGTGATAAATTAAATATGTGTAATAAGACAGGAGACAGAGGCTCCGCACACCCTTTCACAATAAAACTGGGAATGCCATCTGTACCACAAGACAGCTTAGGTTTAATGTTAAATACAGGGTGTCGAACCGGAACCGAACCGAACCGAAAACCGGAACAGAACCGTTATTTTTAGCCGAACCGGAACTGAACCGAACCGAAATCTTCGCCGCCATCTTGGAACTGAACCGGAAAGAAATATAACGGTAACCGGTTCAAAACGGTTCACGGTTCTTTTTTTTTGTTAGTATTCCAAATTTATTATTTGGGAAAAAAAAATTGGCGCGTGTATTCCTCTACGTATTGATCAAATCGTCATATACAGAATTGCAATGTATAATAAATCCTGGTATTTTGCGGCGCTTTCTTATTGCCACTATGATTAGCCATGTGTGACATCGTCACGTGACGTCATGATGTCAAGACATGCCGTCAAGTAATGCCACATCACGTGACCCCGTGACTTACCGCGTTCAGTCGATTCAAATTGAGGACGTCGCTAGATCTAGTAACGTTGTTGATATCGTGACGCCACATGATATGACAACTTCGCACTGAGAGTCAAGTGACACCATGATGTACCCGATTGCCATGATCCCAAGTCGAATGCTCTGGTTCATGACAACCAGCATCGCCAAACATTCGGGTAACGGCTCGTGTTTAACTCAAAGATTATGATGGGCCCGAGTCCCACTAGAGCTAGAAACAGAAACAAACGACAGCGACAAGCCTCAGACACATGCAGCATGTTCACGATGGTACCTTTATATGCCTTTGAGCTGTTCGGTGCTCGCGAAGTCAGCACGAGCGTTTACAAGCCTGCAAATGGCACCATCTTGTGCATGATACTCGTGTTTGAGCTTAGCCTTCTTTATTCTACAAAGCCTGTCAAAATCGCGAAATACCATGGTTTAAGGCTAGCCGCTGTCGTTTGTTTCTGCTTGTCGCTTTAGTGGGGCTCGGGCCCATTATAGCCCAACTAAAACTATATCTGAAGATCAGCCCATGCTCTCTGCTTTGCCAATCCTGCGTATGACTATGATAAACACTGACGGTGTATATATTAGGATCAGATCACGTGGCTGATAGTTCTAATTGCGAGTTGAGGAGGGGAAAGATGTTTCATTTCTTTCTTTCGACTGTCTGCCATTTCGCGGACGGGCAAACTAATGGATGCTTTTGCAAGTTATCAAAATCAGGAATTACATCTTAGCGGTATTTATTGAACTTAAGGTAAAAAAACAAAAAACGCTGCATGACCCATTTTACATGTATGCACACCATTGAGGCTCCCAAACATGTTTTCGTTATTGCTGAACTGCCTCAGAAAGCTGTCCCGAGAATAGAAGTGTTAAAGGGTCTAAATGTGACGTATTAGTCCGACGTTACATGGAACTATTGGTGTGTACGGGAGGGACACCTTAGAAGAAAGATCCTAGTGGCCTCAGAGGGACAGCCGAACGTTGGCAGCCGCTCTAAGTCTCACAGGAGTGTCGTTCTCAAGTTCTCCAAGTTTCGACCGCCCTGTATTTTGTTTAAACTTCACAGTGTGGTGCAAAGTAAAAGCAAGGAAGAATTACTGTTAACAAGTGACACAAATATAATTGTCGAGTGAACACCACTCAATACGGAGCAGGCAATCCCTGAGGAATAAAAAGTATCTTGAGGAACAACTAAAAAAAAAGGGGGAGTGGGGAGGGGGTAGTTTTAAAGCATAGTGTGTCGTAAAGATTCCTCTGCCCCGCATTTTTGGCGCAGACTAGGAAGCGTGGCCTGGAAACGGTAGTGAGAGATGGGTAGCTCGTATAACTTTTATTTGTAAAAACACTCTTGCCAGATAGCAGGTTTTCGTCGTGCCAGATACTCGCGCCGTGCCTAACGACGATGCACCAACAAGAAAAATGTGTGCCTCTCAAATACATAGCTTGCACTGAGCGCGAAACTTTTGCAGCGTGCATTTCGCCCCACCGGACTTGATTTTCTCAGCAAGAACAACTCGCAATGACCACCAGCGCCTAGTGCGATTACGTCACGTGCAAACCATGTTAAATACTTCAGCTTTCTGGTGAAGTGCGACGTTTGCAACACTAGCAGTAGACGTCCAAGGTGTAAAGTTGTGTAGTATATATAGCAGTCTCGCGATGATATACGGCAGCCTAATGAAATGTTGGAGCACATGACTGATAAAGAACAGAGTCGTGAAGTAAGGTCCCAAAACAAGTGCACGTAAACCCTAAGATAACATTAGCGAGTCCCGAGGTAGTATCTCGCGACGTTTCGAGCTGAGGCAAGCTGATGCCCAAAAGTGATTTATATTAGGATTCTAAAAATCTTAGATTGCCCTGCGCGGAATCTATGTTTAATTAGGAATATCATTTTATGCATTTCTATGCATTTCTTTTTGCAGTAAAGCGTTGTATAAGGGATTATTTAGAAAAAATTGCGTGTCATCTCTTTATTTCTGCACATTTCGTGTATTTGCCTTCCGATATATCATGTGACCACAGTGTTTTTTGGCATACCCTGCAACCCAGTATTTTACACTGCAAAACAGCTAACAAAAGCACGTTGCCGAAGACTCAACAGCTGGTGTATTTTCGAGTATCGTCCTTTCGTGTCGGTCTCAGGCGGTTATGTGAACTTCATAAAGTCAAATTTATCGATGATAATAAAAATATACTTAATTCCTATCTGAAGATTTGGCAGCATAAATAGAAGATTCTCACCTCAAAGATATATAAGTAAATGCACCTTTAAATTATCTGAAAGATGTTCTGAAAATCTTTTTCGGCGCTTTTATCCTTTATAGACACGTTATACGTGATTTGGAAAAGCTTTAAATAATGTTTTTTTTTTATTTTGAAGCTAATTTAAATAACTATATGTGTTCCTCACGCATATATAACTTTTCTAATATATAAAAGTTTATTATCGCGTTTTTTTACTGGAACGAATGGTGGAACTATGACGATTCCACACTTAAATTCTCAGAAAGTGCCCAATTAAGTAGCTTTCGAATTGAGTAGAGCATGAAATACCACTTTGTTCTATTCAACAAAAAATCATCAATTAGCGAGGGTGATGCTTATTTGCAAATTAAATTGACCGGCATTTTGTCAAGAGCAAACATCAACATCCAGGCTATGCCAGTTTATCCAATATAAGAAAATTTTCACATGGGTAAGCACTGTTTTAGGTCAGATTCGATCTCAGTACGAAGGTGCTCATAGGTTACAGTGAACAATTTCAGCCACTCCTTTTCGCATGATTCGTCGCCCGCATCATGGTGCTGAGAGCAAACAATGCTAGTTAGAAAAACAAGCATTGCGATTGTCGCTTAGTGTTTCTATAAAATATAGACTGGAAGGACTTGTCCCGTGACTTTCGTGACATTTTGAAAATTATATTCCCTTAAGCTCAGTCGTCTCGTCATCATATATATATTGTAAAACGTATTCCGTAAAACACATTTTATGGTATATATGGCGACCGAGGTGCCCATTTCATGATTTTATTCACTCTAATTAATTTCTTAGTTCAAGGGCAAAACCACAATTCAACATCTAATACTGCGATACAAAGTTGTACCAATCACAGGTATTTTAGGCAACCTACTTCACTTCGCGAAAACATTTCGATTCAGGTACAATGTTTGTGACTCTGGTAAACAAAGGGATGTTGAGTCGTATAAACACGACGTTTTGTATGTTAATGTAGATTTTCCTTTCTTGTTGTGTAGGAATTAATAACAGAATTTTATAATTTTGGTACCTGAAAATAAAACTGCATTGAACAAACGATAAAAAAAAAGAAAACTATATACTGTAAGCGACTTATTTTTCGTGGGCTCAATATTTCGCGATTTAGGTCAAAGCTGAAGTTTTGGAATAATTCGCAGGTTGTAATTTCCTCGACGCGGTGGAATCTCAATATAAATTTCAATATGTTTACATTTGACCGAAATTGTTCGCGGGATCCATTTTTCGCGAATTGTAGGCGATTCGCGAAATTCTCAAAAATAGGTCCTCGCAAAAATCAGATCGTTTACAGCAGTTAGTTTCACGGCCTAAATAGTGCCTATTGACAAAACAACGCGGAAAATATATTCTCAATTTAGCGGTTCAAACCGGTTCGAACCGGTTCGAACCGTTATTTTTTGCGCCCCGGAACTGAACCGGAACTGAACCGAAAGCCGTGAACCCGAACCCGAACCGAACCGATAAAAATATCGGTTCGACACTCTGGTTAAATATGCTTTCCTTAATTTCAAGTTCATCACACAGGGTAAAAGAAAGAAAATCTAATGTGCCTTGGCACGTCGTGCTGCCGTCAGTGACTGCCGCAGATGAAAAACAGAATTTAAAATGCACTGCAAACTTATTGGCAATTTTACTTGGATCACATGTGTAACCAGAATCATCTCTTATGGAAACAACATTATGATTTCGCTTCTTTTTTGTTGGTACATACTTCCAAAAGTTTTTGGCTTCATGTGCATATCGGTCTCAAGTACAACCGTATGCATACTTTCGTCTTGTTTAAAAAGCCCTTTTGCCAAAGCACGACATTCACTAAATTTGGCGTACCACTTATGCATTCCAGATTTTTTAAAAAGACGATAATGAAGCTTGCGTCCCGAGCAACACCTGAGCTCCCTTGAAAACCGTGGCGGGTACTTGTTTGCCCGAGAAAAGCGCTTAGGCACGAATTTATTGATGGCGCTCGAAACTGCTGTTGTAAGAGCCTCAGCAGCCGAAACCGCGCAATTATTTTTCAAGATGGATTGCTGGAGAGGAGGAGCCATCCCCCTCTCTTCACCATTTCACTTGCTTCCTCCTCCCAGCACCTCCCAGAAGCTAAGGCTGTCGCGCTCCGAGCAGTGACGTCACAATGGCCGGAGAGGGAAAGCCTCGTCGAGAAAAGGCGCTTGCTCTGGTTGTCTTAACCCAGCCGTGCAGTCTGCTCACTCGGGCCACGCAATTTGTTTGTGCGCATTTATCCAACATTATTATACATATTAAATGTACACTCTCATATAATTTATTACAAATATAACATAAACGTAATACACAACACGTTACCAAGGTTGAAAGTACCAAATATATATTTACGATTATCCCAGAACCGCAGGACCAGAGAGCAGTCCCGCAGCTCCCCAGAATTTTTGAATGAACTGGTTCTGGCAGATACCGTATTTTCCGGGCTATAGTCCGCGGACTATACATGTTTAAAAGTTTAAATTTCTGGCTGTGTGGACTATCTATGCGTGCAGACTATACAGGAATTATGTTTTTCAAGATTGTTTATTATGACGAGACGTGACGAATTTTGTGCACGAAAGTGTATGTTAATGATGATTTATGCATATTATAGGCTTTATTGTGAGCTAAAAAGCAGACATTTGTAAACGTGTGCCGTCTATGAGAAGATTTTCGTGTCGACTAAGCACCAGGTGCGGACTATGCACCGGGTGCGGGCTATGCACCGGGTGCGGGCTATGCACCGGGTGCGGGCTATCTAACCAAAATCTTTTATTTTTGACCCCAAATTTCCCCCTGCGGACTATACACCGGGTGCGGACTATAGTCCGAAAAATACGGTACATCTTTTTCCCTCATACGGACACAGATTCTGGTAAAGTTGTGTTGTGTGTGAGCTGCTGACTGCCTAAAAAGGAACGCCGAGACATTTCAGAAGAAAAGGGAAACAAAAAAAATCCAGTCACCCTTACAGCGAGAGCAGACGAGCAAGAGATGGGTCAACAACGTTAAGTCTTTCGTTGTAGGCTCTAGCAACACCTCCTAGAAGAAAAGGCCATAGCGCTCTGAGAGGTTACGTCACAATGGCGGAGGAAGGAAGTCCATGGCGCAACTACATGAGAATGCGCTATCGACGTGAAAAAAATGTTCCTTAACAAGCGGCGCGGTTGTGTTCGTTCAAGCGCGTTTATCAGACATTAATATACGTTTCAAAGGCGCAGTCTTGTACAATTTATTATATATATAATATAAACGTAATATACAACGCGCTACCAAGGTTGAGAGTACCAAATTTATATTTATGAGTATCCCCGTAACCGCGGGACTACGTGCAGTTCCGCAGCACCCCACACTCTTCGAAAAGACCGGCTGCGATGCTGTCGATGCCACATGGCTCCGATTCTGGTAAATTTACGTTGTGTGTGAGCAGCTGACTGTCTGAAAACGAACGCTGAGACATCTCAGAAGGGAAGGAAACCGAAAAGAAATCCAGTCATTGTCGCAGGGAGCGCACACCAGCAAGAGAAGGGTCGACAACGTTAAGCCTTTCGTCGCCGCTGCTCTCGTGTGTGGTACTTTTGAGACTTGTTTCCAGTCGCATTTCTGTCATCACCGTAGTCTCGGGTAGTTTTTTTGTGTTCGCTTGATACTACGGCATCTATGTGGATTCGTGAAACAAGTCCTGCTACGGTTTAAGTGACATGTGTGACAACTAGCCAACGAAGACTCTGGTTCATTAATCGATAGACCTCTCTCTCTCGAGAGAGGCTTCTTGGGGTTCGTGTTCAAATGTGTTCGTCACGGATGTTGTAAGACGTATGGATACGATCGACAGGTGAGAAACAACTTATTTACGGGCTTTCTTGGTCATGTAGGGCGCAAGTAAAATGCTGCAATCGTTTTTTTTTTTAATCGCATGATAGATTGCAATTTTGTTCTTCGTCATATTCGTATGCAGTTGCGTCGACATTTGTAAATATGTGCGGTAATCTAGTTTTTACTGGAAGGTAAATAACAAGTTTGTGTGATTGTTGAAAGTGCGTTGTTTGTGGTTCTGTGTTTATTTCTAGGTCATGTAGGGCGCAAGCAAGTATTTCTTGGTCATGTAGGGCGCAAGTAAAATGCTGCAATCGTTTTTTTTTTTAATCGCATGATAGATTGCAATATTGTTCTTCGTCGTTATTCGTATGCAGTTGCGTCGACATTTGTAAATACGCGCGGTAATCTAGTTTTTACTGGAAGGTAAATAACAAGTTTGTGTGATTGTTGAAAGTGCATTGTTTGTGGTTCTGTGTTTATTTTTACTAAGGTTATTGTATTGCCTTTACCGCGTTTATACTAGAATCTTAACTATTAAGGTAATAGTATTATTATATACAAAATAAGTTATGTTTTGTTCTAAGGCAGCTCGAGCCCATAGGGAGAGGTAAATTAGCAGACTAAGTAGTATGCCTAGTACCCCTGCCACACGGAGAAGTTAATATATTTTCATTCAGTTATATATGATTTAATCAGCTCGCGGTTTTGAGTGATTATACGAGCGCCGCAAGCGGATTTGTCGACCCCATAATGTCATTCGATCGAAATTACATTAATTTTGCCATGTGGCCGGGGTATGATGCAAGAATTCAGTGACTGCAAGCGATAACGTCGCTTACATGATCGTGAGAAACACTTGTCTTGCCTTGTCCACGTTGACTACGTCTACCTGATTTTTAACTGTTCTGTTTTGCTGTTTCCAAATCACTGCGTGTCTCGCCATTTTGTCGAAGTATTTCTGTAAAAAATATGCATTCCTACAACAGTAATTGCATGACTCAATGTTTTCGACTTAAAACAATCACATTTTTCTTTAGACGTCTTATGCATACCTCATGCCCTTTCGTACCGATTATTTAGCGGTGTAATATTTTGCTCATGCAATAAAATGTTTTCTATACCCGTTGCTATGTGCAGCTTTCATTTTAGCTAATATGACACGCGTATGTGACTAAAAACGCGTTACGACGGTCGATCCACGCGCGTTGCCTTCGCTTCGACGCGCGCCCCGATGGCCTTCCTTTGTGACGTCACGAGAAGAGCGCTACGGCCTTGTCTTCTAGGAGGTGTTGGCTCTAGCCACTGCTCTTGTGTATGGTCCTTTTGTGTCCTCTTCATACAACGGCATTTACATGGATTCGCAGTGTGAGTGACATATCTGGCCACTAGTCAATGATGAGACTGGTCAATTATAGGCAGACTTCTTTCCCTCGACTGGGAGAAAGAGTTCTTGGAGTTGTGTTCAAATTTCTTTTGTGGTGGATATTGCGGGACGTATGGATATGATTGGCAGGTGAGAAATACCTTATTTACGGGCTTTGTTGGTCATGTAGAACGCGAGTAGAGTAATGCAGTCGGTTGCTTTAATCTCGTGATAGAATTGAATCTCGTTCTTCTGAGTTACCCATGTTCAATTGAGTCGGCCTCTGTAAATATTCGTGGCAACGTTCAAGTTCTCACTGGAAGGTGAATAACACAACAATCTTATGTGCTAGTATTGAAAATGTGTCGTTTGTGCTTGAGTGTTTATTTATATGAATGTTATTTTATTGCCTTTACCGCATTATTACTACAACCCTAGCTGTATTAAATAGTATTTAAAAAAAATATTTTGTTCTAAGGCAGCATGAGCCCATAGAGAGAAGTGGATTAGTTAATTGTAAATAGTAGGTTTAGTTTAGTAGCCCTGGCAAACGAAAAAGCTATCATCATCTTATTAAATGCATGATCCTAAGTGACTATACAAGCGTCGCGAGCTGATTTGCAAACCCCACAAAGTCATTACATGGAAATTACATTAATTTTACCACGTGGCCGGGATACAATGCAAGAATTCAGTAACAGCATGCGTTAACATAGCTTCATTCACGTTTCATTCTTAATAAATACAAACAAACAGACTGTGACTGAAATGCTTAACCAATGTGGACTTCAATCATTAGAAACTAGACGAAGAATAGTGCGGCTAAAACTCTTATTTGCACTGTATAACGAACACTTAAACATTGAACCTGAAGTATATTTAAAAGAGAAACATAAGCGATCGTGCAGATTAAATCACAATAAAACAATCCAACCGTATAACAGTAGGATAGACGTTTTTAAATATTCATTCCTTGTGCAAACAATTAAAATTAGAACCAACTCCCAGATTATGTTATTAACCCTGCAAATATGTCCCAATTCGAGTCTTCTTTAGAAAAGAAATTTATCCAGCAATAAACAAAAATAAGTGTTTTTCCTTTTCATTTTCTTTTTTTTTTTTTTTTTTCACAAGGTGTAGCGATATGTTCATGTTGTCTTCAATTAAAAATTGTATAACAGTCTTCTTCCATTATGTACATATGTATTGAGTTCAAATGTTGATACGACTGTATATATATCAGGCACGTAGCCAGGATTTTGTTTTTGGGGGGGCCCGCCCATGACAAAATGCTATATGAGGGGGAGGGGGGAGAGGCGGTCCCAGCAAAATGGAAAATTTCGAGGAGGGGGGGGAGAGGCCCGGGAAGGATAGGCCCCCTCCCCCCCCCCCCCCCCCCCCCTGGCTACGTGCCCGATATATATTGTTGTTACCTCTCCTGTAATAGCCTTCAAGAGAAGGCTGTCAGTATTGTTTAATAAATGAATAAATAAGTTGCCTTCACTTCTGCACTTTGATGTGTGCCCCCAATGGCCTTCCTTTGCCACGTCACGAGAAGAGCGCTAATGCCTTAGCTTCTAGGAGGTGTCGCTCCTCTGCAGCCTTCCTTTTCCCTGTCCTGAACTCTGTCTTGTTGTCTAGTTTAGTTTCCCTCGTTGCACTGGTCAGTGAGAGGGAATACTTCTTTGTGTAAACTTGGTGGCTTCTAAGCAAACTGGGAAAAAAGACAGGTTTGGCAGATCTCAATCTACGCCACCTTAGTGAAGTTGCCTGGGGCAAGGAGACTCAAAACAAACTCCTCAAATGTGAATTCAGACAAAAAGACAGTTACAAAAATTACGAAGAGAACAGCTTCTCCAAAGTAGGCTCAAGCTACAGATAAAATTTCTGAATAATAAATTTATGGTTGATTATATAACGTTTTTTCTAAAAAAAAAAAAAAAAAAAAAACAGAAGAAAATAGATGGTGCTATGGAGAATTCGACAGCCTTGAAATTAGCCAGCACCATTTCAAGGCTGCCCATTTCTCCCATGGCACCATCTATTCCCTTCTAAAAAAAAAAAAAAAAAAAAAAAAAACAGCAGTGTCATTTTACTCTTGGACACTAATCATTTTATTTGGAACAACGTCCCCTTTGGAGGCCATGTCGGGCACACAGCGGATAATTTGCGGGTGTCTAGAATTCGCGAAAGACGCAAGTCAGCCCTAAACAAGGAGTAAAATTAACCTCTTTAGAGCAGCCAACCGACATCTCGCAATGAAACCCTTGAGGCCTAAATGCAGGGCGCGCATTGTTGTAATCGCTACTGCGTGCTAGGTCAGAAATGCGACGCCACTGCATGCGGATTGACTTCTCGTTGTGATGATACTTACACAACGAATTTCTCTTTTGTGACCTTACAGCAATGGTTTCGCACAGGGAAGCAATTCGCTTTTCCATCGACGATCGGGACGCGATACCTTCCCACGGTCGACACACCGATCTGTGTAGCAGCGGCGATAGTTTAGGATTCATTCAGCACACCGATTTTGCGACAAGCGAAAGAGGGCCGGAATTCTTACCTGTTCTGCCGCAACAAGAACGCCAAAAAGTTGGTTTCCTTGAACCTTCCCAAGCTTCACACTATCGGCTGCCGCGTCGAATATCACCATGCCCATCCAGAAATATTACACCGAGTTTGAGTTGCCGCCCGGCCGCGTTAGCACGCGCTCACGCGGTTGTTTATGTTTTGACATTTTGACTACGGCAATCTCACTGGGCGTGGACGTCACGTGTGACGTGAGACGGCTCGAATTGGATTGGATTGGGTTTTTGTTAAACCAGGAATGCTATAATAATAATAATAGTAATAATAATTAGCGAAACTTGAGGTACTGTGGGTGACTCTCAAGGCTAGGCAGATACGGGCAGAAAGGCGGGTGGATGAATTTGTGGGTGCCCGTTCGCGTGAGCGTCTGCTAGCCAGCCACCCAGAGTAATGTGCTGGTCTGAGTTTTTTTGTTGTCAAGTTTGTCACTTCAATATTATTCATTACTTAAAACATGCGATGCAATCTGGGTAGATTGGGCAGGTGTGTTCGCGATGTGCGCCGTGCACGCCGGTTGTTGTTCAACCCAACGGTTCGACCCACAGAGGTTCGACCGGTAGATGGAGAAGTGACGGCTGATGCCATCGCTATCACCATCACTATTTTGATTTTTCAAAGATAGCCGTTTTTGTGCTGCGAACGTTCTGCGAGGCGAGTTCGGCGACTTGCGTGACTTACGAACAGAACTGCCTAATTGGTATGTTAATTTTGGTGGCTACTTATCGCGGAATATCGTGGGTATCTTGTATTTGTACAAGAAGTAGTATTTAAGGTTCACATTGTTCTTGGTACAGAGCGTAAGCTCGGCGGGTCGTCTAGTCTCTTCTAAATTGCTTGGTTGCCTTTTGTCCACGTTTATTTCCCTCCCAAACCCATCGCACACTGGTTCATTTTCCTGTTTCTAGTACCTACAATTGAGCTAGCAAAAATGAGGTTTTGTATGAATTCAGAAACGTAGATAGAGACCATGCAGCTCTGCCTGCACTGTTCTTTTTATGTTGCGCAATTGAGACATCGCAGTGTCGAGCGTTACGTCCGACGGAACCCGAAATAAAAATTAAAGTTACGTCCTGTCTAACCTACGCAACCTTCTTGAATGTTACGCTTTACGGCCGATACATCACGCCAATTACTACGTTACGTCCGATGCAGCATTCCCTAATTGTTTAAAATCCGACTGCATCTCCGGCAGCCTTGTTGCGAACTGGCACAATCTTCACGTACCACTCGAGTCGCCACGCGCGCTAGCTTTGGCAGTGTTTTCTTCCAGACTGCCTAAATAAGCTGTTTCGAGGTGGCCGCCCGGGTGTGAGAGTGGCAATAGACCCTCGGCCATATCAACTTTGCTCTCAGCATGGGCCAGCGAGGGCTGGCCCATGCCGAGAGCAAAAAAAAAAAAAGTTCAGTAAATTGTTTTAAAAAAGGGGATGCCCAGCTTCAGCAGCTTCGATGTGCGAGGAACACACTCCAGCCCCCTCAACAAAACTGGAGGTGCGGATAGAGTTGAGATTTTAACTGACTAATGAATGCTGCATCGGACGTTATACAGTAGTAAGTCATGATATTTTTGTATTTATGTCGTGCATCGGCCGTAAAGCGAAACTTAGGTTGCGTAAGTTACATAGGACGTAACTAACTTTTATTTTGGGTTCCGTTTGTCATAGTTTTAATTTTCATATTAGGTTACGTCGGACTAAACTTTTTCATATTGGGTTACCTTGGATGTAACTAGAAATCTTGGGGTAAGGTTACGCTAGACCTGTGTAGTTGAAAGATACTTTTATTTTTTTGAAAAGTATTCTTCAACTTATGGCAGTGGCGAATAGCACTTGTGTTGACGAGATGTTTCGCTTCCGCATATCCGGAAAGCACCCTCGCTGGGACAGCTGTCAACTATCTATATACGACGGTAATGTTGCAGGTACAAAACTGAATAATACACTGTGTTGAATATTTATTTATTGGTCTTTTTCGGCAGTGCCGCTTGTGCCTGGACAATGGAAGATGATGCAAAGGCCGAAAGAAAGCTGTGTAGTTGATTATACTCTGCATCTGCACTCTGAATAATGTGATGTCTCGGTAGCTACACATGCTTTGTTAAAGGGAAGTTTATTTCGCCACCTGCTAGGCATCATTGAGGTGCTTTGGCTGTGTGCCTTTATTTTATGCTAATAGAATGTACTGCATTTACAACTGCTTGTTGTAGGTGCAGCCTACAACAATCAGTTGTAAAGGAGCGCCGTTTAGTGAATCCATTCCATTGGCGTAAGCAAATCTGGAAGATGCTAAACGCTAGAGCATGATTCACTGAGGCATGTTAACCTATGCTTTGAGCACCCACTCTCCTCTCTTGGGCTGTAAACCAGGCAAAATGTAAAATTATTCTTGCGAAAACAGCAGGGATGTGGCATGCATAAAAACTTGTCGATCATGCTCTGAATATGCTGGCCGCCCAAGCGAGTGACTCACTGACTGACTGGCTCGGCTTTGCCATCAGCCAAGGCAGAACAAGCAAATGCTAGAGCAAGCAGTCAAGTTCAGTGAATTGTGTTTTTCTAAAAACAAATTTGCTAAAAGGAGATTCGTTGCCATTTCCTCTAAACGGAGTGTCTTCTTGAAAAAATTCAATAAAAAAGGGGTTTCAAAACTAGGCTTGGGAAAATAGATGTCTCTGCTCGGGCCGTACACATCAACGTTCTTAGATCTGTCGGTTGACAAGCTCCATGGAAGAGCAGCACTAAAAAAATAAAATGAAAGACGTTTACAATTCTCTGTAACACGAAATTAGAGCGCAGCGCTTGAGTAGGAAGAGGGGAGGTTATGCCTCTCCTATCCCTCCATACCCTCTCCTCCTCCTCCCATTTAGCAGGCAATTTTCGCTAAATTTCCTGCTAAATATAGCGAGAATTTCCCCGCTAAATTTAGCGGTTTAAGTTTCCCCTCTAAACCTTGTGGGGAAATTGATGTCACACAACCTCAACACCAATTCAGTTTCCCCGCTATATATTTAGCGGGGAAACTGAATTGGTGTTGAGGAAACTTAACCCTGCTAAATGGCACATGACTTCATGTCACATCACTCACAAATTCAGTTTCTCTGCTAGATTTAGCAGAAAAATTGACATCGCGTGACTTCAACACAAATTCAATTTCTCAATAAATTCAGCGGGGCGATCATGCAGACGGCGACGCAATGAAGCGTGGAAATGGGCACCTAAGAGCTGCACTCTAAACCAGTTTTTCTCTGTTGCCGGTGCACAAGCAGGTAAGGGCGGATAGCATTCCTTGTGCCAATTCTTTTGCGGTCAACGAAAAACGCTTTTTGAACAATGCTCTTTCCCCGCGGCAAGCCGTCCCCAAATTGGCCAAAGTTAGAAAATCGTTGCACCGCCCCTTTAAAAGAGAGAACCTGCAGTTATTAAAAAAAAAATCTTTTTTTTGACTAACTGCAAAGTTTGCTACATGTTACAAGGAATGCCACAGGAATGTGTTCTGTGAAAACCAACTTTACCCGAAGATTCCCCGAACCAGAGCGGTAACCATTTGTGTTCAACGCACCGCGTGCAAGTCCGAACCATCATCTTCGGTTCCCGTTTCCGCAGGAGCAGCTGCAAGGTCGTCCGCGCCGCGTTCTGTCCACGCAGAGCGCGAGCCCTCAGAATCTTCAAAGAGGGCAGACGTTCCCGAGGCATCGACTTCAGGCGTCGGTCGCCGTCCCTCAACCCCGAGGAGTTTCGGCGCGAGGTCGTCGGAGGAACGACCTCGGCAGGCGGGACGGAATCGTCTCCGCCGTCTTCCGAGGACGACGAGGGGCCCGCAGTGTCTGCATCCAGCGCCGTTCCGCAGGTTGGTCGTCGCGGGTTACGACGGGTCGGCTTGCAGCCCGAAAGGGGGGCACTGAGGTTTGTCTCGAAACACAAAAGTACAGCCGTGCTGTGGCCTTTTTTTCGTTGAAAACGCGACCAGGCTTTGCGGCAGAATTGAGTCTCACGATGCCCAACTCCTACGGAGAGGCCGACGCAGTCGGCACACCTTCCGGTTCTAGTACGCCCTAACGACGTGCGGGCTTTTCTGTTGTTATTCGTCGCCACTTGGAGACCGCTTTCGGTGCATGGGCGGGACAGGACGCCAAACGCACCGGCGTCGTCACGGTGCCGCGTGAAGTCGCAGTAGCTTCATTCGATTTTTCCGCACCGGTGCAAAAAGTGCAGGGCGGTGTACTTCCAGCATGTGTGTCAAGATACGACCGGAAGTGCGCTCCCTTACACGTTTCTGCACCAGTGAAGGAGGTGCGGATAGATCGAACGAAGCAACTGTTGCACGCGTGCCGTCCACTAAGTTCTGCGTCAGCCAAATCTACCCTGTTAGATCAAATTATGTCAAGCTTTTTTGCTTCTTTTTTCTTTTTTATAGGGTTAAGGACGTAAATATGTACCGGCCAGGAAGGATTCCTTCGTAGCCTTCGGCGACTGCATCTGACTCTCCGCAGCCACCAAGCCACGGGCGAGGTCGGAGCGAGTGTGCATCGACAGTGCGTTGTCACATGCCTCGGTCAGACATTCCAGGGGCCCTGATCTGGACACTCGGCAAAAAAGTCGGCGAGAAATTTGGCGGCTGTGATTGGACGGTCCCAAGCACTGATCTATATTTTAGTAGGCTGGATCGCAAATCGGGAGCCTGTCGGTGTCGCCACCGGCGGCCATTGCTTGACACCAGGCAATGCACGCAAGTCTATGGGAGAAACGCACAAAAGTAAGCAGATTGAAGCATGTACGCTGTACTCGGAGGCGAGTATTTTATGGTGCGCTGCGATTCTTATGCCGGGTGTTTCGAGATCGATTCGGTATTTGTCAAACGTCCGGTCGCCGGATTAAAAGATCAAACGTACCTACGGCTGAGCTGGCAGGGTTGCTCTCATAGTGAAGTTAGCAAAGGAACCTGCCGTCAATAAGTCCGTCCTTAGGGAAGCCGAGAAGTTGATGTATGACAAAGAAGTTCCACCTCGACAGCAACTTTCCGGGAGTAAGCGAATTCCGAGTAGCAAAGCCTTCTAGTTTGTCGTCTGCTAAACCCAACTCAACGAAACCGGCACCGACCTGCGGTAACTCTAGGTAACTCTCGCCTCATTGAGCTGCACTACAGCGGAGTCACTCTCGACTACAAAATATTTATTTATAAGAACTGCGAGGGCTGTCAGTTTTAACGTTTGTAGCCAAGCTATTTGGCGGGCTTATCGGAAGCATCCAAAAAGTTTCAGTGCCGACAACAGCTAAGAAAAAGGGGAAAACTTCGCTTTTTCTGGTGTCAATCAATGGCTGCCGGTGGCGACACTCGGCTCCAGCTGCCGAGGCCGCGGTCCGCGATCCAGCCTACTACAAGAAAGATCAGTGGTCTCAAGGTCAAGTGCGACGTCGGCCAATAACGGCCGCAGGATTTCTCGGCGACTCTTTCCCCAAGTGTCTAGGTTAAGGCCCCAGTTGTATCGCCGGGGCCTTAGCTTATGTCGTTTGTCAATTCGTGCCGAAACAGTTCCCAAACGTGGATTTGCGAGACTTCCTTACCTCAAACAAAACACTAAAAGAAAAAACATTTTTTTACATTTATTTATTTTATTTTTCTAGTTTTTAGGTTTTCTTTTTTTGTTTTTCTTACTTACCTTAACCTCCTTTTAGAGGCCGAACCCCCGCCAGAAAGATGTCTGCCGACCCCGGCACGCCAAGCACCCGCACAGCCATCGCCGGCGGCATGCCGAGCTCCAGCGCCACCGGCACTGGAGCCTTTGGCATCAAAGGGACCCGGCACCGGCCATTGGTACCGGCGTCTTTGGCATCAAAGGCGAAAGTCTACCTCTCCCAGGGGGGTAAGTGGCCCTTTCCTCGCAGTCTTCGCGTGGGTGCCGCCATCTTGAAAAATAGAGGCACTAAAGCCGCTCGACTAGATGTGCCGAGAGTAGCGTCAAGTTGTTGTGATATTCGGGAAGAAAAGGCCCCACGCATCTCGGCCGCTTCGGGGCGGCGTAGACGCGGACGTCGGAGGTACCGGAGGAAGGTGCCGACGAGCCCGTGTAGCCGGCAGCTCCTTAATGCACGCGGAGAAGCGGCAGAACGTCGCCCTTGAGGTCGGAGCCGCCTTCTCTTCAAACATGCAAAAAAAAAAGTCAGCGTTGCTTATGCCACGAAAACAAAGTCGACCAGTGCTCCAATGACTTCCAGTCGCTGCGGAGAAAAGCGCACGTCTGCTTTCTCTTCCCTCTTTTCTGCCGCCGTCTTTACCGTCCCTTTTCACGGCACCGGCGAAGTCGCCGCTCACGATTTGTCGTGCACAGCTCCCGTCTTTCCCACCCGGTTGCAGGGGCGCCGTCATCTTGAAACCGTGCGACGGGGGCGCCGAAGCCGCCGAAGGAGGTGCGCTCACGAGTAGCGACGCTCCCCCGGCCGTCTCGCGGGCATCATTAATGGCACCCGGCAACAGTGGGTGCAATGGTTACAATGGAGAGATGCAACTTCCTGTGATTTTTGTACGGTGTGTGGGGCATTGTGCCATCAAACGCGTCGTTGCGTAGGTGTAAATGAACGCCATTTGGAAGTATTTAGTGCGTGGATTGTAAACAGGTTAAAAGATATATATTTCAGGCGTCTGGGATGACTTGCACCAAATCGTAAAAGAATTTCCAATTCACAACTCGGCCCTTAAAGGAATAACTAAAGTTTGCTAATTGGTCTTAATCGACCGAATAATTGGGCAGATCGAGAAAAATGTGGCAACTATGTTAAGACGCTTGCTAACGACGTACAGTTGGTTTTACTTCCCTGGAGGACTCCGTTTGCTTTTTTTAACGTTTGATGCAAGTAATCTGGGACACCCTGTAGCATTGTCTCGATGTTCTCTAAAAAGCATTAAATGTAAGGGTTTTTAAGAATCCCTTCTCCCCAAGGAAGTTAATTTTATTATCTCGGAACTGTTTTCAGCTACGGCCCGCCACGGACCATAAATACTGCTCAAACAAACGAGAAATCACATAATTTTAAGAGATTGTAGCAGACGGGTAACTTTTAGTTGTCGATTGCGTGCGCGAAGTTCGCATTTTACTCCCACCAGGGCATCCAAAACGGTTCCCCGATCGGCGCATTTACCGCGTCCAAAGAAAAATGGTCCCTCGATTTCCGCCCGATGGCATCGCAGAAGGGCGTTGTCCCAGCGCCGGTGTGTTCATTGCCATTTCAAGACCACTTTCGGTGCGCGGGCAGAGCTTACTCCGCTTTTGGCGGGGCTCTCTTGGAGAGACATAGCGCACGGCAACATTCGTGCCGTCGAGGCGCAAGACGCGTGCAGAGTTTTTCCCAGCAGTGTCAGTGCGAAGCAGTATGCAATGCATTCCTTAAAAGACACATGCACAGGAAAAAAACATTTTTTTTTACACGGCTTAGATGGCAAAAGGACGCCATAAAACGATTTTACAACGAAGAAAAAAAAAATTTAGAGCTATATTTACGGCGCAAAACGAATTTGTAGTTGGCGCCCGCGGGCACCGCGGAAAAGTGGTCTGTATTTATCACGTGACTGGTCTTTATTTATCACGTGGTGCTTGCGCTCTTTCGGAAGCTTCCTATGGCCTCTAAAAGTAACTTATTCATCTTTGTTTGAAGTATAACAAAAAACCAAGACGAATAAGTAACTTTTAGAGCCCAAAGGAAACTCCTGAAAAAGCGCAAGCAGACGTGATAGACCTGTGCGCCGGTCAGACGACGGCGGCGGCGCCCCGAAGCAGACGAACTTGTGCGGCGGCGGCGACGGCGGCTTGAAGAAACGCGTTGAAGCGGCGTTCGCACAACGCTCAGCGTGCGGCGGCGACGCAGCGCGGCGGCGCGCGGGCCTACCACGTGACCAGCAGCGGCTCCCGCGAGCGCCAACTACAAATTCGTATAGCGCCGTAAATATAGCTCTAAAAATTTCGTTTCTTCGTTGTAAAATCGTTTTATGACATCCTTTTTCCATCTAAGCTGTCTAAAAAAAATTTTTTCCTTAGCATGTGTCCTTTAAAGGGATGCTGAACCGAAATTTGGATTTAAAAAAAAAACGATGCAGGAGATGTAGGCGGGACGCTACAATCGCTACAACACTACTCGTAAGGCGATATCTCAAATGGACGGCCGTATTTTTTGAAAAAGAGGTCGAGATTGAACCAGGCCGACGAGACGCGTGATGTCAAGATACCTTGTTTCCTCCTCTCTTCGCTTGGCTCCCTCAAGGCAGCGAGGCGGAGAAGACGCGAGGTCGTTCCCTCTCCTTTTTGGAGAAACATGACGTGAACATATCTGTCAAATGCGCCTCCTTTTTTTAAAAATACGGTCATCCGTTCGAGATATCGCTGTATGAGGGATGTTTTTGTGTTTGTAGCATCCCGTTGCACGCTTTTGCCGCATGTTTCGGGGAATCCAAATTTTGGTTCAGCATCCCTTTAAGTCTGCCTTTGGCACAACAATGCAAAAAGAGCTTTTTTTGTGTGTTTATTTGGTATTGATTTGCCTAACTGCAGGAATTGCTAGAGTTCTTTTTTTGAAGGTGCGAAATGCTTTTCAATGGAGCTCTACCAATCGGAAGATTTCGCCCATCCGTCTGCCCGTCGGTGCATTTCCCGCCAGGTTTAGCGGTAAAATTAATAAATGTATAGCTTCTTTTCGAGACGACCGTTAACTATCTTCTAAGCAAATTTAGACAACCGCTCCTGAAATACCGCATTTCATGCAGCGTAAGACTTTAGAAGAAAAAAAAGTCGCCATCAGCTTTCTTTTTAAAAATGGCGGTTGACACTTTAGCCCGGTGGAGGCCAATCGGCGGGAGCTAATCAGCGCGGTTGCCACTCCTCTTCTGTCCAGGGCAATCGGAAGTCGACGCATCGCACACCACCCTGGCTCAAGGACGTCCGTCGCCTCCAAAGGACCACACGGCTCCTCATTCCACGGCTGTCATTTGCGCGGGTGGTGAGGGAAATGCTGCAGGGTTTGGCCCCCAGTCGCTCCGACCGCTACTACATGCAGGGGCTCGCCTTGCAGGCGCTACAGGTGGGCCTGCCTCGTCTTTTGGTCGCCGTCGTGGCGCACATACCAGTCGCCGTCGGCAACGACCCGCGTCGTCTGTCCGTCGACGTTGGCCCACATACCGTAAAGTACTGAGAGATAGCCCACCTAAAATAGTTAGAAAATTGGGTGCAAATGAGGGGTGGGCTAACTTTTGGTGTGCAGTCAAGGCAAGTTGAAAAAATGCTATTTTTTTATTGTGTGTTTCTGTCAAAGTTGTTATTGCGGCAAGGGGCAATGAAGCAAAGATGACTGTACTTTCCAACCAGCAGTGTTCGCTTATATCTCGCCATACCTAACTAGACGCATTTTCGCCACGGTCATCATTGATCCGAGACTACGATTATTATTAGTGGGCTATCTTTCGGTGTTTCAAATAAAATAGCACCTCGAGCCAGAAATGGGGATGGGTTACCTTTCTGGGGCTCTCCGGATTTTACGATTGTCCTTTTTTTCGTCAATACATGCCTATTCAGTCGTAGGTCATCGATTTACGTGGCCTATTTAGTTGGCATACGCCGCTTGGCGAAACACGACCGCACGCCGGTAGGATGCTCGTCCAGATCGAAACGGGCAGGAGTGGGGAGAATCACAGGAACCTTTGGTCTTGCTGTGCGAGCTTGCGCTTTCGCTCCCTGAGCCATTACATGAAAGAGCAGTGTCTCCTCTTTAAAGAGGCGGTGCAAGGATTTTCGAACTTTGGCCACTTAATTGTGGGAAGTCGTCAAGGCCACCCATGATACGAGGAGCGGGAACGCTTTCTTTCTTGCGTGCGCTAGTTTTTAATCTACAAAGAGATTGAACAAGTAGACGTGTTTCGAGTGAGGTTCGGTGTCGTCTTTGGGACCAGCAGCCTTCCCTGCATGTTGGCCAACTTTTCAAGGTCACGCTTGCCCTCGTCGAAGGTTGCGGCGAGGGATCGAGGTGGGACGGCTTGCCGCAGGGACAGACGTTAAAGGTAGCGAAGGAGAGGAAACGGTTTCCCTTATTTCCGAAAGATGGATAGATAGCGCCGCAAAAACCCGCGTACCGCGAAAAAGGTCACGCCATAGTTCCGATGACAACCACACAAAACTGCAAATTAAACAAAATATGGTTTTGTTTTTTGCAATTGCAGTAGATTATCGATGATATGAATCTGGAGGGATCGCAGAAATATTTGTATCATCCAAAATTCATACTAACAGAAAACAAGTCACATGACTATGTGAAAACAAAGGGGGGGCTACTTCCAATTCATTGGTCACACTCCCATCTGAAGAAGTCAATAATGTTCTTCAGAGTCTTCTTTTTTTCAATGTCACCCAAACGGCACTTTTGGAACATGGAAGAACGAGCATACCTGTCGTCGCTGACCTTGATCTCGGGCTCACTATGCGGCGCAGCACATCGAGGGCATGCAGTGTTTCAGCCGTCGTTGGTGGCTGCTTGTCATTAGTTTACGTCGCCGTCATCATCTCCGCTACTTGACCGTCCTTGCAGTGCCGTCACTTTGTCAACAATTGCCTCGGCAGTCCTTAATCCGCAAGTAGCGAGGCTGTCATCTGCGGTAATGAAATCAAAGGCCGATTTCTCAGCACAAAGCAGGTCTCAGTCCTCAATTCTCAAGTTTCCCTCTGGTTCCGGAGGAGCAGCCACTGTAGGATTTGTGAATTCACACTTGCGAAAGCCGTTAGATAAGCGTCGATTCCACGATCAACGTCAATTTCGAACGTCATTTCTCACATACACTCGAGTCAGTCAGAGTTGCTGAAACCCATTTATCGCGTGGCAATAAATATAAAGCAGCAACCCTGGAGTAAGCAAACGCGAGTTACTCCAGCGAGCCAAATTTCATCACGCGACAACACAGCAGCGCTGGATGTGGGTATGTTTTCGAATTTTGGAGCGCACCTACGGTTATCGGGATTGCATGTTGCGTATATAGAAAGAACGGCGAGAGAAATGACTCAAAAAGCCTGCTACAGTCGTAGGAGCCAAGTGATGATCAAAAAAACTGCTCCGACTTTACTCAACAAGATTAACAATTTAATCAAACGTTTCGTCTCCCATGCAGGAAACATTGTCAGTGAAACCTACAAGCAGGAATGAGAGAAAAAACTTCAACAGTCCTATTTAAGCAAGTCCGCGTACACATCGGGGAGGGGGCCGCGGTTCGAGTTGCAAGCTGATGAGTCACTTCGGATGAACCATGATTCCACGAACCTGCGTGGACCCCACCTTTGTTCGCGCGCCAGAGTGGACGCATTCTCAAAGTCGAAACAGTGACCCGTATTCCAACAATGGTCTACGAGTTCCGTCTTCGCTCTTGTCGCATGCGTGGCCTTCGCCACGTCCCTTTTGTGTTCGTTTAAGCGAGTGCAGCGCTTGCAACCTGTCTCCCCAATGTAGGATGCGTCACAGTCTAGACAATTCACTTTATACACAACACCGCACTGGGACTCTGGGGGGGTGTAATCTTTAGGTTTAGAAATGAGGTCACGTAGTTTACGATGGGGTTTGAAAGCAGTACGGATATTCAAAGGGGCGAGGGCCCTGCGAATAGACTCAGACTTTTATTGATAACACGCGCAAACAGATGGGGCAAAGAAGAAGTCAGGATAATGGACGACTTAGGACAGGGCAAGTAACAATACCCTATTTGAGAGGTGTTTCTGAGTCTATTCGCAGGGCCCTCGCCCCTTTGAATATCCGTACTGCTTTCAAACCCCATTGTAAACTACGTGACCTCATATCTAAACTTAAAGATTACTCCCCCCCCAGAGTCCCAGTGCGGTGTTGTGTATAAAGTGAATTGTCTAGACTGTGACGCATCCTACATTGGGGAGACAGGCCGGAAGCGCTGCACTCGCTTAAACGAACACAAAAGGGACGTGGCGAAGGCCACGCATGCGACAAGAGCGAAGACGGAACTCGTAGACCATTGTTGGACTACGGGTCACTGTTTCGACTTTGAGAATGCATCCACTCTGGCGCGCGAACAAAGGTGGGGTCCACGCAGGTTCGTGGAATCATGGTTCATCCGAAGTGACTCATCAGCTTGCAACTCGAACCGCGGCCCCCTCCCCGATGTGTACGCGGACTTGCTTAAATAGGACTGTTGAAGTTTTTTCTCTCATTCCTGCTTGTAGGTTTCACTGACAATGTTTCCTGCATGGGAGACGAAACGTTTGATTAAATTGTTAATCTTGTTGAGTAAAGTCGGAGCAGTTTTTTTGATCATTATGATTCCCGGCTTTTGGAATATTTTTGGAGCCAAGTGATGCCGTCCCGCAGGATGTGTAAACGTTGATGATCGTTCACATGATCCACCGTGGCCGAGAAAGCATTTGGAGACTATCCCGAAACGTAATAGATAAGTCTTAACAAACTTCGGCCGGGAATTTCGAAAAATTTGTGTCGTACCGAAATTCGGACGAACCGTCGTCATATCACGAGATTCTACCGTATGCAGCAAATTTGCAGCATTTTGAACGAAGGTGGCACATTTTCTCCTCTTGTGTGAATAGAAACGATATAAAAAATGCGGGTCGTAAATTTTTCAACATTAAAATTTGGGGACTGTCCCAGTTCTAACGTGTCGACTCGTCGGCGTTTGACGGTCGTCGCCTCTTTTCCAGGAGGCGTCGGAGCTCTTCGTGACAAACTTCTTGTCGGCGAGCTACCTGTGTTCCCTCCACACCAAGAGAAAGATCCTGATGAGGAAGGACGTGATTTTCCTCCAGGACCTCCTCAAGATATTTGGCACCAGCCTCGCCACGGACTTGAGAACTTTTCTACGGGTTTTATTCATTTATTTATTTACCCTCAAGACCTGAGGCACTATAGAGGATTAAATTTCATAAGACAGTACAACATTGTGCAGTTATTAGTAAAGACAAATAAGAGGCTCCTAATCATACAATGATAGCTAAGGCGTTCTTGAAAAGAGTGTGGTCTTCGATGGCTGTCGTAGGTGCGGGAAGGCGATTCCACTCATCTGATGTGCGTGGGAAAAAGGACTGAAAAAAAGCGTTAGTTTCGCAGAGTGGAATTCCATCCTTAAAAGCATGATCCAACCTGGATGAGATATACGGGGGAGGCAAAATAAAATCGTGGCGCAGGTATGGGTGATGAAAGAACTTGTGAAATAGACATAGTCGAAGTGATTTACGGCGAGATGCTAGAGTTGGTAGGTTGAGGCTAGGTTTCATTGAGCTTATGCTGGCAGTTCTGTTATAGTTAGATAGGATAAAACGAACTGAATTATTTTGAACCATTTCAAGTGAATCTATTAAGTTTTCTTGGTAAGGATCCCACACAGATGAAGCCTATTCAAGTTTTGAACGGATTAGTGTTTTATATAACAAAAGATTTAATGACGAAGGGGCTTTTGAAAGGTTACGTCGGATGTACCCAAGCATTCTGTTAGCGTTGTTAGTAACATACGAGATGTGAGCGTTCCAGGTGAGATCGGCTGTAATGTGAATACCAAGGTATTTGTAAGAAGTGACGGCATCAAGGGGACGGTGATTTAGAAAGTAGGTGGGAAAACTATTTGCTATTCTAGATACGTGCATATATTTGCATTTATTAACGTTTAGGTCCATATACCATGCCTTGCACCATTCAGAGATAGCATTAAGGTCCGACTGAAGATTAGTTATATCGTCGTCGCAAGTTATTTCACGAAAAACCACTCAGTCATCGGCAAACAAGAGATTGTTAGAAGAAATGCAAGAAGGTAGATCGTTTATGTAGATAAGGAAAAGGAGGGGACCAAGAACAGAACCCTGTGGCACACCAGAGTAAACACCGGTTGGCTGCGAGTTTAGAGTTGTTAGCTGATACAAACTGTGAACGGTTAAGAAGAAAACATTCAATCCATGTGAGAAGTTTGTGATCAAGGTTAAGTTGGTGTAGTTTATATAGTAAAAGTTTGTGGCATACCTTGTCTAATGCTTTAGAGAAGTCTAAAAAAATGCAATCGGCAAATGAGGAATGGTCAAGAATGAGGTTTAGTTTATGCGTAAATGATACCAATTGAATTTCACAGGAGTAAGTTTTGCGCAAGCCGTGCTGTGAAGGTGTGAAAAAGCAGTTTGATTCAAGGAATGTAACGAGATATGAAAACAGAATGGTGCTCAAAAAGTTTACAAGGAATGCTGGTTAGTGAGATGGGTCGGTAATTGAGGGGAGAGGACTCGCTACCTGATTATGGAGTGGAATCACCTTCCCGACCTTCCATTCCTCAGGAAGATAACCGTAGTCGAGCGACTGCTGAAAAATCTTAGAAAGTATAATAGAAGAATAAACACTAGTACTTTTCAAAAACTTGGGATTAATTGAATTGCATCCAGGAGACGAAGAATGTTTAAGTGATCTAATGAGGCTCTCTACACCAGTAGGTTCAATGAGTATGGGAGACATGACGAGAAAGTCAAAGCCATGAGTATCGGGTATGGGGACACCTGACGTTACAGAAAAGTCGCATGAAAACACTTCATTCAGCACCAATGCACACTGGCTAGGAGGAATTACGTTTCCAGTGCTGTCGACTAAAGTGATCATATTCTCATCTTTTGGTCGTATAACACTCCAAAATTTTCTAATGTCGTTTATTAACATTGATGGCAAAGTGCTTCGATGAAATTCTTCCCTAGCATTTTTTAGCGCAGCTACATATTCGTCGGAGGCATGTTTGTAAGCAGCCCAGCGGGCACCATTTCCAGATAGTTCAGCTGATCTTTATAAGCGTTTTTTTTTTGTTCGATAAACGTCGGAGGTTACGACTATATCACGGAGCATCACTATTAGATGTGATGGTGAAAGTGGGAATGTATTTATTAGTTAAATCATTCACTTTAGCCACAAAAATGTCCCAATTAGTTTGTACAGTGTGATTATCAAAACCATTAAAAAAATTATCAAGAAAAATAGACAGTTCATAATTAATTGCTTCAAAATTTGCTTTTGCATAGTTACGAATAGTTTTAATTTTCTTAAGGTTCTTTGGCCGTGACAAGCGAATCTGGAAAGTAAGCAAACAGTGATCGCTTAAGCCAGGCAAGTGACTAATCTCGGAGACAAGATCAGGCTGGGATGTCAAGACAAGATCAAGGGTGTTCGCGACAGATTGTGTTGTCCTTGTAGGTTGCTTAATAAGCTGTGTAAAGGAAAATATAGAGCACAAGTTCAAGAATTCAGTGGCTAAAGAGGAGACGGGATGTATACTGGGCGGTTCACTGTTTCATGATATATTCGGAATGTTAAAATCACCAAGCAGAAATAAAGGAAACGGTGGGTATCGAGATGAAACTATATAATTACATCATGAAGTTCATCTACAAAATTGGAAGAAAGCGTGGGGGGTCGATAAAAAACACAAAGAATGATTTTCATATTACTTATTTCAGCGACAGCCCAAACAATCTCAAGGTTGCAAGGAAAAAAACACACTGGGATGGAAAGTTTTTCAAAATGGCCAGCAGAACACCACCACCTTGTCGCGTTGTGCGGTCGCAGCGATAAATAGAGAAATGCCGAGCAGATAGGAAAATTTCATGATCACGAAAGTGCGGATGCAGCCAGGTCTCGGTTAGTGCGATGAAATCGGCATTGCATGTATCGATGGCAGAGGTTAAAGAATCGCGCTTGCTCATAACACTCCGAATATTGTAAAAAATAATTTATGCATGAGATAAGGAACGTCCACTGCCCCTCGCGTCCCGCTAGGTCATTGTGTGTGTTGAACAACTGGGATGCGGGTTGTCTTGTGTTGATTTGGGCATAAGTTCAACCACGTTATCAATTTCGGCAGCGTAGACGTATTGCTTTTTGATTAAGACAAGCTTGTTATATCTTAGCTGAAAGGGAGGTGCCCTGGGTTGATTTTTAGCGAAGTCGACAAGTTTCTTTCGAGCGGGGCGTGTGGCGGGCGAAAAATCTTCGCTTACGGCAACATTTTTTTCTTTCAGTTTTGTATGCGCGGAAAGTATCCTTTCTCTTATCTTGTATCCAGAGAATTTAACTATGATAGGGCGACACTTATTCGGCAAATAGGGGTCTAAGCGATGAGCTCGCTCAATTGCATTCTCGGGGAAGGTGTCAATTACTCCTGCTAGAGCGTCTTTCACTTTTGTCTCAGATTGTTCCCACGATTCACGTGAGTCAGGAATGCCATGAAAAATAAGATTATCGCGTCGCGACCGGTCTTCCAGTTCGCCAAGAGGCACTTGCAACGAGCCATGCTGAGCTGTTAGGGTTTTTACTGAGTCTTGAACGCTAGCGATATCTTGACCAAAGTGGTCGAGCGAATTTGTTTTCTCTTCTAATTCGTCCAATCTTTTCTGGATACATCCAATCTTAGTTTCAATGCTTTTCCGTCCAGCCTTGATAGCTTTTACGTCAGCCGCCAAGTCAGTTTGACTCCTTGCAGACTGAATCGACCGCGCTTGAAGACCCTTTAAAAGATTGAATAATGCAGCCATCTGTTCAGAGGGCTCATCAGGCAAACACTCTACATTCAAAAGAGCCTCAGCACGAGTAAGAGGTCCTGGGTTCATCTTAACATCACCAGAATGTAGTAGCAAAAGTACGGTCAAACAGCAATCATAAGCAATTTTACAAAGCCCTTGTGGGCACGGAAGCAATAACAAGTAATGATTGTCGTTTTTTTTAGTGTGAAGTGAAAAGCGGTTACACACCTGCAAAGCGCAGAAGCGCGACACATAAGCCATGTTTTCGTAACTGCTTCCGCGCCCACTGAAGAGAAGGTTCCACTTCCAGCCGTTTATATCGTTGCTGGCGTCGCTGTTAAGAAGTAATGTCATCGTTGATGACGTTGCTTCTTGGAAAATCCAGCCTCTCAACGACAAGAGTTCCAGAGAAAAGGCGTTGTCAGGGCGCTGTCAGTTGATGCACTCCCGCGATGATGGCAGCGGTATCAAGAAGCCTGCTGAAGTCTGCGTCGGAGGCGGGGACCACAGCAGAACAAGAGCCAAGAATGCCTGCAAAGCGCAGAAGCGCGGCTCGTAAGCCATGTTGTCGTAACTGCTTCCGCGCCCACAAATACGACACCGGATTGGTGTCGTATTTGTCCGTTTTCGTATTGCGCCTGAAGTTCGGGCACTTTTCCCTTTTTTTTTCTCATGTATTTGAGCATATCAGTTTTAATGTTTGTTTGTTTTTATTTCAATAAAGTTGTTTGTCATTTTAGAGATTAGGGCTAAGGTGTTTGAATCGGCATCCCGATTTCGAACGGAGGTCACAGTATCAAGAATGGGAGGGGCTTTAGGCCTTGTCATTTGGTGAACTCCTTTCATGAGACATGGAAGCAGTTCCTACTGCAGTAGGTTGCGTGCAAGCACTGTGACTGAGCAATTCAGTGTTGCGGAATGGGCACCCCCATTCCATTCCGGGGAATTAGAGTTATCAATAATTCCATTCCTTTTAACTCCTAGGAATGGAAACACTGGGCCCATTCCCACTCCTGGAATGGTTGAATCGTTCCATTCCATTCCTCCAATTCCTAAACGTTAAACGTGTCACTTGACAGCTGCATTACGTTGCAGGGTTGGGCAGAAATAGTCAGAAATGTATTTGGAAATACAAATACTGGGATAGATGAAAATAGTTGCTAAGATACTGATACTCAAGTCTCAAATATATCTATAAAAATGTATCGTGATACGTATCGGAAATACATTTTAAAAATAGGCAAAAAGCCTTTGGAAACACAAATACAAGAATACACTTTAGGGGGGGGGGGGGGCAGAAATATAAATACTGATAATACAACACATTTTTCAAATTTCTTTGAGACGCCAACTGAGATGAGGCCTTAAAGGGCAACTCCGCTCAATTAAAAAAAAAAATTAGGCTTACATGTGATTCAAATTCACAAAGCACTACTAAACAACTATACGTCTTCGGATTCGCGAAATTTGGAATATTATTTGTGTAATCCTAGTTTAAACATCAGCTGATACCAAAACCGAAACTTCGGTTGCGTCAGGCAACATTGGTCTCGGGTCGTCAGAGTCATGTCCACGTCACGTCGAACCACGTGGCCTTGTGACGTTCGGGAGGGAGCGAGAAACAGGACACGCGACGCGGGCTGGTCTTTTTTTTTTTTTTTTTTTTTTTTTATTGGACGCGGGCAGGTCGTTTTCCATGGCATGGACGGTGATGGCCCGGGGGAGAGGGGGGAAGGGGAGAAGATGAAAGAGGAGAAGGGGAGCGGAGAAACAGACCGATAAGCGCGCAGGGCAGCGCAAACTAGCGCATCCGTGTTACGGTGATCACGTGAACGCCCGGTCAGCCAACACCGGGAGGAGAAACTCATGACGTCATCGTTCAATTTCGCTCTGAGAAGTAAAAACAAGCAAAACGTGAGAATGACTTATGCATGCCTCTGACATAGCATGGTTCAACGTTGGCCGCTCCAACTCCGTGGCATTGACTGCGCTGATGATTGCGCCTCGCGCCGCACGCTAGAGTTGGCAGATTTCGGCGACTTGGCTCGCTTGAAGGTTTGCTGGTCAGTTTATTAAATATATAAACGGAATTAGATCGTAATATTTGACATGGAGTCTTCCTATATGATACTGAAGAGGGCTACATAGTTTTCTAAATATCAAAAATGAAGCGGAGTTTTCCTTTAACGCATAAATAATTGAGAAAATAGTGTAATTTGTCAATGTACTTACGATAAAAAAATCCGGAACTGACTCCTTCGTACTAACTGTCACGTTGTTTGCCGTATCGTCAATGCAACAGGGGAAAAGGGGTTCCGATTGACCGCTACAGAACTCTTGGGGGAAGGGGGGGGGGGGGGGGGGGGGGTTAGGACCTTTAATTTTCCCCCCACGGACCCGTGGGTGCGCCACTGCGGGAGACTGTACACACCGCGACACTGTTAGCGTGAATACGATCATCGGCGGTTTTTTACATTTTGCTCGGACAGTGTATCGAGGGGCGCAAGGCTGTGACACCTAGATTGGTGCATCAGATGAGCACTTTTCACCACATAGATAATTTTGGTAATAGTGTGTCATCTGTCAATGGAAGATTGCATATCATCATTCATCATTCATTAAACCTTGAAGGCCATTGCTGGCGTTACACAAGGTGGGAGTAACTGCTGAAGAAACATTATATAAAGGAACAAACAAAAAAGTGGGTTACATGCTGGAAAATATTGTTATATAAAGCAGCAAAAACAGGAAAAGAACACTTAAAACATTTTTAGGGAAAAAACAGCTGATAAAACAGAAAAATACCCAAATAAAACATTCCTATAAACACGAGTTGACTTTGCTACTAGTGCAAATGCAGATGGATGGTCAGTTGGGCTATGAATGTATTATAATCTGTCTGGGTCACGATACTGTTAGGCAGGCTATTCCAGTCCGTTATTGTGAATGGCAAGGTGGAGTTCAGAAACAAAACTGACGAGGCGAAAATTGGACGAACTTTACAGACGTTAAATGACTTGCTCGTGCCGTGTACATCACTAGTACAGCGGCGAGGGGGGGGGGGGGAGGAGGAGGGGAGGGGGCGATGAATTTATTAAATTTTAAAGGTCCTCGTTGCGGACATTACAATAAAAAAATCGTCAAAATATGCCCACAAAAAAAATTTTTCTCACGGAGCTCTGGGGGGGGGGGGGAGGGGGTTATGACCCCCCCCCCTCCCCCCACCGTGGGTGCGCCACTGGACGCAACCACTTCTCAGCTTGTTGCAACAAACAAGTCAGCGAGGTGAAGCACGACGACGAGGACTACGACGTCTTGGACGTGGGTGTTTACGGCATCGAGGATGAAACCACTGACTGGCAAGCCCCCTTGTTATTGTGAAGAAAAAGGACGGCAGCCTTAGGCTATGCCTGGACCCTAGAAATATTAACGCGTGCACTTCCAGATGCCACAGCGCGAAGATATTGAGGCTGAGCTTCACGGGGCCAAGTGTTTTTTTTTCCCGGCTTGACGCTAACTCGGGTTTCATCAGATTCCATTGGACGAGGTTACGTCAAAGATCTGTACGTTTGGCACCCGGTTCGGTCGCTACCGTTTCCTTCGGCTTCCGTTTGGAACCTCGTCAGCACCCGAAGTATTCCAGAAAACGCTGAGCGAGATATTTGACCCATCACCAGGGGTAAGGGTTGTGGGCACCCTGGCTGCTCCCCAGCCCAGTTGCCGGACTGCGAGGCAACGGTGCCGAACTTTTCCCGCGTGGCGGCGACGTTTCGCCAGCCACGCGCACATTGCGTGCGCCGCCTTGATAAGGCACATCAGAGGCGGCGCACAGGGAGTCGCTGCCTGCACTCAGGCACCGGTGGTAACCATGTTAATCGTCTCGTCCATGTCCCATTAAATGTAGTTTCTTGTTGAAACCGTTGGCTCCGTGTTATTCCTCCGGGTCGGGTATGCAGCAAGGCAAACCGACCACAGGGTTTACATAAACGACATTTTGGTGTGGGGATGCTCTAAACACGAGCATGACGAGCGCCTCAAGGTCGCTCTCCGGAAGCAGAACGAGCGGGCTTGACGTTCAACTTGACAAAATGCAAGTTCAGCGTGCGGGAAATTTCTTTCCTGGGGGACGTAATAAGCGAGGCCGGCATCCGCCCCAACCATAGGTTAGTGAGCTGCCTGGGCGAGATGCCAGTACCAACTGATAAGCTCGACGTACAGCGGATGTTGGGAGTGGTAAATTATTTTGAAAAATATTTACCTGCGCTGAGCAAGAAAAAGCTACGAAGTTTAATACGTAAGGACACTGTCCTCGAATGGACAGAAAACCTCGCACAAAAATGGGCTTCGCTCTGCGAAGCACTCGGCAAGGAACCGTTATTAGAAATTTTTGACCTCACAAAAAAAAAAACAACAACAACAACAAAGATAACGGTAGACACCTCAAGGGTTGGCCTCGGATCGGCGATACTGCAGCGTCATGGCAGTAGCTGACGTCCTATTGCCTATGGCTCTCGGGTAATGACAGAGGCGGAAAGACGTTACTCACAGATTGAAAAAGAAGCCATGGGAATTACGTACGGCTGTGAAAAATTCCATCACTTCATCTACGGACGGCGCGTTTTAATAGAAACTGATCCTAAACCTCTTATCGCTATTTCATTGAAGGACACAGGGGACATGCCACCAAGACTACGACGTTTTTTCCTTCGCCGGATGATTTACAACTACAAACTGCAGTTTGTTCCCGGCAAAGAATGGGTCCTGGCTGACATACTCTCAAGGACGGCGCCTGCTGCGTCAGGGGACACCGCTGGCATTATCGACGTTCAGGTACATGCTGTCGGCATTCTGTCATCCTTAGTAAGTGAAGCCACAAAACTGCGTTTCGCTGAAAAAACTAGTAAGGATTCAGACTTGGAGAAGGTTGTCGAAAGCATATCCAGTAATAAAGGCGTCGAAGGGGAACTTAAACCGTTCACTTTGGACCTTTCAGTGGTGGAAGGAATTTTGCTGAAAGGGTGCAAAGTTGTCGTTCCCCCCAAAATACGACCGGAAACGCTCGGACGAATTCACGAAGGCCATCTGGTCTTAAACAAGTGCAATGCTGGGGCACGACGTCTGGTTTTCTGGCCAGGTCTATATTCAGACATTCAGTCGCTTGTAAGGAAGTGTGCCGCGTGTACAACTTATGCATACAAGCAACCAAGTGAACCACTTTTGCTTCGTGAAGTTCCGGATTATCCCTGGTACACGGTCGGTGTAGACCTTTTTCATTACGCGGGAAGTGCGTATCTCGCAGTGTTTGATGCACACCCTAACTTTCCAGAAGTCGAAAAGCTCGGTGACACTTCTGAAAGCACGTTTATCAGTAAACTGTGTGCCATCATTTCAAGGTACGAAATTCCGGTGGAGGTTTGCACTGATAATGGACCCCAGTTTTTGTGCCTCGACTTTCCTGCGTTCGCCAACCGATATGATTTTAAGCACATCACCTCAAACCCCGAGTTTCCTCGTTCCAACGGTCTCGTGGAGAAGAGGGTACAGATTATTAAGAGGCTCCTCAAGAAAACTGGAGATGCGCGTGAAGATTTCTAATTGGGCTTACTCGGCTACCGTTCTTCCCCTCCAGAGGACGGCCGTGCCCCGAAAGAGCTGCTGCATGGCAGACGCCTACGTACGCGACTTCCCGACTTCAGCTTGCAGCCGGCATCTACCGTTAAAGGGCTACTCCACCGATTTTTTCATTGTCTCCGATTTGCTTGAAATTTTGCTAAACTAACCAACAAACATCGCGAAAATAGTATCCCAAAGATTAGGTCAAAATATTGTTTTTTCGCGAAGTTATTGAATTTACAGTTTTAGTCCTCATCGTGTTTTTCAAGCTCGAAGTCTCTACTGGCAACAATGAAAAAGTGACGTCAGTGGAAGGCAGGGGTTCACTCTTTGGGCTGTAGATTTTGTTTTAAACTGATTCGAAGCAGGTTCATGGTGTCAAATGAATGCTTGGGAAGCTCGCTGCAGTACCCGCGCTCCAGCACGGAACAAATGATTGGCATATTCTATTTTTTGGCTGCTTGCTCGACTGGCAAGCCTGCCTGCCACTGACGTCACGGCCCCGAAAAGCGCGCGTATATTTGAATGTTGGTTTTTGCATCATTTTCATTTGCCGATTTCGCAATAACTATTATGAATTTCGCGATTCTAAATAGCATACCGGAGAGAGTAAAGGCCGGGGAGTCAGAAAATATAGTTAGTTGGGGTAGCTCAAAAAATCGGTGGAGTACCCCTTTAAGAAGCACCGACAGCCAGAGACCGCAGGGCAGCGACTCCAGCCGCTCTATAAAGGACAAGTCGTCCGAATGAGGAATAAGGCCTGGTCTTCAAACGCTAAGGTCACGGGTACAGCTGCGCCTAGATCGTACAACGTGGAGACGGAAAGAGGAACAACACTACGGCGGAACCGTCAGCATCTTCTGGCAACACCGGAAACATTCAATCGCGACTCGTCATCTGACAGCGATGTCATGTGACTTCGAAGACGCCGGAGCGGAAATGCAACTTCATTAAAAGCTCAAGGAAGAGCCAACGAAACTCCTCCCTGCGCAGACAACTCCTCAAACTCAAGGAACACCAAACGCGGCCCCACTAGCGCCTAGAAGATCTACGCGAGCTACGGCTGCCCCCAAGCGCTTGCAGTACGGGCAGCAATCCGAACAAATTGTTTAGCATTGTTTCCCCTTGTCGTTCGTTAACTTACGTTATTTTATGTCTTTCTTACTAAACCAAAGGGGACGTATCATGCCGATATTGTACCGCATGCCAATCTTATCATGCTGCTTATACTATGTCATCTATAGCACTAAGTCATGCCGCCGGTACCGCCCCACTGTTTTCGGCTATATAAACGATGCCAAATAAACCTTGGTTGTTGTTGCGTTCACGAAGCCAGCAGCGTCGGACTGACTTTCTTATCAGCCGAGAGCCGGCTGATACAGTGTTGATAATTGGAGGTGCCGCCAGTGCGTAGCCATAGCAGGCCCGTTGTGCCCTTTGTATTCGAGGGCGGCTCCTCACACTCCGAAACTTCTAATCGACGGGCGGCATCAGCTGAAATGGACTTCTCCTAAAAGCGAAACGCGACTATATCGCCGCGAAGTCTAGCCGTCAAGCATACTGCGGTTAAAAGCGGAACTATTAAACGACGCAAGAATTTCCGTTTCAAAGCCGATTTAAACACAAACGAGGCGTGAGCCTCCAACGGCGCGCATTCGTTAACACCTCATCGCCTCGTCGTTTGAGATTGCCCGTTCACTGGGCTTTTGTGTTTAATTTTAAATAGGGTCCTGACGTTGACAATAGAGAGTGATTGCAATCTGTACGTAGGAAACAGCAAGCTTACTAGTGGACGCTCTGACCCGGCAGCGCTAAGCATCTGCTGCTATCAAGACAGTGGAAGACCACAGGAGGGCACCGCCGCGCAAAACAATCTAAATAGGAAAATCCCTAAAGCAACAACAGTGTAAAAAAGCTTCTTCCCACCAAGATTTACCCGACCACTCGAAGTCCTGCTGTCTACCTGCGTGCGCACACCGTAACACCGTCGCACGCTTTGCCAGGCTCGACAGTGGCGTGCTGTGCAGAGAAGAGGCGCAAGAAACGACGCCAGGTTGCGGCGCGAGAGCTCAACTTCAAAATGTTTTTTTTTCCACTTTAGAACAAAATTTAAACTTTCAAAAACAAAAGGCAATAAAATAAACTCTTCTGTAAAAGTCACCATGTTTTGTATTTTTCTTTGGGCAACCTCATGGCAGAATTGACGGCTCTTGAAACGGCAAAACGAAATTTTGCTCAAATTTATGTTTTTCTGTATGATAATTAGTTGTACTGCCTGAAACCTTTTTTTTTTCTTCGTTTGTGCAGTATACCTACAGGGCTGTCAATAAGAATTTTTACAGTCACCTGGAGCAACGAGATAGTTTGTAACAAAACTATCAAAAATGCTAAAATTCTTACATATTCCATACTTTTTTAAATTGCTTCGAGCCAATATTCATGATACTTATTACATAGCAATCCAAATGCCGTGTGGTTTTTAGGCAAAAATATCCCACCTTTCCATAAATATGTCTTAATTCTAATGGAGAAGTAAGATATATTTATGGAGAAGTCCACGTCGCCTGACGCACTGAAAAGTCCACGTCGCCTGACGCATTGAGAAGTCCACGTCAGCTGATGCCACCCGTCTCGATTACGCATCGCGTTTCGGAGTGTGAGGAGCCGCCCTCGGATACAAAGGGCACAACGAGCCTGCTGTGTCTATGCACTGACGGCACCTCCGATTATCAACACAATGCCCGCCGTTTCTTGCCTTGCAGCTGAAAAGACGGACATGGGGAAGCGGCGGTAAACTCCGTTCTTTCTTTGGACATAATCATGCCAGCTATCGTCGCCGGTGGCGTGCTGTGGCGAAGAGGCGTTAAGAAGCGACGCCGGGTTGTGCTCCGAAAGTTCCACTTCAAAAATTGTTTTCTCGCTTTAAGCAAGAATTACTTTGATGAAACTTTCAGAATCAAAAGACAATCGATCGTTCTTCCAAACCCACCATATTTTGCATCTTTACTTGGACCACCTCAAGGTGAAATAAACGGCTGTTTAGGCGTCAAAAAGCACTTTTTTGCAACTTCAGGATTTTTTTTACTGCGAGATATTTAATTGAGCAGTTTAAACATTTTTTTATTGATAATATACCTACAAGGCAACTGGTAAAAGGTTCTATAAAGTCCTCGGAGCAATTAGATATTTTTTTAGATAAAATAACAAAAATGCAAACATTTTGAAAAATTTTTGTTTTAAAAAAATATTTAATTAAACAAAACTGCACAAGCCCAACCACATTGTAAGTGGAAAGCCGTGCAAATTAAAAAAAAGTTATGTGTTCCATAAAAAAGTTGATTTTTCATAAATTATGGAGTGATATTTCACGCTATCTTAAATAGTTAAAACCGGGCTCACGCCATCAAAATTGTTTTTTCGACAAAAATATTTTAGGGCATGGCTACGGACAATGCAACAAGAGGCCATGAATTTTTTTTTTTAATCGAGGGTGGCCGAGCGCAACGTCTGGGACGTTTGACATAGAATGACCCACTTTCTAACAGTAATTTTTCGTGTTTTTTTTTATTCATGAGTGCTGCCAAATGGCTGGCGGACAACGCGTGTTTTGCCAATTCATATAAAGGGTGATCACTCTGTTCTAAGAAATCATCGTCCCATTTCTATCAATAGAAAATAATCCAAACTTACGAAACATATGGTTAGTTATATTCGAGCTTTTTTTAAAAGAGGCTTTGCTGACTTCTCTTCAGCATAGTTTCCGGAGGGGGTACTCCACAATTGCGCAAGTGGTTGCAGCCTTGGGCTACCCTCAGAGATAGTTAATTGGACAGGATCCTATTCGTTCAATCGCAGGCAGTTTGTTGAAGTTATAGGCCATTTTTCTGGTACCCTCGATGTTTCCTCTGGTGTTCCCCAGGGCAGTGTACTTGGTCCCCTGCTACCTCTGGTCGATATAAATGATATTGTATCAACTGTGAGTACCACAGACAAAGTATATGCTTTTGTTTAGAACAATATCCTATGTCGATGACCAAAAAATCATCATCATCATTTATTAAAACCTTGAAGACCATTGCTGGCATTACACAAGGTGGGTGTAACTGCTGAAGAAACATATAAAGGAACAAACAAAAAAGTGGGTTACATGCTGGAAAACATTGTTATATAAAGCAGCAAAAACAGAAAAAAAACACTTAAAACATTTTTAGGGAAAAACAGCTGATGAAACAGAAAAATACCCAAATAAAACATTTCTATAAACACGAGTTGACTTTGCTATTAGTGTAAATGCAGATGGATGGTCAGTTGGGATATGAAAGTATTATAATCTGTCTGGGTCACGATACTGTTAGGCAGGCTATTCCAGTCCGTTATTGTGAATGGCAAGGTGGAGTAAAGAAACGAAACTGACGATGCGAAAATTGGACGAACTTTACAGACGTTATCAATGCGAGGAAATATACGAGTGGCTGGGGATAATAGTCAAGTTCTGATGTCATGGTTATGATAGTAAATCTTGTGAAAAAGAGACAGGCGTGATAATTTCCTTCTGGTTGAGAGGAGATCAAGGTTAGCTTTCATTCGTAAAGAAGTGATGCTGGTGTCTCGTGAATAATCTGAAAAAATTAACCTGACTGCGCGACTTTGAAGTGCCTCTATCTTTGTTATCAATGAATGTTGCCAAGGGGACCAGATGGATGACGCGTATTCAAGTTGCGATCTTACGAGTGTAGTGTAGGCTAGTTGTTTAACTGATAATGGTGCTAGTTTCAGATTCCGTCGAAGATAGCCAAGAGAGCGGTTAGCATTAGACAGGACGTGTGTTATATGCGTGTTCCATGAGAGATCGTCAGATAAGTGAACACCCAGATATTTGTAAGATGGACACTTGGTAATTACCTGGCTGCACATGGTGTAAGTGAAAGAGAGAGGACAATGAGCACGCGTGAAGGAAACGAGATTTGTTTTAGAAAAGTTAATTGTCATTTTCCACTGTTTACACCAGTCGGCTATTAAGTTAAGGTCAGCTTGTAGGGTTATGTTATCGTTCAGGTTAGATACAGATCGGTAAATTACGCAGTCATCAGCAAAAAGTCGAATACAGGATGCTATGCGATCTGGTAGGTCATTTACAAATGTTAAAACAAGCAGAGGTCCGAGAACACTGCCCTGGGGGACTCCGGATGACACAGGAGAATAAGCTGACGACTGGTTGTTAATAACAGTATGCTGAGTACGATTGGTTAAAATTGTCCTATCCATGATGTTACGAGTGGATTTATTTATTTATTTATTTACAATACTGTGAACCTTACGGTCAACACAGGAGAGAAAAATAAGTTGTACAAGCCAAGCAAAATGCATTCACACTCAAGTGAGCACTTATGCACATGCAGTGGTGCGTCACACCCTGCACATCTGAAGATGTATTCCGCACACATACATTATTCAGTTAAAAATTCGCGCAATGATAATTCAAATGACTTGAAATTAGAGCAGCTGACGACTTCGTTTGGCAGAGCGTTCCACTCTACTATTGTCCTACAAAAGAAAGAATACTTAAATACGAGCAATCGCCCTGACGTTGCTAGTCCTTTGGGAACGAGACGTTGAAGGCCGCAAGTAAAGCTGCGGATCTAGCTTTGTCATTCCAGTCGTTATGGAAAAGAGTTCTTTTAACCTTGATATTTTCCGTCGCTTTGCCAGCGAGTCAAGCTGCGCCTCTTGTCTCATTGAAGAAACAGATTCTGTACGTTTATATCTGGAGAAGATAAATCGAAGAGCCAGATTTTGTATTCTTTCAATTTGTGATTCGTGGCATTTTCTATACGGGTCCCATACAGTGCATGCATATTCTAACAATGGGCGAACATAACACATGTACGCAAGTTGTCGAACATCACTATTGGCATGCCTAAGTTGTCTTCTGAGGAATAATAACTTTTTGTAGGCCTTTGAACAAACGTAATCTACATTACTGTTCCATCGCATGGTAGAACTAAAAATAACACCTAAATATTTAAATTCGTCCACCTTTCGCAGTTGCACGCCACCTATGTTATAGGAATATTCTAAAATGTTTCGTTTGTTTGTAATGCTGCAGAATACTGTTTTATCAAAGTTAATTACCATACCCCACCTTTCACACCACAAGTAAAGTTTTTCTAGAGAGGCATTAAGCAAGTCTTGGTCTTCGACTGTACGCACTTTTGAAAACAACATGCAGTCATCCGCAAATAGCTTTACCTGGACAGCTGGCGGCATATCATCTGCAATATCATTTATATACAGTAAAAACAAAAGTGGACCTAATACCGACCCTTGTGGCACACCTGAAAACACTGCAAGGCGGGTAGAGCATGCATCATTGCAGTAGACATACTGTGTTCTGTTAGTTAGGTAAGATCGGACCCACGACACTATATTGCTGTTTAGACCCACAAGGTGAAGCTTTTCAATTAATTTGTTATGAGGCACGCGGTCGAACGCTTTTGAAAAATCCATGAACACGACGTCAACCTGACCCCGCTCATTTACAACAGATGAGAACTCATGCGCACACTCAATTAATTGTGTGACCGTCGATAGACCCCGTCTAAAACCGTGCTGATGTTTGTATATTAAGTTGTTTTCTTCTAAGTACTGAGTGACATGATTTGAAATAATGTGTTCCAGCAGTTTGCAGCAAGTCGACGTTAATGATATAGGACGGTAATTTTGGACTGTCATTTTGTTTCCAGATTTGTGAATGGGTATAATTTTACCACACAACCAGTCTGCTGGCAATTTGGATTGTTGGAGAGAGGCTTGAAATATTATGAAAAGATATCGGGACACCCACTCAGCATATCTTTTCAGAAATGCATTTGAAATGTCGTCTGGCCCCGACGCCTTTTTTACATCAATATTCAAAAGCAAATTAAGTATACCACTTTCCGAGACAACCAAATCTGACATACAAGGTTCATCAGAGCTGCTGACGTGGTCTACCGGCGGGTCACTCGAGACTGTAAAGACTGACTGAAAATACGTGTTAAATTCCTCTGCCACTTCAATGGGACATGATACAACCTCATCGCTTACCATCACTTCTGTTATTACTTCTTTTTTCGACGAGAAAAACCGCCAGAATTTTTGCGGAGATTCTAGCAAGAAACGAGAGAGCACATTGCCACAGTAATTTTCCCTAGCTTGGGAAATAAGATTCTTCAATTGTCGCCCCAAATTTGCAATGTCTGAGGAATTTTGTTTTGCTTTCCTTTTGCGCTTGATCTTTCGCTTTATTTGCAAAATTTCTCTTGTTACCCATGGGTGATGTCGTTGTGCTCTCACGCCCCTTGTCGGAACAAAGTGATATGTACAGTAGGAAACAATACTCTTAAATGTTTTCCATAATTCGGTAACATCACTTAACTGACTAAAATGGTCAAAATGTTCATCTAAATAATCGAGGATGGACACATCATCAGCATTTTGAAAATCTCTGACAGTACGTTCGTGACGAGCATTATCGGCAGCTGTTTTATGTAGTTCTAAGTCAAGAAACACCATTTTATGATCTGACACTCCGTCGAGCACATGTGCTTTATCCGCTTCCACTATGTTGCTAACAAAAAGTAAGTCCAGAATCGATTGGCTCGTATCTGTTACTCTTGTCGGGCTGTCCACTAACTGTTGAAGATTAAAACTGAGTGCTATATCTAATTGTTGTAGCTTATGCAAGCCGAGTCATGACGGCAACATACATCTTTAATGGAGACAGGCGTTCTTCAGTGACCATGGCTGGTTGCCGATGATCGAACCACACGAGCGCGGGGGCAGCTCGCGCACCTCAGAGTTCACGCGCCGGTCACGCCTGCCGGTCATGCAACCGCGGCATTGTTGCACTATATTACATTCCTTCCCCCTTAGGTAGGAACAGTTCCGTAGCGGATGACTGGACGTCGCTCTCGTGCTGATCTTCTGAGCGGCTGCTCCGGCTGAGCCGCTGGCGATGGCACAACCTGAGGAACAGGTCTTTCTGGGTTTCGCCTGGCAGGAGATGCTTGTGGCGTTCCATGTCCAGGCGCAGCCGTTAGTGGCAGCTTGACGTCGTAGTCAATGTCAGCTTCAAGGTTCTCATCCCAGTCAAGCCAAGCCTTCCTGAGGTGATCACGATGACGGCGATAAACTTCTCGATTGGCCAGCTGTACCTTGTAGGAGACTGGTCCTGTGACTGCAACAACCTTTGCTGCTTTCCATCGTGGTCCCGTCACAAAATTTCGGGCGTAGACGGTGTCGCCTACGTAGAACCGCTTGACCTTTGGTTGATCCGCTCCTGGATCTCTCTGGAGGTCAGGATGCAGTCTGTCCAACGGCGACCGCAGCCTCCGGCCCATCATCACCTCTCCCGGAGTCTTCCCGGTGTCCGAGTGTGGTGTCGTGTGCTGCTTAAACAAAAAACGTGAAATCTTGCACTGTGTGTCGCCTTGAGTTAGCTTCTTTAAGGCAGACTTGACTTCCCTCACCATTCTTTCTGCCCTGCCATTGCTCGCAGGATGGTACGGGGCTGTGTAGATGAAGCGAACAGCATTAAGTTTCAGGAACTCTTTCATTTCTGCACTTTTGAACGCCGTTCCGTTGTCCGACACAATTACGTCGGGCAACCCATGTGTCGCGAATAGCTTCCTCAGCGCCGTAATCACTGCAGCTGATTTCGTGGACGGCATAATCTCGACTTCGGCCCAGTTAGAAAAGGCGTCCACCACAACGAGAAAACTTTCACCTCGAACGGGTCCAGCGAAATCTACGTGCAGGCGGCTCCAGGGCTGTTCTGGCTTTATCCAAAAGTGAACAGGTGCTTTTGGATCGCTCTGCCTGTTTTCCTGGCACTGTTGGCAATGGCGCACAAAGTCTTCGATCGCTTGATCGATTTTAGGCCACCAAATGTACGCCCTGGCCGACGTTTTCATTGCTGTCATTCCTGGGTGGTTGGCATGAAGCAATTGTAGGGCCTTCCTTGTGGCTTGCTCGGGAATGACCACTCTGTTTCCCCACAGAATACAATCTCGATGCAAGGAAAGTTCTGTGCGTCTCACCTCAAAAGGTGCAAAAGATCCTCCCAGGGTTTCTTGTGGCCAACCCGAGAGTATCCATTGCTTGACTCTTGCCAGCGTAGGGTCTTGCTTTGTCAGCTTTCCGATGTCTGCTGCCTGCAGTGGAGGGTACTGGACGGCCTCGAGGAGGAGTACGTCACCTGGTGGCACTGGCTCGTCGACTTCGCTTGGTGCTGGAAGGCGGCTTAACCCGTCTGCGTTGGTGTTGTCGATTCCTAATCGAAACACCAGCTTGTAGTCGTACGCTCCCAGCAGCAAGCTCCACCGCAGCATCCTCGGTGACAGGATTTGTGGCATTGGCTTCTCTGTGTCAAAAATCCCAAGAAGCGGTTGATGATCGGTCACGATCGTGAATTCTCTTCCCGCGAGATACTGGTGAAAGTGCTTAACACCATAAACTACAGCAAGCCCTTCTTTGTCGATTTGAGCGTAATTACGCTCACTTCGCCCCAATGTTCGTGATGCATATGCTATCGGCACTTCTGCACCATCATTGTCCTTGTGAGAAAGAACTGCACCAACACCAACCGGTGAAGCGTCACACGACAAGACCAGTGGACGGGCTGGGTCGTAGCGTACTAACACTGCGTCGGAGCTGAGAAGCCCTTTTAGGTTCCGGTACGCTTTCTCATGCTCCCGCGTCCACGCCCATTTTCTTCCTTGGTCTAGAAGGCGGTGCAATGGCTCAGCAACTTCAGCTTTCCCTTCAAGAAATCTGCTGTAAAAGTTGACAAGTCCCAAAAAAGCTTGTAGTTCTTTTTTGTTCTTTGGGCTCGGCGCACTCTTGATTGCAGTCACTTTTTCTTCACTTGGGTGAATGCCAGTAGAATCAACTCTGTGACCCAAATACTCTATACTTGTTTTACCGAACTCGGATTTGTCTTTGTTTACCCGCAAACGCGAGTCTTGCAACCGCTGCATGACTGCTCTTAGTCTTTCATCATGCTCTGCCACGGTCGAGCCCGAGACAACGATATCGTCAAGATATACGACGACCCCAGGTATACCTAACAGTAAGCTGTCTACTACACGCTGGAACAATCCTGGTGCGACTGATATACCGAAAGGAAGTCGGCGAACTTTGTACAGCCCTTTCAACGTATTCACGGTGAGGACTTCTGATGACTCGTCGTCAAGTACGAGCTGCTGATAGGCCTGGGTTAGGTCTAGTTTCGTAAATATCTTACTGGACCCTAGAGTGGCAAACAACTCGGTGACAGTCGGTAGTGGATAGACGTTGCTCTTAACCGCCTTGTTGATTGTGCTACGATAATCTCCGCACAGGCGTAAAGTTCCGTTTTTCTTTCTCACCACGACGAGCGGTGTGGCCCAGTCGGAGTACTGGGTCGGCTCCAGGATGCCTTGCTTCTCCAGGCGATCTAACTCCTTGCTCACATCCTCTCGAAGGGCGAACGGCACTGGCCGACTCTTTAAAAACTTGGGTTGCACGTCGTTGAGCTCGATGTGGATCGGAGCTCCCTTGAATCCGGGCAAATCGGTGCGAAAAACCTCGGAAAACCGCGCTGTTAGCGCTTCGTCGGACGTGCTGAGGTGTCGGATGCCGTGTAACTCGATACCTAGTGGTCGAAACCAATTTCGTCCCATCAAGCTTCTTCCGTGCTGTGCCACAACCATGATTGGCAAAACAGCCTTGCGTCCTTTAAACATGACGCTCACCATTGCTTTGCCAAGTGTAGGCAATGTCTGCTTTGACCAGGTTAACAACTTGGTGGGTGTGCTCTCGATGGGAATCAGTCTCTGGTCTATCTGGCGAAACGTTTCTTCGCTCATGATAGAGCAAGACGCTCCAGAGTCAACTTCCATGATTATTTCTTGTGACTCTATCTTTACTGGCACTAGAAACTTTTCTTCGGTTTCGTGCACCTCGCAGATCGAACAGAGTTCGTCTACTTCGTAAACGCTGTCGCCCTTTTTTGTGTCTTTTCCTTTCTTTGATGTGGCTGCCTTACTGTGGCATGCCTTTGCTATATGCCCCTTCTTCTGGCATTTGTAGCAGACGGAGTCTTTAAATTTGCACATGAAAGGTTTGTGCTTACCGGTGCAACGGTGGCAGTTTTCGCTGTCTGGTTGCTTCTGAGGTTTCATAGTTGTCGCTTGAATTTCACCATCAGAGTCAACTTTGCCGCTGTGTTGCCGTTGCTTCCTGATGTCTCGCTGTTGCTGTGACGTTGCCTCTGCAGTGACGGCCAAGTCGTAGGCTACGTCGAACGTCAAGTTCCGTTCAGCCAAAAGCCGTTGCTGCACTCTCTCGGGCGCGATGCCGCAGACGAACCTGTCTCGCATCATGATTTCAAGTGGCAGTTGTCTATCTCCGAAACCGCAGTCTTCTGCCAGCTTTCGGAGCGCTGTCACGTAGTCTGCAACTGTCTCGCCGGCGTGCTGGTCGCGCTTGTAGAACAGGAACCTTGCGTAGAGTTCCGACGGCCTTGGGTGCAGATGAGCCTTGACCGCTGTCACTATCGTGGTATAGTCTGCTGCTGTCGGTCTCGTCGGCTTCACCAAGGTTACGATTAAGGAGTACGTTTCTTCTCCGCAGCAACTCAGCAGGACGGCACGCTTCTGCTCAGGCGTTGTCAGACTGTTGGCTACGCAGTACATTTCGAGTCGTTCTACGTACTCGTCCCAGGAAGCGTTGGTGCTGAGGCGATACTCGCTGATACCGCCCACAGCCATCCTTGAGGTCCGGACAACGGATGCTTGCCCGTTGTCTTCGTCCGCTTCGTCGCCAATTGTTGTGGCTTATGCAAGCCGAGTCATGACGGCAACATACATCTTTAATGGAGACAGGCGTTCTTCAGTGACCATGGCTGGTTGCCGATGATCGAACCACACGAGCGCGGGGGCAGCTCGCGCACCTCAGAGTTCACGCGCCGGTCACGCCTGCCGGTCATGCAACCGCGGCATTGTTGCACTATATTACACTAACAAAAGCTCGGAGGACGCGATTTCATTTTTACCTGGTTTTTGCTTTGCCCAATCAATATCAGCAAGATTGAAGTCTCCAGTCAAAATAATTTTAGTTTTGTCATTGAAGCGCAACGCCATGTAATCATACAATTCTTCTAAAAACCTCGGGGCGGTGTTTGGTGGCCTATATACAGCACCAACAACAAACACGTTGCCGTGAACTTTAACCTTACACCATAACACCTCCCCGTTGACAACGCAATCTAAAGGTACCAGGTCCACCGAACTTTTTGCGATAATAGCCACGCCGCCGCCCCTTAACCCTCGGTCTTTCCTAATCATTCTGTAACAAGGCGGAATAACTTCATTATCACCAATACCACTGTGAAGCCATGTTTCCGTGATGACGATCACGTGGGGGTCATGAGTTAGCAAGATTGTTTCCAAATCATCTACTTTATTCACAATACTTTGCGCATTGAAGGAAAGAAGTCGAAATGTCTTTCGATGGGGTTTCCCGGAGTGTGCTTGACGTCATTTTACACTTTTTTGTCGAGTTGCCCGATTTCTTTCTTTGCATATTTGCCCCACATTATCATCCCATTCGAAAACTTGGCCTCCTATCTTCATTTTATCGTGAATCAAGAAGACAGTTTCCCCGTTATCGCGATTGGGTTTACTGGTTTCCCACAACTGTTTGCGCTTTTGAATAGTCTGCCAAGAATAATCGTGTTCTAACGTTATTTTAGTCCCTTTCAAACACCTTCGCTTTTTTAGCACGTTTTCCTTTTCTGCGTAGTCAAGAAATTTAACTACAACTGGGCGGTTTTTGTTTGTTTTTCGCCCCACGCGATGTACACGCTCGACTGTATTAACATGAATTCCAAGTTTTTCTTCAAACACATCACCAAGTACTTTCGACCGCAATGAGTCATTTGTTTCCCCTTGAGCCTCTGGAAGACCGAAAACCATGAGGTTGTTACGGCGGTTCCGATCTTCTAAGTCGACGATTTTTTTTGGCATTCCTTCAAGTCATTATTGATTGCCTTAACATGTTTTTCAATGCTTATGATTTGAACTTTTTGTTCTTTCATTTCTTGAACTGTTGCTTCAATTTGATTTACTTTTTTTGTTAGACCTTCAAATTTGTGTTCAAATTGCTTTTGGTTATTTTTTATTTGACTTAGATCTCTCATAATCACGTTTTGTGTGTCCAGAATCGCCTTCACCATCTCTTCCATTGTAGGGTTACCACCCCCTTGGCAGTCATCAGGTCCCGGATTCGATTCAATGTCACCGCTTAACAATAAATCACGAGTGACACAAATGCACTCAATAAATAAGGTTAAGCACATCCGGGGGCAAGGCAGCAGGAAAAGGAAAGTATTGCTTGATCGTTTACAATGCAATGAGTGACAATTACTCACCTGCGTGAAGAAGATCAGAGGATTAGACATAGTGCACACATGAGTGCTGCCTTGCCCTCTGATGGCGAACCGTTCAGACAGCCCTTTTGTAGCTTCGTAGGCCACGGTTGATGTCGATGCCGATCTTGTGCTTTCGTCAAAGACGAGGCGCTTGTTTCTGCCGTCGTCCTCGTTGTCGGCGAGGAAGGTGATGCCGCTGACGTGTCCTTGAGTAGTCTTCAAACTTGATAGTGGCACAGTGACGGAGCGGTCCGCTGGGTCATGCTGGCGCGGCAACGGACAGGCCAAAGCAGCCTGAGCGATTAGGAGCTGCGTGAAGAAGATCAGAGGATTAGACATAGTGCACACATGAGTGCTGCCTTGCCCTCTGATGGCGAACCGTTCAGACAGCCCTTTTGTAGCTTCGTAGGCCACAATTGATGTCGATGCCGATCTTGTGCTTTCGTCAAAGACGAGGCGCTTGTTTCTGCCGTCGTCCTCGTTGTCGGCGAGGAAGGTGATGCCGCTGACGTGTCCTTGAGTAGTCTTCAAACTTGATAGTGGCACAGTGACGGAGCGGTCCGCTGGGTCATGCTGGCGCGGCAACGGACAGGCCAAAGCAGCCTGAGCGATTAGGAGCTGCGTGAAGAAGATCAGAGGATTAGACATAGTGCACACATGAGTGCTGCCTTGCCCTCTGATGGCGAACCGTTCAGACAGCCCTTTTGTAGCTTCGTAGGCCACGGTTGATGTCGATGCCGATCTTGTGCTTTCGTCAAAGACGAGGCGCTTGTTTCTGCCGTCGTCCTCGTTGTCGGCGAGGAAGGTGATGCCGCTGACGTGTCCTTGAGTAGTATTCAAACTTGATAGTGGCACAGTGACGGAGCGGTCCGCTGGGTCATGCTGGCGCGGCAACGGACAGGCCAAAGCAGCCTGAGCGATTAGGAGCTGCGTGAAGAAGATCAGAGGATTAGACATAGTGCACACATGAGTGCTGCCTTGCCCTCTGAATGTGAAGTTGGTTTATCTTGAGCATGAGTAAACTGTGGGATACCTTATCGGATGCTTTACAAAAATTAATGAATATGGCGTCTGTCTGTATGTTATTATCGATGTTACTGTGTATTTCATGAACAAGTTGTACAATTTGCGTTTCGCAAGAATATGATTGTCTGAACCCGTGTTGGTTTGGAAAGAGGATGAGGTTATTTTCGAAATGCTTCATGACATTTGAATATATTATGTGCTCAAGTAGCTTGCAGGGGACACTGGTTAGAGATATAGGACGATAATTTGATGGTGAAGTTCGATCCCCCGATTTGTGTATGGGGACCACTCTGCCAATTTTCCAATCTGTAGGAAGCTCGCCGGAAGACAAAGATTGTTGGAAGATTATTAACAAAAAACGAGCTGAGTGTAATTTAGTGTTTTTCAGTAATTTGGGATTAATTTTGTCGTCCCCAGAACTCGACGACAACTGTAACCTTTCTATAGAGCTTATGATACCTGCATACGTTATTTCAATGGCAGCCATGGGAGTGTGATATGCGTTGTTAAGATGAGGCATGCTACTGTGGTGATCTGTGGTGAAGACTGAGGTGAAATAGTCGTTAAGACAGTTGGCGCTTTCTTCATCCGATAATGGCAACCGATCATCGCTCATTAGTTGTACAGGTCTACACGTTTTTGGATTAATTACCTCCCAGAACTTTTTAGGTTTATTGCGAAGAATGTTTACTAAGTCATTGTTAAAGAATTTTGCCATCGCCTCTGTAATAGATTTCTTATAAATTTTAGCAATATCATTGTACTGTTTCCAAGCGAGATCGGTAGTCAGTTGTTTGGCACGGCTAAATAGTCTTTTCTTTTTTCTGTTTAGTTGGTTAAGCGTTTTTGTGAACCAGGGATTTGATTTGTCACAAGTTAGGTTTATTGATGGGATGTAAGTGTCGGCAAGGTATGCAAGTTTATTTCTGAAGAGAATCCAGTTTTCATCAACTGTCCTGCTCATACAGCAATGCTGAAAACTATCGAAAAATATTTCAAGCTCATTGTTAATTGCGGAGTAATTCTTATTCTCTTACTCTCGTTGGCGATTGGTGTAATGAGTGGGAAATGCAACTGAACCCCGCGAAGACTTCACTTACGCATAATCAGGAAAATTAAACCTTTGAAATTCACGTATCAAGTAAATAATGTTCCAGTAGCCGAAGTGAATGAATACTAATATCTTAGAGTAACCCTAATAAGCGATCTACTATGGTCAAGGCATATCCAAAATATCAGCTCCTCAGCTTTCCGAAAATTAGGTTTCCTACGACGCAAGTTAAAAAATGCCCCAACCCCCGTCAAACTCGAAGCGTAAAAATCCCTGGTAAGGTAAAAAAAAAAAAGTATGCTCGTATAATCTAGGATTCGAACACGAGAAAAGATGATTCGAAACTTGAGATGGTTCAAAAGGGAGCAGTTTTTTTTATTAATGGAAAGTACAAGAGGCTTGACCCTCCATCCTTCTTAAAAGCGCAAGCAATATCATGTCCCTAGAACAGCGTAGTAAGATTGCAAGACTGAAGTTCTTGTATCTTCTTTATTATATGGCAAGCTGGGCGTCGACTCTAGTTCGTATTTAACCTCATTATCTTCCAGAGCCACTAGGAACCACCATCAGTTTTCTCTTCAACCACTATTTACTCAAACCATTATTTTCAAGTTTTCATATTTGCCACGCACCATATCGCATTGGCATGCCCTACATTACATTATATTCCCAGCCCCTAATTTTAATAAAACACTTGATGACCACCCTTTTTAGGTATTGCCATTGTGCTTTTGTGTTGTAAACCTCTTTGAACATGTGTTGCACAAACGTTTTTGCCGTTGATCGTTAGTTATGAAAGTGTTAATTATTAATAATTATGATAGCTATGTGTAATGATGATTTGAATGTCTACTGTACCCCACAACTGCACGGGCCTATCAGAAGGCCTGCAGTATGTAATAAATAAATAAATAAACATCCCGATCGTGTCCCACTAACAGCTTTTAATAAATTAAAACATGCTTGGTTGGCAAAGTCAAAGCAGTTTTAAAAGGAATTTTCGTAACTGACAGCAACTACATCGTCGTCCTTGAGCTCCTACAGGAGAGCTTCGGTCAACATACTGTGATCGCAAATGACCACCTCTCTCACCTTATAAACATGAAACCCATCAGATCATCTGAAGACACAAACGGCCTCAGGACATTCTCTGACAATGTCACCACGAAGATCAGGGATCTTCAAGGTTTTGGAGTACATATCGCATAATACTGAGCCCTTCTCCACAACGTTCTACATAGAGCGCTTCCTCCTGACAACCTGTTGAGATACAACCCCCATTTGGACTTTCACAGACCTTTAGGAGAAGAGGAAGACGACCTTACCAAACTTTTTTTATTCATTGACACTGAATTTACCACAAGAAAAAGGTGCCTTCAGCTGTCCGTACGTTGTTTAAAAGAAAATGAGCATTCATCACGAGAAGGGCCTTCAACTCTCCACACGGTTTAGAAGGAAGTTTTGCACCCGCTCTCTCTGCCTTTGAAAATGTTGACACACAACGCTGTGTATTTAGTAACTTGGATAAACATTCTTTGAAGGAATTCACAGCATTCCTAACAGTGCAAAAACACACACATGAAAACGTTTTCGATGCGCAAAACAGTTCCACCGATCAAAGGATTGCAGAAGCATACGAACTCCTTCCTGTGGGAGGTGTGGCAAGCATTTTACCGTCAAATTCAAACGACCGTACGAGTGCTTATCGACTAAGGAAGCCAACGTTCCTTCATAAAAAGACTGTGGCTCAGAACCAACGTCACCGACCACTAGGCGAAGATCTAAAAATTTCGCATTCGGTTACTCTACATAAGGAACAAAGGTACGGTGTCGTCGTATTAAGACACTGCTAACGAGCCACAACAGCAGAGCCGAGTTTTTCACAGACGCATTGGAGGTTCCTGAGATTTGCGGAGAAATCCTCTGCGTAACAGATGACATGCTCATACAAAGTCTGCAATCGAAAGGCATAATCTTTGCTGACCCTCACATAAAGGCCAACCTGTCATAACCTGGAATTAGCATCCTCATCGGTTAAGATAATTAGTGGAACGTCGTGACAGTAAAATATCAAATACATTAACTCTTCTCTGCCTGCTGTAAAAAGTATCTTTGTATGCTCCTTACAAGATCCCATGAAGGTGAACAATTCCTTTAATGTGCGTACTTCAACAACTGCATTTAAGGTAAACGTTAGCGAATTATCAAACGAGTTCAATTCAGATATACATAAATCCTACAAGCTAGAGAACTGGTAAGTAAAGATTCACCAACAAAACAAACAAAAAAACAAAACGGACTCGTCCTTTCAGAAGCTTACTTCGCTCAACTCTTCCGTAAGGAAAGTAGACGCGAGATATGAAATCCGATTACCCTGGAAGTATCCTGACTCACTGTTTCAAGACAACAGGGACACCATAGAAGCAGCATTGGTGAAGCAACCCCAACAAGAAAGGTACAGTGCACCCCAAACTTAACCCCAAACTTAACGCCGCCACTGGGTTCCCAAACCTCGGCTCGTGTCGGCTACTTTCTATTAAATTTGTTACCAAAACGTTCGGGATGCCTTCTTAGGATGGTATAGAAATCGGGAACTCAAACATTCTTCAGATAGTTCAATCGGTCGCTGCACGGACTGTCAGAAACGGAAAATGCCATGGCGGCGTTAAGTTTGAGGCGTACTGTACATTCAAGAGCTCGCGTACACTAAAAATATTTTGGAAAAAAAAAAAAAAAGAACGTCAACTTTTTTTTTAGTTTGCTTACACCAGGCCTTAACTTTGAAAACAATCAGGTCGGCGAAGACTCCAGAAGACACAACTAAAAATGGAAGAAATGCACCCTATTATTCTTCCTAACAGCCATATTCTCACCGAAACACTTATTTGCGCTAGTCAATAACGCCTCTCACACGCTGGTCTATGCGACACCCCAACGTGTCTTTGATAAAAATATCGGATAAGAGCACGACAAGAAACTAGAAAAGCAGTTAAGCTGTGCATTACTTGGGATCGATTTCGCTGCGTAAAGGCGAAATGAATGCTGTAAGAGAAAGCTGCCATATAGAAAGGTTATCCACCGGCCCATACAACTTCTATAGCCGCATACGTCCATAAGTAAACTAAAATTATCTGATGGGTGAGTTTGCTAAACGTAATACACACTGCAGAGAAAAGGACAAGGGCAAGTGAAAGACTTAGACAGGGCAAGCACTGAACTCACAACTGACGTTTAATGGAAAGGTTGTGAAGGAGAAGAAAGTTGTTACGGGTATTTTGAATTTCGAAGCAATTAATGGAAGGCTGAAGAAATTACATAACTGTTGTTGAGTTTAAAACTGGTACATAATATTAATAACTTATTCTCAGGAGTATACAGATTAATCTAAACTGCAGGAGACATTAAAACATTTATAGGCAAATTTTGAATGTTTCCTGTAATTTCCTGTTCCATCATTCTTTACTGACATGAGAGCGGCGCCCAGAGGCCGCTGCTCTCATGTCAGTAAAGAAGATGATGGTAGTGGGAATCGCTCCTCTCGGTGCCTTTACATGGCGGCCCCTGAGGCATTTTTATCGCCGGCGGCCGTAAACTCGGGAGTAGCAAAGCGTGGCAGGCCAGAATACCGCCGACTAACTAAGGGAGCGGCAGAACGACATTTAATCATAGGATTTAATAATAATAATAGTGTTTATTTCCACCATTAGATGGTGGAAATAAATGCTATTATATTTAAGTGTGTTTATTTCCACCATAAAATGGTGGAAATAAACACACATAAATAAACGACATTTATGCTTTCGCATTCACAACTTGTACCATGTGCTTTGGCGTCCGGAATTTTCTTGAATGTTATTTTATGTGTTTATTATGACTGAACGTTATATCTGTTTGTTGTTATATATCGGAAAGTTCTATGTGATTACGTGCTTGAACGTTATATATATATATAGATATATATATTTGCGCGTGTGTGTGTGTGTGTATGTGTGTGGTGCCCCTTACTGTAATGCCGTTTAGACGCTGTAGGTAATAAATAAGCATAACGTTAAAAAAGTATTTGTCTTGTTTTAATTCTCTGGATTAGATTGGATGGTTGGTGGTGGTTTGCTTCTTTTCGTGTTTTCTCTTGTCTCATTTAAATTCAATTCACTCATGTGAACTCGTCATTGTCTGAAGATTTATTTTTAGCCCTTAGTGGTTTAATTCTTTGAACGGCCTTTACTTTGTGTAATAAATAAACAGTTGGCGGAACGTTGTCGTCTTGATATCTAATTATATTTGTAAGTGGGAAGCTTCCGTTAAAGGCTCGGCAACACTTTCGTAAAGGTCCAAGAACAACTCCCAAGGTTATGATTCCGGAACTATTGGTAAGTTTCGCAGACCTTCTGTACACGGCGTTAAAGCCGTGACGTGTGGAACTGGAAAACTTAAATGCGAAAGCTTCCGCGTATGCTGCGACGATAACGTTGTATTTTAGTTACTTCGCTAGTTTAAAAAAGATTTTTTTTTTTTTTTTTTTTTTGCGGTAGAGCGTAAAAGCGGCTGTGGCGTCGGAATAAGGCAGTGCCAGCTGTTTTGAGCAAACTTTCGGAAGATACGCTTCAATAGGCTGCCAGTAATGCGCAGCGCAGTGTTAGTTTTGGTCGTTCTTCTCCTTCTCCAAGGGTAAGACATTCAAACCGTTCTAAAAGCACCGATAAATATTCAAGTGTAAAAAATTTGACAAGACGTTAAAGTATCCGCTAGTGCCCTGAACAGGTTGTGTATTTGGGATTGAGTTCCAGTTGTGCTTCACAAAAAAATGTCCTTGCATGTTTTTGGTAGTCTTCAAACGAAATTTAATGTTTCGCTTTTGAGTCTTGCCTTCCGCGACTTATATTTTCACCAAGTTACCTTTCCATCATTCTTGATCTCCGCTAAAGAAGTGTGCCAACAAGGCAGTTGCATGTACCTTCTACATTGCTTTATGCGTATACATGTAAGCATAACCTGCGCCACTTTTTAAGTGTAAGTAAACCTTAAACAGCGACTGGGAACAAGGACTATATAGAGAGCGCACCCTTGTATACTTTTACGAAAAAAAAAAGTTTGTACGAAATGAGAAGGGGTGTAACGGCTGCAAATACACGCCGTTCATTTTGTCGGCAAAAAGAAATACACGGATGTTGTACATCCATCAAGCAAGATGTACACGCAGAATAGTTGTATTATGTTTAATATACTTTTAAGGCTTGCATTAGACCACTAATAAAATTTTAGTGCACTTCATATTTTAGCCGTTCGGTCTGCGCGTCGACCCAGTCTGGCAATTAAGGTGTAGCTGCTTAATGTATGCCGGAATAAACAGTGAAAAAACATATTACACTCATGTGCATTAGGAACATGTGTAGATTTAGCATACGTTTAGTGCATCACGTTTTGCCAAGGGGTCTCATATTTTCAGAGGGTGCCATGTTTTGACAAGCGATACTTTTATGCTGCCAGCAGTTCCTTAACGGAAAGTCAATATTAAGGCAAGGAGTTTTCTTCGCAATGAGATTGAGTTTCAATACAAAATTTCGTTCTTAGTAAAGCTAAATGAGATTTTGCGAGCGTTGCATAAGTGCGGGGCGCGGTATTTTAGTTTTTAGACAATTCTTTATTGAACGAAAATAATTGAACTGGCAAGGGTTACTACGCCACGGTATGGCCAGAGTTTGCAAGCTGTGGGTGGCTCTTCAGGTTCTAAGGGTTCTATCTCCACCCTGAGAAATAGGTCCAGGGAGTAGAATTTCTAGACGATGTCTTTCGTCGAGTTTGACGCATTGTTCTTTACAGTGCCAGCACTTGTACGGCTCAGGGACGAAGGTGGGATCCACCTCCACCTGACAACTGCATTTTTGTTTTGTACGGGTTCTACCAATTCGTGTCTGCACGTGCCTTTGGGGAAACTCACAGCTTTCTTTTTGAAGTTATTTTTAATTTGATTCCGGGCTTATATAACACTCGGAGCTTTAAACGCAAGGCTGCAAGACATTTAAAGATGTAATCACCACAAAACTTTTAAATTGGTTAGTTACTTTTATTAACAGTTTTTCCAACCGTGACGCTAGTGCGCGATTTCGTTTATAACCCTGATATCTTGAAGTGAATTTGGTGAAAGGACGAGACCACAACATTGCCCTGCTATGTCCGTGACCGGCAAGTTGGAAAGTGGTGGACGATTATGACGGTACCAACATGTATATGAGTTGCAATCTAGGCCGCCAATACCGGCCGATCACGTGGTGATAACATCGGCTCTCTTTAGGATTTGATTTAAGGAGGGTGCTAACGCATTAAATTTAAACACTAGGCAAGTGCCAGGGGCTAATGCTTTCCACCACCCTTGCTCGTGATTTCGATCGCTTGCTCGCGATTTTAACTCCTGCAGCGACCATTCTTCAATTCGCCAGGTGAACGGAACACTTCAACTCCAGCCCAAGACCGTTTCAATACCATCACTATAACGTTCTACCTAATCCCACCTAAATAAGGGTTCCGCGAAGCATCACGAAGTGATCCAAATTATAGGTTAATCCTTATTTGCGTTATCGAAACGCGCGGTTTGCTTTTATTTCAGTTCTTTGTAAACATTTCAGTTTGTATCATCATTTTTCAGAATTTGCGATGGCAGACGTAGAAGACCGACTCGACCTAAAGTTAAATGTGGAGAGGTGGTATATTCACTAAAATTGTTTTTACGTTTATCGAAGGCAGAACCGCGAAGATTACGTTCCCTTACCTGTGATCACGCCAGATCCTATGAACTCACAGCTCTCTACATATAAAGACAACTTAGATTTTACTATTTAAGTTTACAAGAACACTACATTAAGAGTTTATGTTTTGACGCTGAGAGCCATCAAACCGCCTGTAGTAATATTGCAATCTATACTATGAATCGAAAACTTTCAGAATAAAGTGCTGGAGAGGACGCACTTAAGGTAGGCGCCAATTCGGGCCATTTTTAGTTCATCAGTTAAAAAAAAAAGGCCGCTTAGGAAAAAAAAGAATAAGGGAACTTTAAGTACTCTTTACGATACGTAATTGTGGCTCTTAACTGGTCAATCTTTAGTATAGTACCAACGCGCTTTGAAGAAATTCCTAGTCGTACTTTTATGACACTTTTGTTAACGCCGTACACGTTTTAGAGAAAATAACACTGGGTTTATTAACACCTAAAAGGAACGGCGCAGATCGACATGGCCTCTGCTCCGGATGCCCGAGTAAGAATGTGTGCAGGAATGAGAGTTTTCACCTCGGGGCTGCGCCGCGCACACGCCCCCGCAAACTCCGGGCGTGGGGCGAGTCCGGGGCATGTCGCAAATGCGCGCCTCGCCGGCGACTAGACAATGACATGCCGCGGCGGATGTTTCTTTCCTAACGCACGTTTCCCCTTTTTTACACCGTAGAGAAGGGAGGGGGGCTCGAGGCTTGAGTAAACACGAGCCAGCGTTTTACGCTTTTACGAATGCCGCTTCGAGATGGAGAATGCCGCCTCTAGGATTTCGCTTGCAGGCTTACGGCCCCCAACCGAAGCCGACGCCATTATTTTCTCTTTGGAGCTTCTACACGCGTAATTCTATCATGCGGACCGACGCTTTTAAGCGCGCCACTACGCGGTGTTGGGTTGTTTTCGCCGCCAAAAGCCTACTGTTGTTTACCGCGATATACCTTCATCACCCCATCGTGTCGCCGCCGTCCTTGGTGGTCGACACATTGTAAGTAGCGGCTAGCGTTGGTCTGTTTACTGTGTCAGTAAACGAGCCGTCTCATCTCGAACAACAAACAACGAGCGCGAAAGGTCACTGTCGTCTCCTTCTTGCGAAAGAGCGGGGCGTTCAAATATGTCAATGAGGGCCCTGGATTTGCTCCATGGTTTTACTCTATGAGGAAGCTCCAATACTCGTCCCGGTCAGAATCCACTTTGAACTCCTCTGAGTAAAGGTCGCCTGTACTCCAGGGTTTGAGCCTGTTCACAGGCGCCAGGCCGCAGTAGGGTGTTCAGTGTCGCCGACTTGACGGAAGCTCTCCGATGCGGTAGCGATTTTTTGGAGGTATTGCAGATGGGTTTGGATTTGGGCTAGTTGGTTGAACATGTTTAGGGGTTAAAAGCGCTAAAAACGATTGACGAGTAAGAGAGACACACACCACCGAGCGCTACTCGCAACTGGTTTAATGTTGGAAAAACACACGTACCGCGAAACCAACAAGACACACATCCGATTCAGTTCCAATCGCCGTTTATCACATTTCGTACTCTTACACCGTGCATGATGGTAAAAAGGATAACTCCGATTCAAACAGGGTTATCGATGGGGCACTTACACACGTACCTTCGTCACACTCGGAAATAAAAAAAACAAAAAAAAACGCTTTCGTTATCGCCCTTGTCTTTCTAATTTTGTTTCGTGCTAAGATCACGGTATTGTCTAAATAGGGTAAACACTCACACCAGTCTTGTGCACGTTACTAAAAAAAAAGTAATCGATTACAATTACTATTACTCTTGGCTAAAAAGTATTCGATTAGATTACTTGATTACTCGATGGCAAAAGTAATTGGACATTACTTAAAGAAGTAATCGTTACTTTTCCGATTACTTTATTGTATGAAAACACATCTTTAGCGCTCATAACAATGAACTATTTCCAACCTATATTTCACATTTGCACAAGTATTGAAGAAGAAAAACTGGCTCCCTCTTCGTGGTCTTGCACCTTCACAATGCGGACACAAGCATAGAATTCGTTTGAAAACGTTTAATGATTTGGGCGTTCGCCAGTGTGTGTGTGTGTGGCGGGGGGGGGGGGAGTTTGCGTCACTCATTTTATTATTCACATGTGGATGAGCTCGCAAGTTATACAAAAGAGCAGCAGCTCCAGGATTTGAAACGGATCATGTGTAGTATCCATTAGCGGAAGAGATCGCCCCGACCACTTCTCAACTCGAAAAATTGCTTGTCACAAAGACCACGTAGGGGAAATGGGGAAATATTTCAACCGCCTTTGTTATATTTTGCATCCGCTTTAGGCATTCTTCGGTTCTGGTTCTCCTACGGGCTGCGAGTAGGTACCCTAAGGAGGATTTTCTTTATTTTTTTTTATTTCTGTGTGTGTGTATGCGTGAGGGGGCTAGTTTGAACGAAGGACTCACAAAGCTACATTCTGCTTCCTCAAACTTCGCCCTGAATGGCCTTTGTCACACACTGTGGCTTCCCACTCCCAGTCCCAGCTCGAAAAAAAAAGAAAACGGACATTCCACAGAAACTGTACATTGAAAGAGATTGACCTCGTTTCCTATAGCTCCGCAAAAATCTTTCTTTTTTCCGTTCTAAAAAAAAAACTTTTTTTTTGTCATTTCATGAAAAAAAGGCGTGTGACGGGGGAGGGGGGGGGGGGGGGGTCCCGTGGACAAATTGTAACGGTTACAAGTAATTTTATTACTTCAAAAAGTAATCAGATTACTCTTGTGGTTACTGCCTAATAAAAGTAATCAACTGATTACAAAATTACTCCAAAAAGTAATCGATTACAAGTAATTTGATTACTTGTAATGCGTACGGTACAAGTCTGACTCACACCTATGCGGAGGGCAAGTTCGTCTGCTTCTTGCGCAGAGGGTATCGGTGACGTCAGAACGTCGAGCCCTGATTGGCCGATCGCGCCCCCCTATCTGAGCGTCGTCTGCTCCTTTGCAACGTCGTCTGCTCGCAACGTCGTCTAAGTCTGTCTCACCTTTCCTGCGACTTTCGGAAGTGCAGAGACCAGATTCACGAAACGATCTTACGCCAAAAATGTGCGTAAGACAAAACTTAAGAACAAATTTGTATTCACGAAACGAAATTTTCGTAAGTTTTGCGCAGGTTACGACGAAATCCTACGGCAGCTCCGAAGCTGTCTTTGATCAAATCAGCATGGCCGACAGCGTCGCGGTCGCGACGACCCACGGACGTTTATTTTTCTACCTGCGCTTCTGACGCGTCCCGACTTCAAGCAGCAACAAAAAATTAAGAAGTACTTGAAACAGACCACGACGAACAAGAACGCTGGATCCACACACACCCGGGAAAAGCTCCAACGGCCACGATTCCACCGAACGCGACCAAACGAGCTGGGCAGTTAGGCCTAGCAGGCACTCCGCGACTCGGCGACCGTCTACCCACGACCGGCTGGCGTGCTGAATATGATATATGCCCGCGCGACCCTTGTGAACCCTTCCCGTATTATACTTTGATCGCTGACCTCAATTTTAGCAAACAAACCTCGGCGCCCCGGGACACCTCGCCAGTGAGTCCTTTGACTTCCCTCCTTGATGCGCGTCTGCTAGTTGTTAGACAAAAACAACGTACTGCTCGAATTATTTCGTCTGCCCTATCTTAAAGGCGAAGTCGAGTTCGCTCCGAAAGTCGTAGGAAAGGCAAGACAGACGCAGACGACGTTGCGAGCAGACGACGTTGCAAAGGAGCAGACGACGCTCAGGTAGGGGGTCGCAATCAGCCAATCAGGGCTCGGCGTTCTGACGTCACCGCTACTTCCTTTGTCATGCGCAGAAGACGAAAATGAGCCCACTTGCGAGCCGTATTGCAATGCACCGCGAGATTGCCAGAGGGGGCTGACCTCAATGACAGGGCATGTTCCCTCAGTCTTTCGTTCACGCATCGCCCCGACTGCCCCACGTATACCCTCCCACAGGACAGAGGAATTCTTTACACAACCCCCACTCTGCATCCTACGTATTTTGTTGCGTGCTTTTTCTGACAGATATCTACCCCTGTGTCATCCCGTTCCACCTCCCACATAGCTTGCTTAATTTCTGTGGAGCTGAAAGAAGACCTGAAATGTCATGCTTTTCCCCCACCTATTTTATATTATGACTAACGTTATGTATATACGGTATCACCACTGGTCTCTTATCTGGCTTGCCATTCTCTTCCCTCTTTCCCCCTCCACGAAACTTCTTTAGCACCCCCTTAATGATCTCACAAGGACAATCTCCCTCCTCCAGCTTCTTCACTTGTAACCCGAAGCTGTCGGCGACGCTCATCCCCGCGCGCTTTCGTCTCGTCCTCTTCCCGACTTTCTCGGCGCATAGTTCCTGACCGCATGAAACGGCAGGGCGTCTCTTTCGAATACTCATTTTCCAGACGTGCTGGTTGACGCGGCGATGTTATGGCTGCGCTTGCACGCTCGCCTCACGAGACGCTGGATTGGAGGTAGGCAGCACGTGTTTGAGACGAGGCGGCTGAAGGATCTCCTGACCGTTTCATCCCGTCAGTGGCTCCAGCGTACTTCAACCAGGGATGGGCAGTATTTCAAATACAAGTATTTGAAATACGGATTTCAAATACGTTCTGTATTTTGCATTTGTATTTAATTAAAAATCGGGTAATGTATTTGACGCGTGTATTTAAATACTAAAACGTGGGTATTTCAAATACAATTGTAATTAAATACAATTTTGTGGGCGAAAATACATACCTCAACTTTATTGTCACTACAATTCTTGTTTTTATGCATGTGGTCGTAAAATATAGTTTCCATCCTTTATTCGGCCATAAGGATTTTTTTTTCTCCTCTGGCTTCATTTTAAAGGCACTGTATTTAAAGGCGTTTAGTGACTTTGTGATTACGGTGCTAGTCCAGGGCAAGAATAGTGACGAAATTGACGTTCACTGGCAGACTGGCTAAATAAGTGCGTGTGACAATTTGTGATGCTTTCCATCCTGATTTCCATCCATATTTTTGCCTGGAACATTGTAAATGCGCGGGTCGTCCAGATTTTCGTAACTGGTGCGAGTTGCAACGATAAAAAATTCTCTAGCTAGTGCTGCGCGTCTTGGTCGTCTCGGTTCTTTGTTGGTCTATACCAAAATGTAATCGACAAAAAAAGATGCTTGAAGCTCTGTACTTTTTTCACCTATTACATTCAAGCTGATTACAGTTTTCTGTGATTATATTTCTATTACGTTAGTAGAGCCTCGCACAATTCCCGAGTGTGCGGTGCAAAAATTAAATGGGATACCCAAAAACCCGTTGCAGGTGCCCTTAGATCGCTGACGCAAATTTTGAGGAATGTATTTGTAAAAGTATATTGAGGAGACCAAATAAATTTGGTTGTATTTGTATCTTGTACTTAAATGCTTTTTTGGAAATGTAATTTGATTTGTAATTAAATACATTTTTGACGAAGTATTTTGTATTTGTATTTCGATACATATTTGTATGTATTTTGCCCATCCCTGCTTCAACCCATAATTATAATCTTAATAAAGTGTTTTGAATGCTTTCAAGAATTCCACAAATGTGTTGTGGACGAATTTTCTCAGTAGGACCTTCATGAAACATTGGATTTTGTAATTAAGTTACAGTAAGCTCTAATTTGCTTTTACTTTGGTAAATTAAACAATGACGCCTCTAAGCATTTTGACCGAAATAATAGGTCAATAAAAAAATATTCGTGGGTTTTCGGAGCAAAAACTACAAGGCCATCTGCGCCAAACTAATTGAAAGGATTATTGTACTATACGAAGGATTTCACAAAGAGTATCACCAGAAAGCTAGAATTGGCGTAAAAGGCCAATACTTCATAGAAAGTGTATTACTCGTTCAAAAAAGACTAGAGGATTCTCTCCCACATGCAGAGCAGGATGATATGGAATATGGTGTTGGAAAAATTTAGAAAAATGAATGCGGCGCTTGGGCTCAAGGCCGGAACACAACCACAAGATGTGCAAAACAGTGAGCGTGTCATTACACTGATCACACTCTGGTGGATCTTTCCCCCAAAGAAGATAGATGCCTATGAGTTATAAAAGAATGCCTAATACTCAGACGGCACAACACCGTTTAATTAAGTCGGCTCTTGCATGAAGCGCTTTCCCAAACTTCTAAAGCAGGTTTGGTAAATGGAGCTTGTTTTCGCATTCCATGTCAACAATGAAGAATCGAGGACTTCACCAAGGGCTTAAAATCTAGATAGGGTAAACAGGACAGCGATTGTGGAAGGTTACCGGCAGACCCTGCAAGCTTGTCGGCTTCTTCATTGCCTAGTATGCCGATGCAACTGGGTACCCAACAAAATTTTATATTTTGACCCCCATGCAAAGCAGAGTTAAGTTTATATTGAATTTGTTTTACAAGCATATTTTGGTATCTCTAAGGAAGCAAACCGCGAGAATCACACTTTGAGAGTCAACTAACAGAACTGCCTTATGTGTTTTTCTGTTCATAACGTATTCAATTGCCATTATTACTGCATAGAGCTCTGCAGTAAAAATGCTTGCAATACAATCAAGTAGGTGAACCTTGGAGAAGCTTTCAGAATACACAGCTAGCGCAACTGACAAAAGCGGAAGTCTTGGCACCATCTGTATAAATCTAAAGATAACCATCGTACTTAATTTGCAGTTCGCCAAACTCTCGCTTAACTACAGCATGGGAAATGCCATGCTTGTTGAACTTCGTGAGAAACCACTCGGAAATAACTCGCTGTGTCTTCCAAGGCTAAATACCTTTGACGTTCCGAACTAGGCCGACCTTGTCCAGAGGAAGATGCAGAGAAGTGCGAAGATGTTCAATGCGGAAGTTTAACGGCGTTACAATGCTTGGGTTATTTTCAAAAAGGCGAATAAGCCTCGACCTTGTAAGTAAAGAGTAAGTCGGATGCTGAGGGTGGGCCAGAGTTTGTAGGCAAATGTTACACTAATATATGTACGACGTATGTTCAGTGACAGCTCGTTGGATTCTGCATTTAAACAGAACGGGGGACGTTCGGAAAGCTCCCGCTGTCAGTCGCAACCCGAGATGGTGAACTGTATCCATCATCTTAAAAACAGAGGGCCGAGTTGATCCATACACTATCGTACCGTGGTCAAGACGGGGTCGTACAAGAACGCTGTATAATTGCAGGATACATTTTCTATCAGACCCCCAAGACTTGTGAAATAACACTTTCGAAAGGTTTGAAGACGGTACCACGTTTTGCTTCAGCACTTTAAGGTGCGAAATAAATTTACGCTTTTTATAAAATATTACACCAAGAAATCGGTGCTACTTCCTTACAGAGATAGGGATTCCATTCAATTCAGGGGATAGGTCTAACGACAGCCGATAGCGCAAAAAAGGCACATGAACTGTCTTTGGAGCGAAGAACTGAAACCCATTTTAGTTGGCCCAACTGGACAGTTTTTCATGGCTAACTGCAACTCGCGCTCACAACCGGAAGGGTTAGAAGAGGATGATAAAATTTGTATATCATAAGCATAAAAAGAATGTGAAATTGAAGTTGGCAGCAGTCGTGCGAGTGAATTCATTGTTAGCAAAAATAACTTCACACTTGAAACACCCATTGAGGGACTTTTAAGTTTTACGTAATCGAGGAGTCTTCTTGGGCAGTGAATTTAAATTCTCTGATCATGAGGCATTTTTGAGCAACGCGTGTTACCGTACTCTGGTGCGATTACCAGAATTACGCGCGATTTCAGGGGATATTCTTGTTTTTGTATCTGTATCGATCCCTCATCCTATCTAAACTAGATTTCTCCAGCGCTGTTTGGAATTGTCTAAACTAGACAAACTCGAATGAACTTGAAAATATACAAAAGAAATCTATTTGATTGCCCTACAATCTATATTTTCAAAGGCGAATTTATTTCAGCCATGAGCGGTTGTTAAAGATTTTAAACTTTCACTGCCTCTTCAAAAGGAGACAGGCACGGGAGTTTTTTAGTTTCGCACAAATGTCTCAACGGTTTAATCGATTGCCCGAAACTACCGTCCTCCGTTTCCACTGCTGTACCTGGCAAGACTCTTCGCTCTCATCGTATTTTCGGTCCTTTTGAGCAAAAAAGCTTAAGACCTATCGAATGTAGAGAGTATAATTTGTACTTGTCGACTGTGATGAACATGCCCGATGTAGATATCTTTTTGCGGGATATTTTAAGTATGCAGTCTCTGCTAATGCTTTTATAAGATGTGTTTTCACAAATGTCTTTTAGCAAAAAGTGTTATCTTCAATTTTATGTACTTTTCTTTTTTTACATTTATATATGACGTTTTCATTTTCTTCATAATATATAGATGCGTTTTTGTGTGACTGCCCTTTATGCAACACTGCATGTATGTGTAAACGGTGCACCCTTATGTAGGCCCCTGGGCTGTTCAGGGGCACCGGAAAAGTACAAGTGAATAAAATAAATGAATAAATTACATTATTGTCTTGTTATTGATATTTTAGCCACTTTTTAAAAACTGGAATCTACCGCAAACTCCAGTGCAAAAATTGGCAGTTGAAGTGCAATATAAGTATTGAATTGTTTTTCAAATGTTTTTATTGGACAGTCCTAAAGACGCGGAATGATTTCATGAACTGTTTTTAATTAGAACAAGAAAATTTTCGTGAACAGGAGTAAGTTATTTGAGGACCTTACTGCCTGGCAAATTACTCACTATTTTATAAAATAAAAGTATAAAAAATCCAATAATTCCTTTTAAAAGACGCCAGAGCAATACTCTTCAACGAAAAAAGACAGGAAGATATTGTGAGTTGAAAAGTTTTGTGGCTTAAAAGCGGACCATAGAAAAAAATGGCAGCTGATATATCTTCTATAAAACTGTATTCCATTGAAATGGCAAATTGCATTTTCAAAAGTATGACTTTTATGCCTGTTTGTGATGCGCACCTGAACTAATAGAATTAGCTGCTTTTCTGAATATGGGGTTTTGCGTTGCGCGTTTATAATCTGGGTAGTACATGTCACCTATTTTTCTTGCATACCAGGCTCATAGAAGTTTATAGTTGGGGTTACATTTACATCCTGTTTTATGTTCTCCTTTCTAGTGTCGAACACCAAGAGCGTGCCCAAGCCAATGTCTAATGTGTACTACTGGAACGTACGTACCCGGGCTTTAAAACATGCGTACGAAGTATGCCAGTATTAGATTAACGCAAGTCAGTATCGTTATATAATTTCGTCCCCGTTTACAAGACGAGATGGAAATATAACTTGCAGAGATGTTGAAAATAAACGAATTTTAAGAAAAAAAAACACATCGTCTTTTTTTCAGTGTGAGTTATGAGGAAATTAATGAAAATTTCGGGTTTCACGCTCCGAAATGAACAAAAGAAATCTTCCACCTCCCAGTGAAGGACTTGGAATTATTTTCTATTTTAACATGCAAGAGAGATCTTGCCTACATGGCGTCTTCTCTACAACGAGCCACCATCAGGTTGCGGGCACCTCGGTCGGCAGTTGAACCTACCATTGCAAGAAAGGTATGCCGAAAAAAGAGGCAAGAAGCAGTGAACTAGATTCATACTTAGCTAATTAATACACATATTTGTGGTAAAGCCGGGAAGTAGTGTATTGAGAAAAAATTATAATTCGTCTCGCACAAATACGATATATAATGCGTGCATCACAACATAAACCTGGGAGAAATATTCAACAAAAATTGCACGGGCTCAAGATCAATGCAGAGGAACTGCGAAATTAATGTAAGTCAGATTCTGCAATCCAACCACGTTCAAACTTGTAAAAAAAAAAAGTAGAGATGCATGAATTCCAGTTTTGTTACATAGTAAAGGTCAAATTGTATCAAAGCAGTATAGTCATCTGAAAAATTCACTACTAGAGTACTAGATGCTAAAACGTAATTCCTTACTTTCACAATACCTTAACCTATTGAAAAGAAAATAATGATTTTTGCAATACACAACCCCAACTCATTCAAATTATATAGATTGTAACACATGGATATGAGTTATTCTGCCATCTTATATGTTCTTTCAAGTCAATTGCACAGATGAATAAACCATACTTACACAAATGTAGCAGAGTTTTTTTTTTAAATTTCGTGTGCTAAAACTGGTTCTTGCATTAGAAACAAATTACTATGATATTAATGTCATATGTGCTGCCATGTTTGAGTAACCACGATTTACCGCGTACCTGATGTTTGTTTTTGTTTCTATCGGAAGCTAACAACAATAATTTATGTGGATACATAAAATGGGAACTGTCGAACACAGGTCAGAATTCATCAAAACCTTCATGGTACGCGCAGTTTTCTTCACACTCGTTCTTTCTTTTATCGTTTGGAATAAGTATACGAGCCAAGTGGTTTATGCGTTCTTTATACTGTCCTCACTATGTGGTTTACTTCTGAGAACCAATATTTGTTCGTGTTGGACGTTTTGACGAAACTGATAGCAATGCCCTACGGGTCTATTGATAACTTCCTACTGTATATATGGGCGAAGCCTCTGCCTTTCGCACCAGAACGACAGACTGCCAAGTCTCGGGAAAAGTGGCAAGCACGGGGGGCAATAGAGCCTGTATTATAGTTTCCAACTGCTCGATCGGGGTCAGGTGGCCTATGAGACACGTTTTTAATATTGTCACGGATTACAAATGATGGGGCGGCGAATAACTGGAGAAACTAACCGTTTGATAGGGCTAACGTGTGCCCAAAACAAAATAGGAGAAGGTTAGTATCGCAGGTGTCGATGTTAACGAAACAGCAGAATCGAGCGCTGGGGCGAGACTGACTCCGGTTCGCCACGCGGAGCATCTTATGTACAGGCGTGGGCCTCTGGAACAATTGGCTTAGGACGTTCGACGCGTGGAACATTTGACCTTGAATAAGCAACAACATTTTCGAATACACCGAACCGTGACATTTACAAAAATAAGAAAAAGGTGCGTCAGCTCCAGGGCACTGAACCTCGGCCTTTTCCGTGGAAGCCAAGCACGATAACCATCGGCCACTGGCGCGCTAACTACTTGGCTAGATGCGTGTGCGGCATTACTCCCCCCTTTAAAAAGTGCCTCGCCCAGATGCAACGCCAAACAAAACAAAACAGATAAAAGAACGGTAAAATAATGAGTCATTTGAAACATATGAAGTTCACAGTCACATCGAGCGTAGTATCACTTGAGTCGAACAACGTGAACCACTTCAAGTCGCAGTCGGCTTCCTGGTTATGTGTGCGTTCTATCGGGCACCACTTCGCAGTTGAGATCTGTCTAAGGACCTTGTATGGTCTAAAGCAGCGCTTTAGAAGCTACTCACTAAAGCCACGACGTCGTATCGGTGTCCACACCCACACCCGATCTCCAAGTTGTAAGCGAGCGTTCAGACGACGAAGGTGGTAGCGGCTTGCGTCGAGACCTGGTTTGTCTTCGATCCGGACTCGGGCGAGCTGGCGGACTTCTACTGCTCGTTCTGCAACAACCTGGACGTCGTCACTTCTGTCGCCAGCTAGCTCGTGAGGTAGCATGGCGTCAATCATCGGGGTCACCTCGCGACCATGCACTAGCTGTAATAGTGTTACACCAGTGGTCTCTCGACCCGCTGTTTTGTGAGCGAACGTGGCATACGGCAGGACCTCGTCCCACGTCTTGTGCCGTACATCGACACCACATTGGTGGTGTTATTGTTTAGGCGTTCTGTCAGCCCATTACTCTGATGATGGTACGCGGTGGTTCGCCGGTTGTTGGTCTGGCTGAGGCGGAGGATCTCTTGCCTTAGCTATGCCATAAACGATGACCCGCGATCTGTAATCAGAACTTCTGGAGCGCCGTGCCGGAGGACGATGGACTCAATGAAACGCTTGGGGATTTCCACAGCAGTTCCTGAGGGAAGGATTTTCGTTTCGACGTACCACGTGAGATAATCTGTGGCCACGATTATCCAGCGGTCTCCCAATATTAACGGCGGAAAAGGCCCAAGTACATTGATTCTCATCTGCTGCAACGGCGTGGACGGGGAAGCAATCGGTTTGCAGAAGTCCTGGCGGCTTCGTCGGTGGTTCCTCGCGTCGCTGACACTCATGGGCAGATCAAGTGTAGAGGCGGACGGTCTTCGGGAGCCTCGGCCTTTGGCACTTTTCCTGAAACCTAGCGAGCCTCCTGCTGCAGCCAAGCTGCCCAGCCGCCGGGTAGTCATGGCAAGATTGAAAGATATCTTCCCGAAGACTGGTAGGTACTGCTAGCAGCCATGCTGGGTTGCTGGTCCCGAAATTTATTTTGAAGAGAACATGCCGTCGAATGGCGCTGCTTGACAAATTTCGGGAGAAAATGCGAGAGGCGGCACTTCCTTGATCTTCCAGGTGCTCAATCATGGCATGGAGTTCGCAGTAATCATGTTGAGACCCTGCCGTGTCGGCTACCTTGATTGCGCCTAGAAAACCTTCGTCCTCCTCGTCGTCGGTGCCGGCAGGTGGTGACTCAACGGGGATTCTAGACCAACAGTCAGAGGCACTCTGTTTGCAACCTAATGTTTATGGAATGGTCATGTCGAATTTTCGCAGTCGGAGACTCTAGCGGGCGAAGCGTCCGGAGGGATCCTTTTGGGTTCGCTAGTCAGCACAGCTAAGGGTGATCTGTGACCACGCGGAATGGACTTCCATATAAGTACGGGCGAAACTTCGTTATCGGTCAGACGACAGCAAGGCATTCTTTTTCTGTCTTAAACTAGTTTCCATCCGCCTCAGACAGCGTCTGAATCGCGTAAGTGATTACTCTCGTACTTACCTGCCGTTGATCCAGTACCGCGCCAAATCCGGTATCGCTTGCGTCGGTGTGGATTTCTACTTCTGGGAACTGGTCGATATGGCCGAGGATCGGTGGTGTCTGGAGTTCCCGCTTGAGCTCGTCAAATGCCCGTTGTTCTTTTTCTCCACATTGGAAGTTAATAGCCTCGTTTGTGAGATACGTGAGTGGCGCCGAAAGCATGGTGAAATCTTGAACAAAGTGCTCATAGTAGGCACAGAGACCAAGGAATTTTTTAAAGGCCTTTATGTCCAAGAGCGCTGAAAATGTGGCTACGGCGTGTGTCTTCTCGGGACAGGGCGGACACCTTCATTGTACAGGACGTGGCCTCAAGAACTTCAGTTCGGCATAGTCGAAATATTTCGTCGGTTTGAGAGTAAGTCCAGCAGTCTTGATCACTTGTAGTACTGCTCTAAGGCAGTGGTTCCCAGCCATGGATGTGTCGGGGACCCCTTGTGGACCGCTGGCAGTGATGGGGGACCCCTTCCAGCGGGGGGGGGGCGGGGTGGAGGGGGGGACATTAGTAAGTTAACACATCTGGAGCATGAAACAGGTGCCTTTTATTGCTACGTAGCAGAAAAACATAAAACAAAGGTGCCACATCACTTCATTCCGGTCAGTTCATCAATACGTGGCACACTCGCGCTTCAAACTACAAAAAACGTGCCAACTAAAAAAAAAAAAAATTTTTGTTGAGGGTCTCGCGGACTCCAGAAGTGGCTTCACGGACCCCCGGGTCCGCGGATTCCTATTTGGGAACCACTGCTCTAAGGCGTCTCAGGTGCTCGCTGAAGTCTCGTGAAAACAGAACGACGTCGTCTAGGTAGACAAGGCAGCTCTGCCGTTTCAGGCCTACTAGCACGGTGTCTATGACATGCTGAAAATTGGTGGGTACCATACAAAGCCCAAAAGATATTACTTTAAACTCGTACAATTCGTCGGGCATGACAAAGGCCGTCTTCTCAAGGTCTTGCTCGTCCGCTTCGGTCTGCCAAGGGCCACTCTTCAGGTTCATCGACGAAACATATCGGGTGTGGTGCAGCCGGTCCAGGGTTAACGTCGACTTGGCGCAGTGGGTAGACTTCCTTCTCCCACACGGCGTTTAGACGACGATAGTCTACACGGAACCTTAGAGTCCCATCCTTCTTCTTTACCAAGACGACTGGCGACGCCCAGGTATTACTTGAAGGCTGGGTAACCATTTCTTGTACTTGTTCTTGAATTAGCTCCTTTTATATTAAGGAGACTCGGTACGGCGAGTGTTGCGCAGGGAGCGCGTCATTATCGGTAACAATGAGGTGCCTCGTTACCGTTGTTTGTCGCATTCTTGGGGAGGTGGCAAAGCACTCAGTGAACTCGCCGAGGAGGTCAAGTAGGGTTTACCATTCTACAGCTTTCCGCAGCAGGGAGCTTCGGATAGATGTCCAGTTCCAAGGGTGGCGTTCTCTGGGGCTACAATGGAGACGCTTATTCCGAGTGCAGTGATGGCGGCTGAGTCCTGAAGTTCTTCGAAGTGGCCCATGGGCGTACCTTTAGTAAGCTGCTATGGCTATTCTAAGAAGTTGCTAACGAGGATTGTGGCTCGCCGTTTTCGAAACCTTTTACACGCCTTGTGACTCCGAGTCCTCTTCCTAGAAGCAAATGGATACAGCTCTGGAGCAGAACTTCGACGCAGGAAGCTTCCTTGTTCTCGACGGGTGCAAAGCACTTAACTGCGGTGGCAGGTTTACATGGTCGGCAAGGACTCAAACCACATATGACGTCGTTTTTGTTTCCTCTAGGGGGGGGGGGGGAGGAAGGACAGATTTGGCAGTTTGATACTTTAGAACCATGTTACGAATAAAAAAAAAAACGGGACGCGGGATGGCCAAAGAAAAAAAAAAAAGGAAAAAAAAAGAAAAGGCGTCTTTCGTGTAAGGCTCGTCAAATTATGAGGCGCTGGAGAAATGTAGCCTTCTGCGTTAAGCCCTTATTTCGACCTCTTTTTGTTCACCTCCGCCCATTGAAAAGCATGCGGGAAGGGCCTTAGCGAGCGATACCACATGGTACCGCTGCGCCGCAGCGTTCTTCCGCAACATAAAGTTCGTCTGCTTTCCTCGCCGTCACCATGGCAACGAGCGCCGAATGAATGGAAGCACGCACGGTACCGCCGCGTGAAGCCAGCAACAGCTGACGTCATTTTACGAACGCCGTCTGCTAGCCAAAGCCGAACGCGGTGTGTCAGATCAACCGCGCCGGTGCGCCGGGCAAAGACGACGAAGCTGAGACACGCCAACGGCGATTGAGCAAACAACAGCACCGTGGGACGACTGCAACGGCGGCATTTATTAAGATAAAAGGCGCGAAATAAGCAAGAACAATTTTTATTTGAATCATAACACGCGATATCAAAGTTGGGGACCACATACCTTTGCTGGGTCTTTCCTGTGAACTTTTTATAAAGACACGAGGTGCCGCATTCAGAAAACAGCTCCGTTCGCAAAATATGGGAGCCCTGAAAAGGGCCATTTAGACCGCTACCAGAACCTATAACTGACGTAACAAGCACTTGACAAGCGGTTCGCACCAAAGCCGTCTTTATGCATGCAGGCGGGCGACGGGCTCAGCGCAGCGGATCACTCGAAGCCACCGGGGCCGTCAGAATCCTCGCCCTGTCTGCGTCGTGGCTCTAGATTTTGGCGGCCACGGCGACGAGAGACTGGAATCTATCAGTGTTTTCGCGCGCCTTGTCTCTCCTCCAAAACATGAACTTTGCAAGGTGACCAGTGAAATGGTGGCTCTCGCGCCGTCCAGATGGAAGAGAGTTTTTGACGTGGGCCCAGGTGCCCTCCACCGTATTGGTGCGCGCAGCAGTGTTCGGGTCGACAAAGTGCAGCTTGTAGTTGACGGTGAGGTGCGTGAAGTGAGCGTCATCTGCAAGCCTGCGATAGCCAGCCCAACAGTCAGTGATTATTCTTGTTCCAGGGCGGATCCACTCGGCTATTAGCCCTAGCACTGTTTTAGCGTCACGGGTCTTCACGGGAACAAGAAAGCCACACCCGCTGCCACGCTCCACACCGCCGAAAACCCACTGGCCAGGCCTTAAATACCCGCGATGGTACTTTCGCCGACCGAACATAGTTTCGTCTAGTTCTGCAGTCACGCCTTCGCCACCAATCATGTTTGAATCCCTAAAGACAGCATTTAGCACAACCTCCCGACAAAAGCTCCTCCAATCAGTTATTTTCGTACTTGCGACATCAGTCTCCCGCTGAATGATGGCGCACGGTAGGCTCTGGCACCGGAGGATGATTTTCATGAGTTGGAGAAGCGTCAGGTGCGATCCTTCGAAAAAGAAACCGCTCCGTACGGAGACCTCGCCCCGGCACTGAACTTTGACCGGCTTCCTCTTGGACACTTCACGAGTCATCCACACACCGCACCCCCACGAGTAGCCATCCGCAGATCTAGCGCGGTCGTGCAGCTTGTCATCACAGCTTCGCACTCTGGACACGCACGAAATTCTAGGAGCCAGGAGCAGGCCCGTGCGCTGAAGCAAATTAATTGCTTCAAGAGGGTCTCTCATGGCGTCCTGAAGACGGCACAGGTTTGACCCCAAGGCACTGCGATGCTCGCCTCTGGAAGAATTAAGCGCCGAGGGGGCTAAACGAGCAGAACTGCTCGCTTCTTTGCATTTATTATTTTTATTTGATACGCCATTTTATACCTCGTGACACAATTCTAACAAACTCATTTTTTGACGTCGGACCACACCATCGCGTGACAAAACAAACGCCAAACGTATGTCCACAAACGGGATCGTCACAGAGAATGGAGCAGTCGAACCCAACAACAAAATGAAGTAACAAAGTGAATAAAAAGAAAAAAAATTAGAAGGGAGCCCTTGGATTTTCGGACGGCGTCTTCTTTGATGAGAGGCCGTGCTGCTCTGGCTGCTCAAAATGTTCCTTTTTTTTACCCTTGAGGGTGCCACAACCCTTATTTGAAGCTGTTTTGTTAATTTAATAACAAACAACGCGTTGGAGCGGAGGAAGTATAGAGTCTTGGCGTCAGAATTCTACGTGGTAGAAAAGAAAAGAAAATAACGGATGCACAGTACATACCGTATTGCAAGACCGTTATGCTCCGCACTCGGGCAGGCCTCATGATGCCGCCGACGACCGTTAGGCTATTTATTTTGTTTCTTTAGATTTTTTTCTTATCGTGACGACTACTCCACCGTGCCTCAGTCTCCAGCGGAGATCCGGCAATTTTTAGTGATTGTTATTATTTTCGTTTGAAGGGCACCCTTACTGTGCTGCTTTGTTCCTGATGCCATAAAAATATGGGGCGGGAATAGTTAGCACCACGTATAAAAATAAAAAGTTTAGTTCGTGGTTGATTTGGTTTGTGGATACAATTAGTCCAATAAAATTTGTCCAATATTTAATTAGTGCAATTATAAAGCTTCACTATTAGCATCTTTTTTGTGCATGCGTGGAATACACTGCAGCTCCCAACGAGAAGACTCGAGAAGAGCGCTGCAACTGCTGGACCATAGATCACTTTTGAGAAAATGCGCCGTAAGACATGGACGGAGTAAGGAAGGCAACACATAGACCATTGAACGTCACCAAGATCCTGGGTCGGAAAACACTTGGTGGTATTAGTGTATCGTTTTGAAAGCGCTAAAAAAACACGTCGGGGACACTGGACGTCTTGACCAGCTTAGATTGCGTGCGCGTGTGATGTGTAGGTATGTCATTCTTTCCTCTTAACTTATGTACTCCAGCTTACCATTCCCTGAGGAGTACCCACACCAAGAACTCGGGCTGCCTTCTCCAGTTTTTTAATAAATATTTTTATCCATCTCAGTAGGATATATAGTTATGAAATGGAGGGTCCGAGCACTTGCGTATTCAAGCTCATTTTTGCGGGTCCATATCACATGAGCGATGACGCTTCAGTGAACAGCGACGTTTTAGCGAATCAACGCTTTAGCAAGTACTGATTTTTTTTTTATACGTGGTGCTAACTATTCCAGCCCCATATTTTTATGGCATCAGGCACAAAGCACCATAGTAAGGGTGCCCTCCAAACGACAATAATAATAATTATTAAAAGCTGCCGGACCCCCACCGGAAACTCCGATGCACGGTGGAGCAGTCGTCACGATAAAAAATCTAAAGAAACAAAACAAATAGCCCAACGATCGTCGGCGGTGTCATGAGGCCTGCCCGAGTGCGGAGTATAACGGTCTTGCAATACGGTATGTATTGTGCATTCGTTATTTTGTTTTCTTTTCTACCACGTCTAAATCTGACGCCAAGACTCTCTACCTCTACCGTTCCAACGCGTTGTTTGTTATTAAATTAACGAGTCAGCTTCAAATAAGGGTCGTGGCACCCTCAAGGGTAAAAAAAAGGAACATGTTGAGCAGCCAGAGCAGCACGGCCGCTCCTTTTCTCATGAAAGAAGACGCCGTCCGGAAAGCCAACGGATCCGTTATTATTTTTTTTTATTTTTATTCACTTTGTTATTTAATTTTGTTGTTGGGTTCGACTGCTCCATTCTCCGTGACGATGCCGTCTGTCGTCATACGTTTGGTGTTTGTTTTGTCACGCGATGATGTGGTCCGACCGATCAACCAATGAGTTTGTTAGAATTGGGTCGCGAGGTATAAAATGGCGGATGAAATAAAACTAATAAATGCAAAGAAACGCAGCGATACTCGTTTGGCCCTTGGCGCGTTATTCTTACAGAGGCGAGCATCGCAGTGCCATGGTGTTTAACCTGTGCCGTCTTCATGACGCCATGAAAGACTCGTAAAACAATTAATTTGCTTTAGCGCATGGGCCTGCTCTTGGCTCCTGGGTTTTCCTGCGTGTCCAGAGTGCAAAGCTGTGACGACAAGCTGGAAGTCCGCGCTATATCTGCGGATGGCTGCTCGTGGGGGTGCGGTGTGTGGATGACTCGTGAAGTGTCCAAAAGGAAGCCGGTCAAAGTTCAGTGCCGGGGCGAGGTCTCGGTACGGAGCCGTTTCTTTTTTCGAAGGATCGCACCTGACACTTCTCCAACTCATGAAAATCATCCTCCGGTGTCAGAGCTTACCGTGCGCCGTCATTTAGCGGGAGAGTGATGTCACAAGCAAGAAAATAACTGATTAGACGAGCTTTTGTCGGGAGGTTGTGGTAAATGCCGTCTTTACGCATTCAGGCATGATTGGTGCCGAAAGCGTGACTGTAGAACTTGACGAAACTATGTTCGGTCGACGAAAGTACCATCGCGGGTATTTAAGGTCTGACCAATGGGTTTTCGGCGGTGTGGAGCGCGGCAGCAAGTGCTGCTTTCTTGTTCCCGTGGAGACCCGTGACGCTAAAACCCTGCAAGGGCTAATAGCCGAGTGGATCTGCCTTGGAACAAGAATAATCACTGACTGTTGGGCTAGCTATCGGAAGCTTGCAGATGACACTCGCTTCACGCACCTCACCGTCAACCACAAGCTGCACTTTGTCGACGTGAACACTGGTGCGCACACCAATACGGTGGAGGGCACCTGGGCCACATTAAAAACTCTCTTCCATCTGGACGGCGCGATATATTCACTGGTCACCTTACAAAGTTCATAGTTTGGAGGAGAGAGAAGGCGTGCCGAAACACTGGATTCCAGTTGTTCGTCGCCGCGGCCGCCAAAATCTGCAGCCCTGACGCAGACAGGGACCTCCCCTATAGTGCGGAGGACGAGGATTCTGAAGGCCCCGGCGACTACGAGTGATCCGCTGCGCTGCGCCCGTCGCCCGCCTGCGTGCATAAAGACGACTTATGCGCCAACTGCTAGTCAAGTGCTCGTTACGTCAGTGAGAGGTTCTGGCAATGGTCTAAACGGCGCTTTTCAGGGCCCCCATATTTTGCAAACGGAACTGTTATCTGAAAGCTGCCGTTGCAGTCGTCCAACGGTGCTGTTGTTTGCTCAATCGCCGTCGGCGTGTCTCAGCTTCGTCGTCTTTGCCCGGCGCACCGGCGCGGTTGATCTGACACACCGCGTTCGGCTTTGGCTAGCAGACGGCGTTCGTAAAATGACGTCAGCTGTTGCTGGCTTCACGCGGCGGTACCGTGCGTGCTTCCATTCATTCGGCGTTCGTTGCCATGCGGACGGCGAGGAAAGCAGACGAACTTTATGTTGCGAAAAAACGCTGCTGCGCAGCGATACCAGGTGCGTTCTAATGCCTTCCCGCATGCTTTTCAATGGGCGGAAAGCGAACAAAAAGAGTTCGAAATAAGGGCTTATCGCAGAATGCTGCATTTCTCCAGCGCCTCATTGACGAGCCTTGTACGAAAAGCATGTTTTTAGACCGGAGTTTTGAAATCGTTTTTTTTTTTTTACAACAACATGAGTCTAAAGTATCAATGTGCCGCGCTCCAGTAGGCGCTCATTTTTAGCGCTACAGGGGTGCTATTCTGGTCACAAACGGTCACGTTCGTGTTTCTCGAAAACTCCTCCCCCCTACGAACCGCGCGCTCCTATTGGCCACAGCCCGCGTGATAATTCCACGCGGTTCCCATGGGAACGTTCGCGAAACACGAAAGCAACCGTTTGCCGTAACTGTCGCTCTTCGAGTTCGGACCGTGACGACAAAGTGACGTATGACCACGTCCGACCTACGTAGCACATAGCGGAAGTCGCGTCACTAGATTAACTGCGGTATTACTCGACACACCCTACTCTCTGTTTCACTATGAGTGCGAGCTAGTGCGGGTGTAGGAGCTACAAGAACGTGCTCCGGGCTTTTAACGTCCCTGTCGAGCAGGCGCGCTTGCGCAGTGCAAGCCAACGTTCGTGCAAGATCGTTCGGGGTGATGCGCTCGTGCTTTTAACCTCTCCTTCTATTGCACGAAGGGGAACAAAGCTTTGGGCAGGATTCTAGAGCGTAGAAAATGGCGGCGATGCTTGTTGCTCAACCATGGCTCGACCAACGCGTGCAATGACGGGTTGTCCGCGAGCACCCGGTTGCCTTCGCGATGCACGACGACTGTTTCTGACGACAATACCGCTTGTCGAAAAGCACCGTGTGACCGCAGTGTGACAACGAGAGACGGCGACGATGAGAGATGATGACCGTCGAGCAGCAGCTACTAATGGAATCGCACTGAGATTTTTCGCTACGGGGAACTACAAGCGCGCAGTTGCCCCCGATGATCACATAGCTAATGCCCAGTGGATGGTGATCAGAGCCGTGACGGCCGTCGTGAGTATCGCTGTCAACCGGCTGGGAAGAGACGGTTGGGTCAACAAAACCCCGGACCGAGGCAGCTGAGGCGTGTGCGAAAGAAGGCTTTCGTCGCCATCATGACAAGCACACCGACGTCGTCGGGTGCGTTGACTAAACTTAGACTCTAACTAAACCTTCGTCACCGTCATCATCGGTCTGAAGCAGACCCTCACCATACTGAAGGACTCCAACACTGCCGCAAACACCATTTTGCCATTAACAACATGGTGGTAAGTTGACGTTTAAACTTCAGGGTTTCTACCGCTCCGAAGTTAGTGCACGCTTAGTACCTATGTCTTCAGTTGACAATTTGTTGCGGTCTGTAGCTACTGTCAATCACGCAATAAATCTGGATGGGTTGCTGATGGCATTTTGTTGTATCAATTATATATTTTACCTTTTCACGCCAAGCTGCTGGAATTGCAAGTCAGTCATCGGAAAGTCATAAGAACACTATTCGATGCCCTGCAATAAACTACCAACAGGTCTGTCCTAAAATGAATCGTTACTTGTCTAGACAGCAGCAGTTTAGTCTGACAGAGTATGGTAGCATTGTTACCCACTGTAGACGAGAAATTTAGCCAGTGTCTTGTGGACAATTGTCATCTTCGTGACCAAGAAAAACAATAAAAATAGAATTGTCCTACATTCGACACACGTGTGTTTAATGTAAAGGTTAATATAGCAATTAAATAGATTGTCGTTTCAAAAGTGACAGTAATTCATTGAAATTAAAGAGTAGTGTGAGCTGGATTTTTGAAATTTGCCTGTGATGCAAAGCAAATACGCACTGTTGGCTTATCACCATCAAGCATAAACGGCAAGCGGAGGCAGAGTAGATGTGTGATGGAAAAGCGAGCATATGTACTAAAGAAAGAACTGCCACGTAACGTGAAGAATGTCAGCAACTATCTTGCCATTGTGGTACGAGCTCAGTGGCTATGCACATGCTTATAGCAGCCTGTGAATGTAGGATGCTCCCCTTATGTGGCAAAGCCAGGGGGGGGGGGGGGTGTTTATGGGGCTTCGCTCCTTCCCTCCCCAAATCCGGCGGGCCCTAGAATATACACACAAATTCCGACACCATCCCCCCCACACCCCAAGTCATGAACATCCTGCAGCCACCTCAACCCTTCTCCATCCTCACCCCCTTAGAAGTTCCTGGCTACGCCACTACTATCAACAGCACTCAATAGATAGTCAACATTATCAAGACAAACGAAATTTCTTTTATTTTATGCACCATATAGGGCAGTGTTTTTGTCTTTATATGCATGCAGCCAAAGCACACACTGTAGAAAACACTTGTGTGAAGCCTGCGTTCACAATGCGGTCCCCGTCAAACTTTCAAGGCGTTAACGAATTCCAGAAATTAAATTTTCAACGAAACGAATTTGTTTTGCAAAACGCTGGCAAACTTACGTTGCGTTTTACATCATTCACCTTTGTCGTCCGATGAATGAGTAGTCAGCACTACACAAACCTCAATGAGCTTGTCGTTTGTTTTCTTGCCGTTGGGGCGATCGCTGGCGGTCGTGGCGGCGGCACAATTCTTTCTCAGACCGTTGGCTGCTGCCTCCGTGCTCGCGGAAACGTGGTTCCCTTTGTGTCAAGGTGAGGTTTTGAATCTTAATGCACAGCAACGCTGAATATAGGTCTATTACCGTCTTCATAATCTCAGCAACGCTACCGTACGAGCCACAACAACACCACCACTTTCAAGCTTCATAACACCGGCACAAAATAGAAGCAAAGTCTTGCATCTCGCCAAGCGTTACATCGGAGACGTTAAACGCCAGCTCACTGTGCTCTTCGACCCGGTCCTGCCGCCGAATGGGCTCATCCAACAGCACGAAAGCATTCGTGTGCGCGTTGATCAAGTGACCGATCGCATGTCAAACCCCAGCCGCGGTCGATCCGACGAGCATCGCGGCCATGTTCTTTCGAGTTTAACTCGCCAAGGGTATACGGTTGTCGAGTTAAAACAATGCAAATAGTCCCGTGCATTCTTGTTCTTACGTCATTTTGTCGTCACAACCCGAACTCGAAAAATGACTGTTAGCGGCAAACAGAGGCTTTCTAGTTTCACGAACGTTTCCATGGCAAATGGCGTTGAATCGTCACGCGCAATGAAGCCAATGGGAAAGCGAGGTACCTATGTAGGGACGTGTAAAAACGTAAAAGCCGTTTTTGTTTTTTTGCACGAGCTATTCTCCAAATAAACACAAGTAAAAAAGACTGCCCGAGATTATGCCGTCGCGTGCATTTCTTCAGCACCGAAAGAGAAGAGCATGGCTTATGGAGATTATACCGGCATAATCACTGCAGTGAGCAAAGGAGCAAAGCATTATTAAAACTGCCCGAAGAAACTTTCCTGCATCATCCACAGAATGCTCACAACCGTTGCACTGTGCGTCGATCTCATGACTTGTGATACACTACCATAGAGTCGTCGTCAGCTCTGTATCCATTTGAAGTCTCCTTCACAGGCAAACAGGAGATTTCATTTGCAGCTTATGTTCACGGCGGCTTCACAAAGGATGATCGGTGTCGCAGCGCACCTTCACGTAATATATTTTTTCTCGTAATGCCATCCGTATCGTGCAGAAGCAGGGAAAGCAACGACGTAAACGAGGCACAAACACCACAAGGTTGTTACCGCGGGTTTCGCCATGTTTGTTTTCAAAGAACGTAGCGAAAGACTTCGAGAAAACAAGCTGAGATATCTTAGCTAAATTTACTTTACGTCATAATTATTAAAATAATATTTCGTATTTTATAAAAAGATAATATTATTTTTCTCTGTTTCCTTCCATTTTCCGGAAGGTAGCCTTTTCTCCGTTATTCGCTCGTTTTAACTCCCGGAGGAGAGAAAGAAGAGAACAAAAAGAACAGGGGGAAATGCGGGGATTTCTGCGCCCCAACTGCGTGGACACGTCATCGCGACGTAGGGGGATCGTCAGATTTAGTGCTACTAAATAAGCTACGCTTATTTAGTGGCTCTAGTCAGATTCTAGCTGACCGCGTGCGTGAACCCGAACGTTGGGGCGGAGCCTCAAACAAGAATCATTCTAGTTTGAGGCCCCGCCCCTCCTTTCTCGATACGTCACAACTCGAAAGGTTCCGTTTTACGACCAGAATAGCACCCCAGAAGCGCTTCAGTAGGCGCTCGGTTAGCGGCAGAAAGGAGAAGACGACGACGACACTGCGGCTGGTTACCCTTTTCGTGTCTCTGAATTTTCCTCACGTAGCCGATAAATTGCGTGTTTAAACAGTACATTCGGTGGTTAGCAACTAACAGAACGACATAGGATCTTCGTGCGCAAAGGACCTCCTGAAGAAAGGCCAGGACATCAACAAATATGACCTCGGACATCGAGTCATCGAACGCTCCCATGTCCATCGACATGGATGAACCTCAGGCAAGCACATCGACGATCATCAAAGACGGCTATAAGATTCCGCCCATACACCGCACCGCTGAAACAATGAGCAGTTCCTCATCGACAATCGTGTCTACTAACGACGAGTTGCACTTCGACGACGGTGACTACGAGGTCGTTCATGGCAAGAAAAGACGAAAGACAAGCGAGAGCTCAGCATCGCATTCTAAAGAAAAAACCAACCTACAAGTCGGATTCACCGTACTGCAACTGACACCAGAAAGGTTGCATCGCTCAGCAAATTTAAACTGACTGACAACCTGAACAACGTCGCACCAGACATGGTTAGTGTAGTTCGTATCAACGAAGCTCGTAATATCGTTGCGGTTGATGTTAAAAAACCTGCCCTCAAAGCCGAACTCCTGAAGCTAACCAAGCTATGCGCACTGCCGGTGCGTGCTTTTCTACCTAGCGACCGCACAAAATGCTATGGCGTCCTTCGAGACATCGACCCTGACTGCACATAGACCAACATAAAAACGCGACCACAGGCAACCGCCTGCCTAACGGAAGTGACGCGCCTTGGCAAGACATCACCCGTTGTGCGAGTGTCATTCGCAACAAAAGTAGCTCCTCAACATGTCAATGTCGGTCTTGTAAGAACGGAAGTAATTCTTTACCGAGCACGCCCCTTGCAGTGCTACAGGTGTCGCAAATTCGGCCACATCGCAGCTGCCTGCGCAGAAGAAACCCAGTTATGTTCTCGGTGTGGACAATGCCACAAATACAAGTGCGAAGCCAACCCCTGCTGCGTCAACTCCCTTAGCAAAAAGAGGCCGTACTTCAAACGAAGTTGAAATATTTTTAGTACGAATATTCATTTTGTATTTATTCTGTATTATTTTGGCCGCATTCGAAATACGCGCGTAATGTATTCAAAATACATTATAAATATGAATCAAAAAATATTTTAGATAAACCAAAAATATTATTCCTTCACACTCAAGATGCCATTTGTGGATTAAAAACCGGTTACACAATTTGTTTTTTTTTTCGATTTTGTCAGCAAATGGTGTCCCTGTGATATTTGAAGGCACTACTAAATACATCTCACAAAGCCACATTAGAAACGAACACAAACACAAACACCATGACGCACTGAAGAGCTCATTCACAGTCCGGTTGACTGCTCTAGAGCCTTATATAGCCTACATATTGAAGGTAATAATTTTTTCGGTGACCACCTCTGCGCTTATTAAGGTTACAAGTATTCGATCTTCTCCTCGGGAGTCTGTCAAGGGGGAACCAGTGTTTTGAAGTTCGTGGACGATATCTCTTACTAAAAGGCATTGGTACAACTAATAACAATTCGGCACAGTCCCTAAAACAATATCCACACAAACGGCTCATAAAATACATGTTATTGCTTCTCTGCGTAGCACCACTCAGGGCGAAGCGAATCAAGGCAGTTTCTTCACTTTAAAATACTGTAAAGGACTTTATTTTCGTGAGGACCTAATTCTCGCAAAGTTGGCGAATTGCCTACAATTCCGCAAAATAGGTCCCGTGAACAATTCCGGCAAAATGTAAAAACATTAAAATCTATATTGCGATCCCAGCGCGTCGCGAAAATTAGAATTTGCGAATTATTCCAAAACTCCAACTTTGACCTAAATCGCGAAATATTGAGCACGCGAAAAATAAGTATTTTAGAGTAGTTGTTTTGCCTTTCCTTTTTAGTAGTTGACTATTTAATATGGTAGTTAATGTCACTGTATTAAAGTCACTATTCACATCACGTACAATGGTGAGTATACACGTTCAGAGAACTAACATTGTGCTAACAAAACCACGCCAAACGTATCTGTTCACAGCACCTGCTGAAGCTTTCCAGCATCAGCAAATGTTGTGGTTGTAGTTCCCGAACCCCGTTTGTGATTGGTGTGCAAGGAACTGATCAGGTGTGTTCTTGATAGAAAAAAGGAAACAATAACATAAACTGGGCTGATTTATCAGTGCGATGCTGCGCAATTCAATTGCCAAACTAATCAAATGTATTTAGGCGCTTCAGTATACTCCATATCTGCTTGAAGTGAACTTCAGAAGGGGAGCCTTTAAATATTTTGGTGGTTTAAGTCAAACTACCAAAGTATTGCAGTCAAAAGGTACTTAGAGTATAACACAACAGTATTTACGATTTTCAGGTATTTTAAGAGTATTCTGCACGTATTAGAGTACTTGCTCCATTTTTTTAGGGTTGGAGAATATTTTGCATGAATTAAATAAATATTTCAAGAAATATATGTGAAAGGTATTTTGTGCCTATTAATTTAGTATTTAAATATTTCAAAACGCATGAAGGGAACTTCAAATGTAGTTTAAGTAAAGGTATTTTAAAATTATTTTTAGAAGTATATTTTAGTACTAAGTAACAAAAAAAGAAGTTTATATTTTCGGTATATTTTTCGTGTACTTACAATTATGAATTGTATTTCAAATACACTCAAATTAGAATGTGGTATATTTCAAACGTATTAGTTTTCGCTAAGGGCTGTCACGGAAATCACGCCTCCAACGCACCTGAGTGCCCAGTGAGGGCAAGGGAGGCAGAAGTAGCGAGGTACAAGTTAGAGCACAACACCACATTTCGTGAGGCAAAAAGTGCTGTGCATGCAAAAAGACAGGCAAACAAAACAACGGATTCAAACAACATACAAGAATCTAGCGCCTCCGCCAACACTACTCCGCCTCTGACTGCTCAAGACTTCCCCCCTCTCGAAGACGTAGAGAGCACGCCTGCAAATCTGGTCACCGCTAAATTTACCGCAACAGCTACAGTGCCAGTTTCTAGGAAACCTTCGTTTGGGGAGAAACCACACATCAAAAACATCACTTCACATAAGACCTCCAACGTGCACATGACGGGACCCAACCAAGAAGGTGGAACAAAGACTGACTCTGTGTTTAAAGCCATAATCCCACTTATGTTCACTGCTCTTCGCAAGATACTGGCCACAACGTCCCACACATCAACAATTCATCAAGTGATCAAAGCCGTCCTCACATTAGAACCCATTATTGAAATGCTATGCTAGAGCGTTTCCAAGAGCCTTACTTGTCAGTACAGATATTTTCTTCACTGTAACTCGAAAGCTAAATGGCATCGAACAGATGAGCCAGATCATATTGAAACTGAGTCTGTTGCAATCGAGTAAAACGAACCCTGTTTATCACAAGCCCTCTACAAATTTATATGGTATACGCTTCGTAAAACGCTCTCATCAGATAATTTAAGGCACAAACACCTCATACACCAGTATGAATCACAGATCTCAATGCTGCAGGACAGCAATTTTCCACCATTCGTTCGCCCTCACCAACTCATCCACGATTGGAGACAATAATAGGAGGACCACCAAACATCTTCAACCCCTCTCCTGCTCAGTTTTTCAATGGAACTGTAACGGATTGAGAACGTGACTCCGAAAACACTTACTGGACAACACCTACAATGCAGTAGCTCTCCAAGAACCAAGAATGTCAGCCGGCGACATGCGCATTGCGGATCATGTAGTGTACGCCAGCAAACCACATGTGGCAAGAGGGTTTCCGAGGGCAGCACTACTAGTGCGTCGAGAGTTGCCACAAAGTGAGGTGGACCTCAATGATTTATGCACTGAGAGTGCGGAGTTTGTGGCGGTGACGGTAGAATGGAGAAGACGTCCACTCACCATCGTCTTGGCATATGTGGCCCCTAACGCACCCTGGGACACCCATGTACTTGCGGACATTCGAGTCCGAGCCAAGGGAGACCTTATAGACCCGGAGACCTCGATGCGCACTCGCAGTCTTGGGGAGACAAGCAAGACTTCCCGACGGGAGCTACAGGCAACGGTCGAAGCACTTGACCTGAGGAACATCACAAGTGGGAGCCAGACGTTTATCCGCCCTGGAGTGACGAGAAGCGTGATTGATCTCACCTTCACAACTTGGTCCCTGAGGCTCAGTGCAACCCCTCAGGCGGACAGCTGGGGGAGTGATCACCTTCCAATTGTTATCGGAAGACCGCCGAAAGTCCCCCTTAGGACTTGCCAGGTAGTCGACTGGGACCACTACAGGACACTGCTTGGAGAAGCACTAGAGGGGGGATTTCCCTTCAATTCAGAAACACTGTCGCGCGTCCTCAAAGAAGCCACCCGTGAAGTCAGCGTGCCATTAACACGTCCTAACCCTGACCTCGAAAGGCTTAAACTCCGAGCGAGAAGGCGGCGAGCCCAGCGGAAGTCATGGGTCACCGGAAAACCGGAGGATATCCTGGCCTCTAGGCGACTAGATGCCATGCAGGTTCAGGAAACACGGAAAGAAACTGGCGCGCCGACAATGGCGTCTCAAGTGTAGTACTCTAGACAGGCCATCCGGAGGAAGCCGGGCTTGGAGGATGTCGAGAACACTGGCGGGCCGCCCGATTCCCCGAAACCCAGTCCTTGGAATGGCCGTGGCCATGAATCTCCGATCAACAGATATGGTAGAACTCCTCGCGGATACTTTCACTAAAGTTCCGCTGGTACCGACAGTGGGACCGCCCCCCGAGAATTGGGACAAGTTTCGTCATCCCACGGCACCTCTGATGCAACAACCGGACACCGACTTTACTCTGCACGAGCTGCAGTACGTCCTTGATTCCCTTCCCAGATACCGCGCGTCACCAGGACCGGATGGAGTCACCAATTAGGCCCTGAGAAACGTCAACGAGTCTGCACTCCCAGAGATGCTAGCTCTCATCAACAGAGTCTGGAGGACAGCTGAGCTGCCAGACGCCTGGAGGGTAGCAACAACGATACCACTGCTGAAGCCCGGCAAGCCCCAAGACCAGTTAAGCTCACACAGGCCTATCTCCTTGACATCATGTCTCGGGAAAGTGATGGAGCATATGGTGCTACGCCGTCTTGTTTACCACCTAGAAGGGGCAAGGGCTTTACCGGACTGTTTTTCGGGATTCCGGCACCATCGGAGCACAGTAGATGCAATGGGAGATATCGTCAGCTCACTGGAAGAGGCAAAAGCGCAGGGTTGGTCTGTGGTGGCCGTCTTTCTTGACGTCCGCAAAGCCTCTTATGCGCTCCCCCACAAGGCCGTCATTTCAGCTCTACACCGTTTCGGGGTGAACGGACGTCCACTGAAATACATTTGTGCGTTTCTTAGTGAACGCACTATGTGTGTAAAGGCAGGCAACCCCCGGAAAATCATCCGAGGAGTTCCCCAAGGGAGCGTTGTTAGCCCGCTACTCTTTGCCCTGGCCATCGCGTCACTCCCAGCGGCGGCAAGGGTTGGAGAAGAGCCGGCGTACCCTATTAGCATGGCCGTCTATGCAGACGACGTGGCACTCTGGTTCACTGCCCCCAACTACAAAAGTCAACGTATGGTATGCGCTCTCCAGCGAACCCTGACAAATGCAGTGTATCGTCTCCACCAACTGGGCTTGGCAATATCAGCCGAAAAAACGATTGCGGTGTGCTACGCTCCAAAGAGGCCAAGCAAGTTGATGCCCACACTACGCATTGGGGACATTCCAGTGAAACTGGCGAAAACGGCCACATATCTTGGCGTCACGTTGGACTCGAGGCTATCCTGGGGCACAGCATTGAGGGAAGTGCTTCAAAAGATGCGAACCCATACAAACATCCTCCGGATGCTCGGCGGAACTACTTGGCGAACCTCATCTCACATGATGCTGCAACTGTATAGGTTGCAGCATCCTGGCCCGCCCATTGTACGCCCTACTTTTCGCCACGCTCAGTGCCAACCAGCTCAAAAACCTTGAACAAGCGCAACGCGTGGCACTCAGGATTTGCCTCGGAGTTCCCCGCACAGCCTCGTCTCGACATACGCTCACAGAATCCAGGATTAACTCTGTAGAGAACATCATGCAAGAACGGGTGCTGGGTCATCTGACTCGAATGAGCAACTGCGACTCGACCATCACGCTCCTTATGAGGATCGCCGAGCGCGCTGAATCAAGACTATAGGAGCGCACCTCTGCATTCTTGGTGACAAAGCTGGCACACCAGGACCACTCGTTCCACTCCCAGAGCTGCACAAAGATCCCCACCCCCTGCGGATCAGCCTTCATATCCCTGGACTGCGGTCCAAGAAGAACGTAGCAGTGGTCGCAGCAAGGCAGCTCACGGAAGATCACTTAGTTACCCAGTACGATGGGTGGACCAGAGTGTACACCGACGGATCAGTGGACCCCTCCGGAGGCAGCAAAAGCAGCGGCTTTCTTCGAAGCAGCAGCTGTGGGTACCAGTGAGCGCCTGGATCACCAGGCATCCTCCACCACGGCAGAGCTAGCAGCCATACGGCTCGCCCTCTGGGGTATTCGGACAGGCTGCACACAGGCCTTACGCTGGGTCATCCTGAGCGACTCAAGATCAGCTCTCGAGTTGCTATCTAGGCTCGAACGGGCAACGCCCTTGGGCCGTTCAATCGCGCAGGATGCAGTCGAGCTGCAGTAAGAAGGCAACGACATTGCCTTCCAATGGCTCCCAAGCCACTGTGGCATTAGAGGCAATGAAGTCGTTGATTTTCTAGCGGTGCGGGCTCAGAAGGACGCCGAGTGCCCGCTTTCAACCGTTCCCCGCTTCTCAGACGCCAAGCTCCTTGTGAGAAGAGCCATCGCCCTACAGCACCCGGACCCTTTAGTGGTGGCGGGTGCCTTCCCAGCTCGGGTACCGCGCGGCTTCGACCGCCAAACTGCCGCAGTAATGCACAGATTACGGACCGGAAGCGCCTTCAGCCCGGCGTGGATAAGTCGCTTCAGACTCAATGTTGACCCCATATGCCAGACCTGCGAGGAAACGGCCGACGCCGAACATCTCCTCCTGCACTGCAGTGATCACGAAGAGGAGCGCACCAACCTCCGTGATGCTTTTTCCCACCTAGGGCTACCTAGTACCAACTTGGAAGAACTCCTGCGTCCAAGAGCCTCACGAGCTACTACGGACAAGGCACTCAAGAGTGTAGTCAGCTTCCTGAGGAGCGCGGAACTCCTCGAGATCCTCTAAGACTTCCAAGGGATCTGGGTTGCTTGCGGCTCCTGGGGCTCTTAGAGATCTTACATCCAGAGGTTTACGGGAGTTCCAGGAGTCGCGATTCTGTACCGAAAGCCGTAAGAAAGTCAACACTCTGAAGAAATCCTCTTCCCCCTTCCCCCTCTCTCCTCCTCTATCTCTTTTTTCCCTTAATTTCCTTTCCCATCGACAGTGACAAGTGCGCCCAGAGCGTAACTAACAACAACGTCGATTTCCTAATAAACATCGCTTCAACAACAACAACTCGGTTAGCGCTTCAGCAGCGCAGGGTAAGCGCTCTCACGTTCCTTGTGCCGTGCTTGCTGCTGCGGAACAGCGCGTGCACGGCGATTCCGTTGTTGTTTGTCCTTTGGCATTGAAAGAAGAGGAAGTAAAAGAGCCGCTCTCCAAGCAAAGGGTCGGGCAGAAAATCCAGAGTCATGGACTCTGAGTGACTATTTGATTGGGTACGACCTGGTCGCTTTCTATTCGATATGCGTGACCCTGGTTTCAAAGAGACGCTTTTAAAAAATAATCACGTTCTAAAGAGCTTTACGTCTTGGTCCCTCAGCCTGGGAACTCGGTTCGCCGGGTACCCGTCGGTATTTCGGTGGCGAGAGATTTCGGGCATCTAGAAGGCTCTTCTAAGCGCTAAGTCGTCCAAACATGTATGCACTACCTGCGTATGTAAGAGCATTTGTCGCGTTTCTACAGGGTGTCAGAAAAGAAAATTTACACGGTCTTTTTTACCGCAAAAATAAACTATAGGCATCGCCGAACGCTCATTCTCCGCCCAAAGGTAGCGCTAGAGGTCACAACCAGATGCTAAAGTTTCAGCCCGATCCGATACCTTAATCAAAAGTTATAAGTGATTTTCTGAAAATTTCAATGGGAAAATGGCGGCCTGCGGAGTTTTCAAACACATGGGGCACTGTGGCACCAGAAACCGAAAACGGGCGAAAATGGGCTCCATTTGCCCATTAAAATTTTCAGAAAATCACTTAAACTTTTGAACAAGGTATCGGATCGGGCTGAAACTTTGGCATCTGGTTGCGACCTCTAGCTCTACCTTTGGGCGATGTCTAGTTTATTTTTGCGGTAAAAAAGACAGTGTAAATTTTCTTTCGTGACACCCTGTATTTCAGCGTCCCACATGTCCGCCATTGTACTGTTGATGCACACCCAACCACAGGAACCGGAACCGCGGTGCACGCGCTAATCTGCAGCACCGCGGTACAAGAAGCGTTAACAAGGCGCTATTCAAGCGCTAACAAGGCGCTACTGGAGCGCTAACAAGGCGCTACTAAAGCGCTAATCACGCGCTATATTAGAATGAAGTCACGCGCTAGGAAGCGCTACATGAACGCTCCTTCGAGCGCTCTGCTGTATGTGGGAACAAGCCTTTAAGCTTATGTATGCATAGTTAGCGAATTTGCAGTGGGGCCTTTTCTTTTGTGTAAATTGTAAGCCAAGTCCCTTTTTACGTCAGTTATACTCACCTCTTTAAAAAAGAAAAGAAAAGGGTTTGAAAAATATAAAATACATGCCATAACTAACGCTAAAAATGTTTGGTGATATGCGGCACAGCCGCTATAACGAAGACGTCGGTTCGCTCCGAGTGAAAGTTTGTCGTAGCTTTTCCCGTTTGGAGGTCATATGTAGCTCAATGCTTCGCCATCACAAGTTAGTTCTAGTCACTGCAAAGTGCCAAGGAGAGTTTAAAGAAAATAAGAGATAGCATTTCTTTTTTTTTTTAAATATCGACGCCCAAGTTTGCTACATTTTGAGGAATCAGCTGCATTTCCGCGTTAATAACGAGAGTATAAGTAAGGGTGGGCATATTAGGGAGTTTTAGAATAACGTACGCAATTTTAGTGCACGTTAGCGCTAAATTTGGCGCTTGTATTAGCGCACGCGACGCAAGAGAGTTTTAGAATAGCGTTTCTCTGTCGCGACGCAAAAGCCCAAGCAGCTCGCGCTTACGTGGCCACCGAGATACAGTCACAATCGTTATTTCACACACGAAATGCTGTAACTTTAGAAAAAAAAAAAACAAACAAGTATTTTGGTTCGGAGTATTATTTTAAATTTGTTTAAACATGAGTGCGACGCGAGCGGTTGACCGGTCGTGTCCGCTTGCGTCGCCTCGGCAAGACAGCTGGTCTCGTGTACTAACCTTCGCCGAAAAATGTTCGCGCGTCGCAAGCATCAAGTTGCCAGTGATCGTTGTGAAACCGAGTACAATGTCGCCCCGTATTGAAAATCGCAGTCGCAAGGACGCCGCCAACGTCACACTCACGCCGCCGCCAAAGCAGCCGCCGACATAATCCTGGAAGCCGCCATTTTTTTTAAACTCTGCTCGTCTTGGCTTTAGCCAACTTGTCATCACGAATCCTCCTTGGAGAAGCGCAAAGACTCTTTGCTTACGCACGCTATTTCCGAGAAATAGCGCACGCTAAAATTGTGCACGCAAAGCGCAAAACCTGATTTGCGTTCGGAGCATGCGCAGTGGCGACAATGCTATTCTTTGCGTACGCACAGCTTTAGCGTGCGCTATTCTAAAACTCATTATTATCTTTATATATTCGTAAAGAATATTTAAAGACGCCCATTTTGATATGTTTTGGGAAATATTAGGAAAGATGGTTTATTGGCAAAACAATTGTAAATATTCCTATAGAACGCATATTTATGCCGTGTTTGACTTTTTTATTGTTTTGTTTGCAAGGAAATATTTTATTGACAGTTTTAGGTTTTGTGTATGTGTTGCATATTGTCTGTGAAATGTACGAAAAAGTTATGGTGATGTGAAAGCTTCGATGAGAAAATGACGACTGTGCAAAGTGGCATCGTGAAACCTAAATTTCCACGCCTCGAGCTTCTCTATTGTATACCTCAACAAAAGAAATTGTTACGGCGTTCATATATAGCTGAACGTTGCTCCCAAGAATATGGCTTTTATATATATTTTAACAAAAACCTCAAAATTGGGACGTGAACCATCAGTTCACGGACTGACGGGGAATCATCCTAATACGGGCCATACAAGAAGCTATATATGACTAAAGGAACCATTAGAAAAGCCATATGCAGCTATAAAGCTCTGGCAAAGAAGACCAAAAGAAAAAGCCATAGAAATCTCTATATCAGTTCATACAAGGAGCTATGGACGGCGACAAAAACCATCTTTTCGAAAGAGACCCATAAAGTAAACCATACGAAATTAAATAACTGTCCATTTAGAAAGCTATAGATAGTTGTAACTAATCAGTGGTAAGCCATAGAAAAAGCTATAGACACCGATAGGGGAGACAATAGAAAAAGCAAGAGACAGACATAGAAGCGGGAATAACTGTTTGCTCCAATTTTCTATAGCCAGCAATACAAAGGACGACCATAGGCCATTTTTGCTTGCGATATGTGGTGGCGGTGGGCTCTAAGATGTTATTTTCGCCGGGTCGTAGCTTGCGGGCACTCCTGTGGAAAAAAGACTGGGCCGGCCTCGCTCGCAAGTTCTTCTTTGGAAAGACCCAACCGGAGGGCCATGTCTTCGCCGGCTGTCCTGAGTAGCGGGCGTTTTGCCATACTAGTAAATAAATACGTCGTCCAGACCTTGGCCCGTTTGAAGCGTGCGTGGTCGGCCGGTGGTTTGCCGCCCTCGAGGCATTAGTCATCAACTTCCACAGATTGTGCAACTGCTGGTCGGCTCAACTTTGGACGTAGTAGTAGCGGGAGCACGTGGCGTTAGACCAACCAGAAGTGGAGAAAAGAGAGGAGGGTCGCGTGTTCGCTCGCGCCACTCGACGATGCGTATCCTCCGTTCTCCGTTTGCTGAACCTGCTTCTCTTTTTTTTCTTTTTCTTTTTGGGGAACGGTGGTGAATGTACGAGAAGTTTCTTTTCTGGACTGCAATGCCTCAATATAGACAAACGGGATTGTCCCAAGATCGATCACTTCGACGCTGTCGCCAAGTGCCACCATATAGCCTTGGATTTCGCTTACTACTGGTGAGCCACTAGTGACAATAGCGCGTTCTTATTAGCTCTTGACTGCGGTCTATTTTGTGTCCACGCGGCTGTGCGTACAAGTTTGGCGCAAGCTATAATCGCAACACTACGCGTCAGCTTGCCTCTAGGGAACGCACTGCATTCAAAAACAAATGTGCATATGCGCAAAAAAACAAACAAACCAAATATCTTGACGTGCCGCTTCTCACGTACGCAAATGCGATTCGTTCTGAAAAGATTTCTAGCCTTTTCGTTCTTTTTCTGCGAACGGATCAGCATTTTTCTGGTCGAGGCGAAAACGTATTCGTGGCTTGTCATTCGACAATGGTATTGGATACGGCTTGACCGATCGGAGTTGGAGACAATTTGTTCACACTCTCCTCTGTAGCAGAAGCAACATACGTTGTCGGCGTTCGGCTCGAAAATTAAAAGCTGACCAAGGTTGCGTAGCGACGATAGAGCTCAATAAGGTCGGCCATCTTGCAAATATGTTAGCATAATATCAGACGCCAGATGCCATCATTTGACTTGCGTGCGTGACGTCATTATGACCAGTCACAGAATCAAAGGGGGAGGGGGGGGGGGGGGGGGAAGAGAGTTCGGAGGTCTTGAACCCCCCTTCTGGAAACACCTCATTCCGCTCCTGATTATTTTGAGGTTGGAGCGATATCTGAAGCTCTGGCTTCGCTCACCAAGTCCAGTCTACGTCGCCATCTTGCGCAGACAACCAGAATTCTCTATTTGTGACCTATCGTGACGTATTTGTAGAAGCTCCTCGTAAAACGGTAGTTATATTTTTTAAGCTAGTTAATAAATCCGGACGGTAAAAAGATTGAACGTAAGTCGCGTAACGATGGACAATAATTGCAAATAGAAAAATAGCTTAAAATTTTGGAGAAAATGTTTCATAACCCGTTTTTTCTGTGAGACATCTGCCAATGCCACCAGCACTACAGCTCGAGATCGTGACATTGAAAGGTTCTTCTGCAGGACGAGTGCTCGCGCTAGAAGGGCACAAATCAAGGAGTGCGGACTAGCTCACGCTTGTAGCTTTGGCTGCTGCCTCAGTTTAAAAGGGTGATGAAGCAATTTTTCTACTTGCAATAAATGCAACTTGGAATTATTTGTTGACATATATAACCTATAAAACATGTTGCTTTGTTTTCTTTCTGCAATAGCAGTCGCAGAAAAATACGAGAAAACGAACACCGTTTAACTGCCTCAACTCGCAGCCAGAAAAAGCGTCTATATGATCTGGAGCTGATTATATGACGCCAGTGCTTTTAGCGTACCCACAGGTTTGGGTACGGAGAAAGAGCACAGAGCGTTCGCTGAGTTTTAGGCATAGTTGAGGTTTCGCTATTCCTGTCACGATCGAGCACGAGCCAGAATGCATGTCGAAGCATTGATTGTCACGAGCCAACATAGATTGCCTAAGCAGTGTTCGTGTCCCTAGTATAAGCAGCATTTACTAATCGTCACAGCTGGGATCGCAAAGCTTGGTGACGCACTCCCGCATTGTTGCATTCGCATTGTTGTCATTGTCCCCAAAGAGAGACTGAAAGAAAAGGTCTGCTTTTATCCTTGAAATTCCACCGCTACCAAGACGCTTCTTGGTTAGTGGCGTTGCCTTTGAGCATTCTTGGGTACCACTAGTGCCTGTAAGCTGGTGCAAAGTGAGAAAGGTTCTTACAATATAGTAACATAGCACCTCTAAAAAAAAGTTCAAGATGTCATGGAAAAGCAACGAGTAAGAGATTAATTGTAGGGTATTTTTTATCCCGTGAATTTCAGTATCACGTTTGTTTTTCCCGAAGATTTAGCTGAACGCAAAGAAAACATGAAAAACCTCCGACCGGTCCTAACGTCATACTAGGATCTTTGGGCTGCCGAGCGGGTGTCACTCGTGTGGGCAGCGCGTGCAATTGCAAGTTTTGGTAGGTATATTCCCCCGCACTCACACCGGTCATGGCGTCTTCTTCTGACCTTCTTGAAAATAGCAAGAGTGCGTGTGCATATCTTTAATAAACGCGGAAGATGCGCGAGATCGGAGATTCCGATAACTCCTTTTATGATGCAACGCTTTGAGAAGGAGGAGCTTGAGCGGTCTTCGAAACTAATTTTCTGCAGCTTCGTGTACCAAATTGAAAAATAGTTCCAATATTCGTGCTCCTGGAGGTTAAATGAAAAGGATTTAAGTGTTTTTACACAGGCACAGAACCGCGGAAGTTTCCCTTTAAGGATGAACCAAGCACCAAAGTGAAGGCGATTAGAAGAAAACGGTGCAATGGAGAGCCTAATCGATACTGGCTCTAGATTAAGCTATTTAAATATTCTTAGCCGAACGTACTAGGAAGGGTCGACTGGTGCAGAAGTACAATATTATTTCGGTTTGGTTTCTTTTTTCTTTGGTTATGTTGCGGAATTATTTGAACCTTGACGAATTGAAATTTTGTGAACTGTTAATTACATTAATTTAAGCCTAAAGTACGCATTTCGCCGTGACGTGGTATCTTTGGCATTGAAAGCACTCGCAGGCACAAAAATAGTGTTTCATATATTTATTTATTTATTTGTTCAAACAGGAGGCTTCTCTTTTACCTAAGCGATTAATTCACCACAGCCGAGTCTGTGGCGCCTGATGAAGACGTGACTGTCTCCTTCGTACACTTTCCAGAAAGACAAAGCTGGAAAAGAAAAGCTATCATTTTTATGAACTGTACCAGTATTAAAACTCTATAGTCTAAAGGGTTTACGCTTAACCAAACCTGATTTGTGCAAAATGTAGGTATCATGTCTAAACTGCACGGTTTTGGTAATATGCGGAAAGATAAAAAAGTATGAACAGTAGATCGAAAATTTCTATTATATGTGCTGCACCCAATCTTCAGTTCTCTACCGCATAATAATTGCTTTCATTCTGACGACACTCCATCCCTTTTAAGGACTGACCTTTGGTATTATGCGTAACGCTGCTATTTTATGTCTACTTTTATATACTTTTTATATACTTTTTCCGAGAAAAAATCTCAGAAGAAGTTGATATGCCGGGCCATATATTCACTAGGCCGAAACTGAAAAACGTTTTTGCACTATATTCTTAATTTTCAATCTCTTTTTTTTTTCATTTCTGAAGGACAAAATAGATTTTGGGATTGGGGCGATCGTAACAGGTCACGTAAATTGTAGCTTATCTAAGCTCAGATAAATCTCGCGCAGCAGCGGAACTTTTAATATGGCTGTTTAGACCACACTAAAAGCGCACGATATTCATGAAAAAGGTTTGTTGTTTTTATTTACTTTTGTTAAAAAAAATTGAGAACTTGGTTTTTTTGACGAAAATTTGCCAGCTTTGGATGATGATAACTCGTGTAACAACTTTATGACAAATTATATGTGAACTTAATGCTTAAACTGAAACCTGATCGACAAGAGCAATATCTTTATATAAAAATATATTGACAAAGAACGCCTTTGAATAGAAGAGGAATCTTTAATACTACGAATTTCATCATAAATTTAAGAAAGAAGTCCATCATAATAATTTTGTTTTTGTTTGAAGTGCTCTCGGTATGGTCTAGATTTGAGAATATCAAATAAAATCAGATGTAATATATGGTTTGGTCAAATATACCCGTTCATCTAAAAAGGCGAAATGTTTCCAGTTCTAGTTGAAGATTGGCAGCATGGTCGTCGTTATTTTAAACCTTGTTAAAGTATTTGTTGTCTTCGATTTAACATACAATTACATTAAAACTGATGTGTTGACGTTATGTTATGTTTAGTATACGAGAGTTTTTCTACACATGTTCAATTTATGAACTTAAAAAATAAAAAAATGACAATTAAACAAATTTTTCCAATTCTCACTTCTGAATCAAACGTTTACAAACACTTCAGTTTAAAATATTTATGCGGAATAATAACAAATTGGGCGAAACACATTTTTTTTTTATGTGTCAACAGCACTAGCACGAAATGTAATATTTTCCGACTCTCGCTTCTTCACGTACACTGAGCCTTGTAAGAAGACAGGCCTGTATAACCCCACGGAAATTCTTTCTTTTTAGAGGGATAAATTAGGCGTAGATTGCGAGGAAGTACATCTAATTACATAAAATATCTAGTAACTCAAGTTCACTAAACTTGTAATATGATCGAAAGCCTTGTAGACGCGGGTTGCCGCATTACTCTTGGTGCTTAGCTACTTGTTTAACATAGCATCGATATACCCGTGCTTCTTTCAAGCTTTCATTCGTAAGTGGCATGACCGATTATTACAGCATTCTGTTCTCATTTCTTGGCGTTGAGGTAGTGGGCCATACCTGCTGTGATTGCATGCGGGGAGTGCCACGTGCGTTTCGTGGAGTGTGGAGTCCACTCAAGCATCAAGCCTCCTTGCACAACCGTATATCGACAGAAATTAAATGAACTGCACGTGCTGACAACTTCGTTCAAAGGGTCGTTCCTGAAGTCTGGAAATTTTTTCCCGAAGAGTAATACAATACATCTGGCCCACTACTGTGACGCCAAAAAAGAGCAGAAGGCTCTTATAGCTGTCAATAACACTGGGTGCGCAACTTGTGGATGAAAACTGGAAATATGAATGGTCCCTCATTTTTGTATTAAAACGATTTCCGAACCTTTAACCCATTTTAACGCCACTTTGTGATCACAATAAACGTTGTTTTGAACTTGCGTTATTAAATATTTATGTATTTATATACACAATGCTCTCTACACTTAACACCGTCTCATTAGACTGTTAAGTTTGGCGAATACTGTACATGTCCGCTGTCTCGCCGAGGGTTAAACAAGCCCAGCTTCTCACGAGGCTTAGCCTTAAGGCGAATGGCAGTTGGAGAAGTAAGAAATGGTGTGATAGGGGCCTCTCGGCGCGTCAGTAAGAATTTTTTTTTGTCATTACTCCAGCAGTATACTGGATAAGACTTTCACAACTTAATGTTCATAACCCGTTGATTTTTCGAACTGATTAATGAAAGGAAAACTCTGACCGAAAATTGATACGGAGCCCGACGTTTCAAGGCCAGTTCGGACCCTTGATCACGGGTGACCGTTTTTGTTCTTCTCGTCAACTTACAAATTGCCCAGTGTTGTTGGGTTCTTTAAAGCGGCCGTTGTTTCTGCACGTGCTTTATTGTTCGTAGCGCCTCGCCGTGACGCACCATATTTTCGAACTCAATTTATGGAACTGTTTTTACCTGCGACTTGTTTAATTGTTCTTAACAAGGTGGACGCATAGAATACAAAGCACAAAGTTAGTATTCTGTTACGCTCAATGTTTCGTAATAATATCAATTGGAAAAAAAAAACTGGAGTGGGGCGATTTTATAACATTCTTAATTATTAGTTGAATCAAAGCCAACCAACACTATGAGTAAGCGCTAGCATATTCGCCTCCAGATCGAACCTTGTCGCGACCGTGCGGCCGAAATCGGAAACATGCGAAAGCGGGGATACCGCCGTGCGTCGTCTGCTGCAGGCGCACTTTCAGAAGCATGGATCTCGACGACGCAAGCCCGTTTCCGGCTGAGCTGACCCCTCCTCATTAAACGCCAGTTTTTCTTGTCGTTTCTTCCTACTACAGGATGTGTTGTATCGTTTCACATGCGTGGAAATTCAGCGAAGGGATTATTATTAAGTCGGATGCTTCCATAATCTTAGTGTTGTAGTTTGTATATTACCGCTGGTTCCGCATATTTTTGTTATCTCGTACAAACCATAGCTTTCATAAAACATTGAATGTTAATTGGAGCTGTGGTTTTATAAAAGAAATGAATCCGGTTGATCGCTACCTCTTAGTAGACTAATCAATTGATAAATCCGTTAGTTGATTTTTCACCGCTTGCTGTATATTGCATAAAAGACGTTAAAACTACATTTTTTACTATTTTTAGTATGTTATAAATGACATATTGCATTCTCGTTTTAAACTTCACGTTGTGACTCCTACAGATGAACACAGGAAGCCTTTTAAAGTGAAGTAATTTTGTAATTATTACTTAAAGAGTATAATCACCCTCAATGACAATACAAGCATGCTGAAGTGGTTTAACGTGCAAGCTTGTGTCCTAAAAGAAATAAAGAATTCAGAAATATTCGAACATGCATTCTTTTCACTTCTTTCTGGCTTTTTACAGTGAAAAATTCTAATTAAACATAAAAAAATGCCAATTAAGCATCACTCGAATAATCTGAAGTTTAATCGATGAGCTGTCCAGTCCCGATATACGTTAGGTGAGGGCGGAGGGTGATCGGAAAGTATCGTGAAGGTCGCTAGCCCTCATCAGTAAAAGATTGTCGCTGCGGCCGATGCCGTGTGTGTCGTGGTGCGAGTCGTTTGTTGAAGTTGCAGAGTCTACTATGTTTGAATAGAAGATTATTTAGGCAGAAATTTATAAGATTAGCCTTTTGACATCCGCTGCCCTCATCGAGAAAATTGAAACGGGTGCACCCAAACTACCGAAAAAAGCATCTAATAACACGACGCTACTGCTTTGCTCGGTTACACCAGTTTGTTACGCTCGCGGTGGATATATTAGAATAGTTTGTTTCCCTTGATTCAGTTGTCCTGCCAACGAACAGTTTCCGGATTGTAACTAGAAGAGACACTCTCTCATCATCGAAACGTAGTAGAATTGTTCTGACTCCGAAAATCTTATCACGCCACGGCATAGTAAAGAGAAACATTGGCTGCAGCGGAACTTAATAGCACGCTAGTTTCTTATGCAGCACTAACTTCTCTTTGTGCTAAATATTTATATAACTGCAAAAGCTAAAAGTAAAAAAAAAAGAAAATGATAGAACCTGCGATGTCACCCATAGCCCACAGTACCCGTATTATGTTATCTGGGTTGGAATTCATTGTTTTCTTAAATTCCCACGCTGGTGAACTAATACATCTAGCTTGAAAGAAGCAAACATATAAGATAAATAGTGCAGTTCACACGGAGGCCGGCATCCGTCGTGGTGGTCCATGCTTCCCAAAGTCTGCCTAGAGCACACGACGGATCCACACAAACGAATATTTAAAGTTTAGGCCGTACGCTGGTAACACGATTTGATCTTCCCTGAATTACCGAATGATACCGCACAATTGTCCGCTTAAATTGTTTTCCCATCGGTACTGTGCGACAAAATAAACGCAGGAATCTGCACCGTCTCGCGCGCGAACGTGGAGAGCCTATGGGGCGGCCATGATCATCCCCTCTATCATCATCATCCGGGGATGGTGATGATAACTGCGCTATCATCATCATCCCTGCTTGGATGATGATGATAGCGCAGCAGTAGCGCAACCTCACGGTTTATCTCGCGTTCAATAACCAACATTCTGGCAGAAATAAATGGCTGCAACCTAGTTTTGCATCTTAATAGATAACTCCAAATGTGTTGTATTTTCCAATGTTGGGATTTATAAATCCAAACCATATATTAAATCAGACTTTTCGATGTTTTAAAGTTTAGACCATTTCGAAATCTATTAAAACTTATAACGAAAAAACAATTAACACGACTTTTATGAAGAAAATTGATGTTAAAATTTGAACTTTCAGAGTTTCCTTTTGTATTCAAAGGCGTTTTTCGATAAGATAAAATTTAGTCTATAACGATACAGTCATGTTCTATTAATATAGCCCCGTTAATATGGACACCCTGCAATGTGGACGACATATTTTGCAACCGATGGGTTGCCCTGCAATCTTACCCCGTTAAAATAGAAGCCCGCAGTATGGAATATGAACGGCAACATTGGGAACGAACTGGGAAAATACATGTGTTTTTGTGTCGTTATTATGAACTCCAGTTTTCTGAAAGAGGCTCCAAAACGTAAAAAAGAACACATACGAATTGATGAGGTCACAGTGCACACCCCGTTTTTGCTTGGCAAACTTGAGATAAGACCTTCACCCCTTAAAAAAACCCACATATCGTAAATTGTTTGCTATATAAAAAGTAAATGTGCCTGCGCTTGCTAAACATTATTTGTAAGAAAGGGTAAAAGCACAGGCGAGCTGGTGAAGAACTTCCATCGTAAACCGGAGACACGGAAAAATAAAAAAACGGACAAAACAACAACAAGTCTCAAACACAGCTTCTAGTTTATTTGAACACCTCCGCTCTTATATATACACAACAACCCTCCTCTCCAAAGGTCGACACACCTCCTCTCCACTCCATCAACGACATCTCAAACTGAACCAATGACACATGCTACCTCCCTTCCTTTCATACCAACCAAAAACTGACCCCTTTCCAATCCATGAAACAGGCACTCAAACCCTGCTAACAATGAAAACACCCCCCCCCCAAAAAAAAAAAAAAAAAAAAAAGAAAAAAAAAGATAGATTTCTTTGGACCCGACCAGCCACAACTGATAACAGGCCTATCGAACAGACACGGTGTTAACATTCAAACACCCCTCAAAAAAAAAATTAGAGACATAGAGAGCGTTTCAGTTCACTTCCGAAACCCAAGGACGGTGTGCTGACACAATTGGAGCGTGGCAATTGTGTCAGCACACCGTCCTTGGGTTTCGGAAGTGAACTGAAACGCTCTCTATGTCTCTAATTTTTTTTTTTTTGAGGGGTGTTTGAATGTTAACACCGTGTCTGTTCGATAGGCCTGTTATCAGTTGTGGCTGGTCGGGTCCAAAGAAATCTATCTTTTTTTTTCTTTTTTTTTTTTTTTTGGGGGGGGGGGGGGTGTTTTCATTGTTAGCAGGGTTTGAGTGCCTGTTTCATGGATTGGAAAGGGGTCAGTTTTTGGTTGGTATGAAAGGAAGGGAGGTACCATGTGTCATTGGTTCAGTTTGAGATGTCGTTGATGGAGTGGAGAGGAGGTGTGTCGACCTTTGGAGAGGAGGGTTGTTGTGTATATATAAGAGCGGAGGTGTTCAAATAAACTAGAAGCTGTGTTTGAGACTTGTTGTTGTTTTGTCCGTTTTTTTTATTTTTCCGTGTCTCCGGTTTACGATGGAAGGACATTATTTGTGTTTTTTACCTTGATTCGTTATATGAACAATTCATATTATGAACAAATCTTCTGAGGAAAGTAGGCGTCAATATTAACGAGACAAGACTGTATTGTACATGTTGCAGATGTGCTCTTTAGGCTTTCATTTGATATTTACTTTATTTCATAAATTTTAGGTTACAAAAGCTATCATTTCTGAACCTGGTAAATTATAGTAGAAGATGCCTGGTTTTCGATTTTTTTACAAAAATAATTGATAACAACTATTTTTGCTCTGAACATCTCCCGCTTTTAATGCAGTTTAAAAAGCAATGTAAAAGCTTTCTTGTTGTGCGCAAGCCATCTGAATTTGGCGGAGCTCCCATATATGTGAGTTGAGATCCAAAAATCCGCCGTTTGTCTTTTTTAAGTGAAAAACTTGAGAACTAAAACAATGCTATAAAACGCCTTTCAATTTTGTACTAGTAAAAAAGTTTCAAAGAATTTCAATTTTTTTGGAGCACATTCTTGAGACACGACTCTTTTTTCTGCACGATTTGAAAATAAATCGTCTTGTTAGAAAAGTTGTCATCATCCATATCTCGTAAATTATCGCCAAAAGGGACCAGGTTCTGATTTTGTTTTAGAAAAAAAAAATTCTATGAACATCTTGCTCGTTTAATGTAGAATAGAAAGCCACTTAAAAGAGTTATTGGTTGTGCGGAAGGTATATGGCCCTGAAGAAGCTTCAAAATATGCAATCCAGCTGTGACGATCGACAAACTCCCAGAATCCGTCTTTGGTTCTTTAGAAAAAAAACAAAAAACTCGAAAACTAAAATAATAACGCAAAAACGGCTTTCGGTTTTGTCCTAGTGATGAATTTCCATAGCACATCTATTTTTATTTTGCAAAATTTGTTGAGGGGCGACATTTTCTTTCTGCACGATGCGAAATGAAATCACACAGATAAGAGATGGGCTACGACCGGCTGGACTTCAAAAACAAACAGCAAGCATAACAATCGGCCCTGGAAGGTGGGAAATATTTTAGTAGAAAGTTTTATAGGATGGTAATAGAGGAGAAACGACCTGCATCAATTTCAGACACGTCTTTTAAATCGCGTACAATATGGAGAAAATAAAGATACGGTAAATTCTTGCATCAATCCGGTCACGTAAACTTAACTACAAAAACATTACCAAGATGCAGTGCCCACATCTTCGTAACAAATGCCAATTAAAGCATTGGTTTTCTTTAAAAATCGTATCTGTTCTTATCTAAAATTTCAAAACAGCCAGTATTTGTGTGTACATTTATACAGCCGGAAGTCACTCATTCCTAATGGGCGTCTGGTGTCTCAGCTGTTAATGAGAAATTTATTCCCAACAAAACTACCACTAGTCTGGTTTTTAGCGTGCACCAGAAATAAAATATTTTTTTCGGCGGTACCAGCCTTCAAGTTACAGGCTAGGATGGGATAAGAAAGTAATGCATGCAACTTAAATATTATTAATATTTTAAAGAAATATGAGCTCTTGTACTAGAGCCAGATCATGGATTGTTTGATTCTTTTGTAATACCTTGAAACATGTCATCATGTGCCGCGCTAACAAGAAATCATTTATGTGTTTATTTATTTAACTTGTTTCGTGTTCCCAAATAGCCCGTTGGTATACACAAGGGGGCACCTATTGACAGGTTAATACATTGTGGCATGAATTTAAAACACAAAATGGCAAGCACAGATGTAACACAAAACATGAGTAAACAGAGTGGTATATAAGAACAATCATGATAAAACTTAATCAAATTTGAATTTAGAACACCAAGAAAATATGGTGTCTGATATTGCAGAAAGGAACTGCACAAAAGATAGTTCATAAAACAGTATTAATATAAAAATTGAAATACATTAAAAAGCATTGAAATGAGTCACAAATTTATAATTACAGACCTGGCATTTATCACTCTTTGTGCCATCGGGGGCAAGAATAATAGGCATGTTGGTTGTGCCCATTTCACAGCAAGCGATTGAGCACTCAACCACGTACGCTTCATTGCTCTTTGTGCCAGGTTTCTGAAAACAAAAACACCTTATATAGCACAAATTATGTACACTGCGTGACACATTGAACGTGAATTTGATATGGGCTAGAACTTACAAAAATAAAAAAATTTCGTACGTGGGCTTGTGTCACTAATTAGCACTTTCCGTTATAGCAGAGTTTTTATGATTGTATTGGAATTTGAAAAGATCAAGGGGAAAAATTCACAATTCTTTGGCTCGTGATATGTGCAATTTCGAAGAATACTAACTGCAGGTACAAAAAAAAAAAACACGTAATGTAAAATAAAATGACTCGAAAAGCAGTTTTTCGATAACATCATCAGAAACTTTCCTCGCGTGTTCCCGAAAGAGATGTAAACCGTCCCGTTTAAAACGCGATTTTCTGTATATATTTAATAAAATATCCTTCATAGATACAGAAAAGCAGGCGTGAAACTTCGCAATTACAAAAAAAAAAAAAAAAAAAAAAAATTCATTCATTCATTTTGGAACTAGAGGCAAACCAATCACATACGTGAAACTTTCAATATATGTGATTTTCTATGAGTTAACGATTCGAGACATAATTTCCGAGCTGCCGAACGGTAGTGAACATAATCAAAATAATTTGGGTTATAGTTCCGCGGTAACCACGCGAGTCCGTGCAATACTACCTAAAAATAAAGCGTGTGCATTTTCTCCTCACGAGTTGTATCTTGCGAATGATCCTCTCGTGTAGATCCACGCAGTGCCGCCGAGCTCACGTCCGCGTCGTCATGACAACGTCCTCGGCCCATTTGCAGCCTTCTACCGCAGGGCGGCGCAAAAATACACGCGCAATACGGTACGCGATGCGTACGTTCTCGTGTATACCGGTTTAAAGTTCTTACTTTCACGTTCTTTACCTTGAATTATTAAATTCCGTTAATGCTTCTTAAAGGAGCAATGCAACAATTTTTGTACTTTTGCGCCAATACCGCTTAGAACAGATCCCTGACGTTAATGACCTATGAAACACGCGTTCGTTTTTCACTTCACGCAATAGAAGTCCCAGAAAAAAATTAAAGAAAAACGAGCAGCGTTTACCCCCTCAACTCGCAGCCAGAACAAGCGGCCACGTGATCTGGAGCCGATTATATGCCGCCAGTGTTGATCATAGCCACGCGCTGGGGTTGGCAAAGCGCAGGACACGCGCTGAGTTCCAGACATTGTTATGGTTCGGCTGTTGTCGTCATTGCAGCGATTGGACACAGGACACTACCCGAATGCTTCTCGAGCTATAGATTATCACGAGCCCAAATCGAGTGCCCACGCAGGGCTCGGGTCCAATCTATGAACCGCATTCAAATATCGTCACTTGGGTGTTCTGCGATCCCCACGTTACGTCATCAAATTTTGCAAAGGAGAGATTGAACGAAAATAACTGCTTTTGTTCTTGAAATTTCACCGCAACAATGGAGTTTCTTGGCCAGTGGCGTTGCGTGCGAGTATCCTTGAGTCCCACTAGTGCCAGTAAGCTCGTGTATAGTGAAAAACATTCCAACTGAATACCGTTGCACAGCTCCTTTAAACGTGTTAGCTATGTCATGCCTTATGAACCGATGACTAAAGGAAAGCATCCCGTTCTCTCATCGTAGAGGTTGTGGGAACCACGTGTTCCCCGCATCCCTATCTAGGCCTAGCTCAGGCAGGCCGTGGGACGTCGCCACGTGGGGGCGCGTCCCGGATGCGAGGGCGAAGCCGTATTCCCTGGTGGGCGGCTTTCCCTCGCCCTTCTCGGGTGATTTGCCTAAGGCACACCCCTCGGGATCATGACTTGGACGCGTCCGCCCCTCCGGGGGGCCACCTACATCCGATCCACCCCGGGCGCGTCCATTCCCGCAGGCTATATAAGACGGCCCTAACGCAACGGGCGGGACTCTCGCTGGGGGAGGCTCTGCTCGACGGAGCCTTCATATCCTTATCCAATCCTCCCCTCCGTGATACTGTCAATAGCGGCAGCGCGGATTGCGACTGGCGATCCTGTCAAAAGAGACAGCGCCGTCATCTCCAACATTGTTGGCCCTCGGGCAAGCCTGTGGCATCTAAGTCAAATAAACACGTCTTTATCCGGACCCAAGGAACCTTCTGTGTTTCTAAGTGGTACCCCCATAAAAGGGGAAACCCACAAGGTTAAAGAGAACCCTAAAGGAGGCCTTCAATGTCTCGTGATTGTAGCATAATATTCGCAACTCCAACGCCCTATAGGTGGCGGGGCGGTAGTTCCAAGATGGCGGAAGAGACGGGGATAGATTCTCCAGGATATCCCGTGCGCCTGCTCGCGCTGACGCTGTTCAGCGCGCTAAAAATGCTTTATTTGTCCACAAATGCGAAGCGGTTAGGGAGGGATCATATTACAGGTGACGAAGATGCTAATGCACGTTAGGAAAACGAGCATGTTAAAAATTGCAGAAACCTCAAATTGCGAAGCTTTGTGGTGAGCGAGCGTGTTTTAGTCACCGGCCACGTTACTGTTTGTGGCAGAATATTTTTGAGGGTGATGAAGATATGTTTGCGCTTTGTCTGGCCATTATAGTGCTCTAAAAGGTGAGCCGCGAACGGTGACCGTCAAGGTTCGGAAGAGCAGCGTTCACTGCATTGGTGTCTTCGCGTCACAGCCTCACAACTCGCTGCTCACCGTCTCGGTTTTAGTGTATTGCAACACATAATCAAACTGCTCTATGGTTATTGATAGAAAGTTTGTTACCGCAGGGCTATAGCCTGCGGTAACAAAATGGTACACCGCACGGTACACCGTGCGGTGTATACCATTACAACCGCAAGCTCGCGCTGCGCCTTTGAGACACTATTTTCAGTGCGCTCCAGGAGCATTGTCGTGCTCATCACTCTAAAAAAATTATGTTGTAGTTTTTACACCCCTTGTCACATATTCGACACCTCAAAACTTCAGGTCGCCGTGCAGCCCTGTGACGTCAAACTGACGGCCCCAACTTTTACGAGAGGCTTGACGACGGCGCAATATAAGACATTAAACAGCTAAAGTACGCATCAAAAAGTACCGAAAAAAAACAACAACAACAAAAAGAAACACCGAATTCTGCAGTAGGGCAAAAAAAAAAAACGATTACTTTTTTTTTTTTGCGGTCATTTACATTTACTTAATAATAAGTTGCACAACTCGGCTTTCAAGCCGCTCGTGAAAGTTGGTAGCGCCGGTTGAACGTGATCAGTGCGCTGTACGTCCAACTGAAGTTTAGGGGTGTCGTACGCTATGCGAATACTGCCTATTAACATAATCGGCGTGTTTAGGGGTTTTATTTATTGCTCTATTACAAATAAATATTTTAATTTACCGTACATTTTTTGTACCGTGTTATTGGCAACATTGCGGTCCCTCTGGCCAAAACTGAGCATTCTAAGCTCTCGTCACGAACGGCTGGCTAACACAGACGCGCTTAAAATGCTTCGAGCATTTCTTTATTTGCTTTGTAATTACCTGAAAGCAAGTACGGGTATTCTGCCTTTTTAAAGCGCTTGGAATAAATAGTCATGTTCCTTGTAACGGCCTTAAAACACGAACCCATTCCCGATTTGTGTTGCTCGACATACCGTTGCGCGACGAGTTTTCTCCTACGGCAAAGAATAGACTTTTCGTAGGCCGTACTATAGAGTTGTTCATTATTAGCGGGAGCGTCTTCCATCACGTTGAGCACAGATTGAGCTGGCGGCCATGCACAAGACCAGAAATCCGCAGCGTATGCGATACACGAAAAGTCCCTCATGAAATTAGACATCCCGGTCCTTCGTGCAACGCTGTTGCAAGGCGGAGCGCAATAATTCCTTTTTTAACGCGCTCATTTTTGTGCGTTAAAATGGCTTCGCGCATCGAGGCCGACAGTCCCTGCCACCGTTTCCGCGCCGCCGCCGCCGCTGCCGTCCCCGGTCCTCTGGTTCTCCGTTCGTCCGCGGGAGGGCGAGCGGCGCGCTGGAGTTGCGAATAGGTAACTGAACCAGAAGTGGGAATAAGTAAGAATAAAAGTGAGAAAGTTATTTTTTGGTGAAATACATAGAAACCCAAACAGGCGTATGATTTACTTTTTGTCTGAAAGTACCCAGAGCTCTTTTCTAACACATCTACATTATTAACAAATACACAAGGTGTACTTACATTACAGAATGTATAGTTCTCATGCTTTAGGGTGCAGGTGTCTGTCTTGTGTAAAAAGTGAGACGGAAGATATGTCGAATTCACAGGTCCGGAATAATCCGTTCTCAAGCAACTGCAATTCTTTATTCTAGATGGAAGAAATGATCAAGACATAACAAGCTCAGACACGTTGTTTACCTATATATATATATATATATATATATATATATATATATATATATATATATATATATATATATATATATATATATATATATATATATATACAACGCGGGCACTTCACGTCATCGTACGTGGTCTCCGAGGAGGATATAAATGAATATGTGCAGATGAATGAACCGTACTTAATCCAATGAATCAAAGAATCCAAGTTTTCAGGAACCCGCCGAAAGCCAAAAAAACCCTGGCTCCGCCGTTTTTTGGCTTTCGGCGGGTTCCTGAAAACTTTAATTCTTTGATTCATTGGATTAAGTACGGTTCATTCATCTGCACACACACATATACATATATATATATATATATATATATATATATATATATATATATATATATATATATATATATATATATATATATATATATATATATATATATATATATATATACTCAAAAATATACAAAAGAGTCAGACGAAGAGGACAGACAGGACGAACATCTTTCGACTTTCAACACGTTAAGGTCTTTATTGCCAGGCCGACGAGCAACGACCTGCCGAAGATTTGGGGAAAGGGTTAGTGGGAATGATTAGACCAGCGAGAGAGGGGGGGGGGGGAGGAGAGAAGAAAGGGGGGAAGAGCGAAGGGGGCGGGAAAGGAAGTAACACCCCTGTCAGACGGAAGCTAAAATGGCATTTACGCCAAATGACATTCAGTGTAAATGTCATTTAGGCACTGCCACACGGCAACTCACGTTAACCTAAATGCCATTTCGGGTCAAGAGAGTTCCCCAAACTCATTTACGGCTCGCAAAGCGTACTCTCGATGGCAGCGCTCGACACATACTACGGAATTGTTTTAAAAAAGAAGGCATATATAACGGTAACAATTTTTACATCGCTTTAATTACGAAAATATTTTCTTTAACTTGTATTTTGCACACACTTTACGTTCCTAATTGTTTAACCTACGCACGACTCCAGTTACCCAGTAGGCCTAATGGCTTTGAACCGCCTCGGTCGGCTCTCGGTTCGTTGGTTCCACTTGAAATGCGCTCTTCATTTACGCGTTTTTACGATGTCGGAAGGAGCGCCTGCCGACAAAAAAAGGCGACCTGTCCCGCGAGACGTCGGTACTCAAACTATGTGAGGCGAGCACCTCGAATGTCTTCGGTAGCAGAAGCGGAACGGCGGGTTCTGCACCGGCCTACGGGCGAGTTTAGAAGCCCTCCGTTTCCTCAAGATATACGTCGCGCTCCATCACAACACCGAAACCTCAAGGAACATTTTTGGGTAAGATATAACTTTGACGGTGGGCATAACTAACAGCAGCACGCAAAACAATTAGCGGAGCGGACGGCCATCTAGTATTTGTTTTGCGTGTGTGGGTCGTCGCAGCACTGCGTACCTCGAACGAGTTTATTGCACGACCGGCATGGTCGTGGTTCATGCTAGCTGACTTCGCCTAGCAGCGCTTTAAATTTCGCGTTTGTTGCCCTGGCAACAGCTCCCGAGGTTGGCTGAATCTTTACTTGACTGACGCGAAGTAGAGACTCTGGGAAGAATGCAAGACGACAAAAAGAGGTTACTTTTCTTTAAGTGGTACAAATCTTGTAAATGCCCTGTTATTCTAATAAACTTAGTGTAGGTATTCGCCACCATGACTTTTTACCGGCTTTTACATTCCCAATGACATCCTCCAAAAAGAAATAAAAAGAAATGCTGCATGAAGTCAGTTTCTTAATGTTTCTATATCTAGCTTTATTTGATGTTGGATAATCCCATACTGCTTCAAAGCGAAATATGCTACAGGTGTTTACATGATACGAGCACAATTTTATTCCAAAACATCCTAAAAATTGTTTATTAGGGTATTGCATATATACATTGAATACAGTTGCTGCACAGTTGCTACTTAAGGTATCTACATGTTCCAGAAAACATCTGCTGCTGGGTGCCACCATAAAAGTAGGCAAAGTGAGCTGGCTCCATTACAAAGGAATCTACAAGTCCCCGGGATCACTGCCTCTAAACAACAAATGGCAGTTTCTTGCAGCCATGGCCACTTTTGTGACATTCTCCTCACTTGTTTTCAGACCTGCAGTGCAATAGGCTTCGTGCTTCGATAGGAAGTTAGGGTGGGTGCTTTAGAAATAACTGTAGAGTCTATGAGGTGGGAAGTGGTTTCCATGATTAGTTTGCCGAGCCTGGGTATGGAGGGGCACACACAACGAGCATACGACGGTGTAGATTGTTGGTCCACATACGCTACACAGGATGGGGGGTTTGGGGACCACTCGATGATGTTGTGCGCAATGAAGAAAAGTTTAGACACTCCTGGAACAGGGGCCACGCTTCAACCTTAATGGGTCGAACTCTTCGAGATGTCCCAGCCACCTCATGATGACAACGTTAGGCTCATCCTTTTCTGCCATGCGCTCTTGTCGTTGCCAAGTTGCCACGAAGCTGTCGGTGCTCCAAAAAGTGTGGTTGCGTGCCTTGGAGTTTGAATTTCTTCATTCTCGTCGTTACCCAAAGCTTTATTCAGGCGGCCGACTTGGCCGCGCAGAAAAGGGGAGTTAGACAAGAGGCACGTTGTTTATGACGAGTCCCCGGAATGGCAAACAGTTCGGTCAAACCAGCTTGACTCGCCTTGGCTTGAGTTCTGCTGACTCGCCGATGTTGCCAGATGCACACACACAACACTCACAACGCAAGATTCTGTTTCATTTTAAGTGCAAGATCCAGGCTTTCAATGCCGCTACCAAGCATGCACGCTCATGCAGTGGGAGCGTCGTTCAGGGAAACATGCTCATGCTCATAGCTTCAGCTTCATTCGCGCATGAAGTAAATGAAACCATAGCCCTTATGTCCACTCCAATTCTCCAAGCCAGTAGTAGGGTGAAATTTATCCACCACTACAAGAAGTTGGGGGTGATGCTGAGAAGTCTGGGAGGGTCGTCACATGTACGGAATTGACTGATCGACGTGCAGTTCCCTGCAAGATGGTGTCCTGGGTTGGGAAAGGTTCGAGAATTTTGGATGGTGTCAGGAACACGTGGTTACACAGGGTCCGTGGGGACACAGCGGTCCCATTGACTGTGGCCATATGTGCCTGGAGCATCTCTGCTTCCCGAGTGCTAGCCAGTGCCAACCTCTGGAACGTGGTCACGACTCTGCCTCAGCATCCCTACATTAAGATACTAGAACTGGTAGCAGTGCAGGAGGGCCAGAGGAATCACTGTAGTTGGATAGAAACATTGCAACAGATGCACCAGTCCTCTAGGCATAAAATATCTTGCACCTTAGACATATTATTCTCAAAATTGGAGACTTAATGGAGAAGCAGAGCAGTTAAAATTTCACCACACAGCTAGCTTGGACCATTTCTTTGAAACTCCACCGAATGGCGAACATTCTATAGCTTCTAAACATAGTACTTACAGTGCTAGAAGCTGGCACTCTTGTCTCATATTTAGAAACAGTTATTTAGTCATTTTCACCGCATCAAGGATGCACAATTGGGAAGGTGATCAATCCAGTCGTTTTATTCAAATTAAAGCGAGTTAACGAATAACTTGTTGACAGGAGCTATATCAATTAGTTTTGAGTGACACTCAGTAAAAGGAAGACAAGTGATTTCTTTTTCTTTTTTCATTTGTGTGTTTAAAACAAGATTGCCTGAATTTTCTAAGAGCTAGAAAAAACATGTAGGGATATTATTTATACTAGTTCAAACATCTTTTTTTTTCAATAAATCGTATATTGTTACAATAAACTTCTTCCTTTTTTTTTCAAAAAGGGTACTTACTATTTTTAATGTGCTCTGGTAGTCGCTGGTGCTGAAACTTAATGTCACAGGTGGGATTCATACAGCGACTCTCTATGACCTGAGAGAGTCCTGGGGCAGTCCGGTTATGCCGTGTGAATTTAACCGTTCAGCGGTCTCGGCGGCGCTCACGAGCTCCGGCCAGTCGCGTCGGAGGGATGCGATCACTTGGCAGTGGTTTGCCCCACGACGAACAAGTTGGCGATGGTTCTGTCCTCCGCAGTGGAGTATGGCTTTGCAGCGCCGACTCGCTTTCTCACTGGGGTGGTTAGGTGCACACAAGTCACCTGGCCAACCAAGCGCTCTATGTAACACCGACACACATTCACAAGGTACCTGATCACGTCGTCGGCATCAACCAAACGCCTGCTTGAAGACGTAGTGCGTTAGTACTATAGGTACGGTACCCTGTCTTCAAACCGAAGCTCGCGGAATGCGTCTACGACGAAGATAACGGACGGCCTTCTCAACAGCCGGAGACGCTAAACCAAAATCAACCCAAACCGCCGTGATAGTGACGGCGGAAGCGCAATACGGCATCCATGATCCCTCGCAGACGTAGAAGTGAACATGGCAAACGAAGATCGAGCGTGAGGGAAAACCAGAGCAAGCAATCACTACCGAAATTAGCGAAAGAACTGTGCGAGCTAGCTGTCAGCTGTAGTGGGGGAGCGCGGGAGGCTCGGCTTACGGATCGGCTTATGACGACGTTAGGTTGGCTAATGAATTTCGCTCTACGCTTCGCTTTATTTTTTCGTCAGAAACCGAACACAATTTAAACTAATGAGCGCAACTTTCTACCCCAGTTTGTTATATTTTGTTTGCCCAGCAGACAACACAAAAAAAAAGTGTTTCGCCGTGTTAAAATTGTTTATTGACGAAAACGTGATCTATGTGCACGAGACGAATTTGCGATCGCAATCGTAATTAACATCACTTAAATGTCATTTTAGTTGTCGTCTGGCAGGGGTATAAGGGAAGTTGGGGGGCGTTTGGCCGTGGACGGGTCTAGGCCAACTCGTCGAAGGGCAGCTCGTCGAATAGGCCAATTCGTAATAGGGCAACTTGTCGAGGGGCTGTTTGTCGAAGAGGCCTTTTCGTCGCCACTCGTCGAAGAGGCTGGTTAGTCGATATTCTTCTAAACGCGCCATTTTGCACCTCCGTTTGAGCAAAGATACATCAGAGTTTCACCATTTCTAACATAAGTTATATGTTAGAAATGGTGTTAAAATCGTGTTAAAATCGTGTGCTACCGCGATTACGTCCTTCCTAGTTATATTGTTTAACAAATCGCTTTTCTCGAGCAAGCTGCCGTCGGATTGGAAGACTGCTAATATTGCACCCGTCCATAAGGCAGGTCTTAAACGCGAGGTATCTAATTACAGGCCAATATCGCTGACTAGCGTTTGTTCCAAACTGCTAGAACACATCATATACTCAAATATTGTATCTCATCTAGAGTTAAATAATTATTTTACCCCGCAGCAGCATGGTTTTCGCTCGGGTCTGTCGTGCTCTACGCAGTTGATTGAATTTGTCCATGATATTTCTCTCTCATTCGATAAAAATATACAAACTGACTGCTTGCTTTTAGACTTCCAAAAAGCTTTTGACAAAGTGCCCCACTCCCTTCTTATGCACAAATTGTCATCCTTGGGGTTACCTGGTTATCTTATCAAGTGGCTGAAAGATTATTTAACTGATCGTACTCAGTGTGTAGTTGTCAATGGTGTTAAATCCCCGTACGCAGCGGTTACGTCAGGAGTTCCCCAGGGGAGCGTACTTGGACCTCTTCTCTTTTTAATTTATATTAATGACGTTCCTCAAAACTTAACATCTAGTATTCGTTTATACGCGGATGATTGCGTTATCTACCGGCAAGTTTGCAACGACGATCATTCCTACTTACTCCAGACTGACCTTGAAACAGTGGCGGCGTGGTGTAACAGGTGGGGAATGTGCCTAAACATTAATAAATGCAATTATATTCGGTTTACCAAAAAACGCAACCCTTTTCTATCAAGGTACAATCTAAACGGCACTGACCTTAAAGAGGTTACGGAGGTAAAGTATTTAGGGGTCTATTTTAGCAGCACTCTTTCCTGGGCCAAACACGTGGACACAGTAACACTTAAGGCGAACCGTGTCCTAAACTTTATAAAAAGGAATTTTAAAATGGCTCCTGAAGATATAAAAGCTTTGCTATACACTACTAACGTAAGGCCTATCTTAGAGTACGCGTGTTCAGTGTGGGACCCTCATTTCCTCAACTTGTCCTCAAAAATTGAACGCGTACAAAATAGAGCTTCGCGCTTCGTTACAAATACCTACGCCTTTCGGTCAAGCGTCACCAAACTTAAAGAGCAACTTAACTGGCACTTGCTGGCTTCACGGCGAAAGTGCTTGCGATTAAAACTTTTTAGAAGTATTTTCCTACAGAGCACACGCATTAACAAGGATAAGTATCTTCATAGTCCTGATTACATTTCCTCAAGGGTAGATCATTCGCTTAAAATAAAAGAAATTAGATGTAGAACAGAACTGTTTAAACATTCCTTTTTTCCAAAGAGCATTCATGAGTGGAATGCCCTTCCTGAACTTGTGGTGACAGGAACCTCAGATGCCAGGTTTTCTTCTCTCCTACTGGACCTATAAAACTCCCTCAGTGTTCAATATCCTGTATTTTGTTTATTGGTTATACTGGTATCGTGTTTTCTGTTAGTAATGTGCTTGCTGATTTTATTCCTTTTTTCTTGCAACAGATCTTTGATGTTTTTTGCATTTTTTTGTGTATTGGTGCTTTCAAGCACTATGTTTTACTTGCGTTTAACAAGTGTGATGCAACCATCTTTTATGTATTTTAACCCCCCTACTGTAATGCCCTCTGGGCGATGTAGGTACTGTATAAATAAATAAAATAAATAAATGTGCTCGCGTATGAATATGTTTCTATATAAATAAAATAAGTCAAAAGAAAGAACAGTAAAAACGAAAACTTTAATAATACACATGAACGCACACATTACAGATCTCACTCTTTTACAGTCCGATGTTAAAAGTGACTGCTCGGAGAGTATCCAAAACGTCGCTTTGAACGTACTGCGACAATATGTTTTCAATCCTCATGTCTTGATTCGTCCGCTTGGGCATCCGAGCGGCGTGTCCCGCGCTTGCTTGGGCCAACTTCATTTCAGTGAGGGCTTTCTCCTTTTTGAGTGCGGCCAGGAAAGCCCAGATCGTGGGCGAAGCCCAGATCGTGGGCGATGCCCAGTTAACTGTGGACTGACAGCAGGCTGTTCTCCACAGGGTCGCCGGAGTGAGTGTGCTCTCCAGGTTGAAGTTGTACCGAAGTCATCGCAACATCTGAAGATAGCTTGGCTTTACAGATATCCCGCTTTCTACAAACCCAGTACATGTAAGACTCTGTCTTCTTGTTACAGGTGTAGGATTGCTCCCCATAAAGAAGCATATTCGCTCCTCTCTCGGTTTTGACAAACTACATGGCCGGCAGATGAAATAACAACTAGTTCAAGCTTGAACCAGCTTAAATACCGCTGGGCAAGAAGCACGGTGATCCTTGTCAGTTCAGACGGACCGTTTAGGTCCGCCTGAACTAAAGGGGGGAGGGCAAGAAGGGGAAAGAAGCACGGTGACCTACTTTTTTGAACGGCAAAGAGCTTTGTACAACGCCGGAGGACGTTGAGTAAAAAGAAAATATACAAATTTGTAGTCATTCAAAGTTTAAAGGAAAGAACAAAAGGAAGAATGAAAGAGACCTCCACCCCGAACTCTCTTCCCGCAATTCGACGAATTGCCCTTCGACAGGTTGCCCTTTTCGACAAGTTGCCCTTTCTGCGAATTGGCCTATGACGAGTTGGCCTATTCGACGAGTTGGCCTTCGACGAGTTGCCTTTCGACGAGTTGGCCGGATCCCGGCGTGGGTAGGCATCTCGTCCCGAAAACTCTCCGAGTCAACGCCCGCCAGTCCGGGCCGTCAAGGTCGCCAACTCCGGCCCCCAGAAAGGTCATCTCTCTCTCCGAGAGGAGGGGTGACGGCGACGAGATGTTGCGCGGCGCTCTTTTCATGGCAAAGGCCTCCAATATTTCCCGCCCGTACCGGTTCTTGTGCGCCCCCAGGACGTGGGTGGTGGGGAAAGTGGGGGAACACTGGGCGCATGCCCTGAGGTGCACCAGCATTGGGTGTTGTGAGTCCGCCTCATCTTTGGCGATCCACTGGTGCTCCCGTATAGAAATCGTGCGCATCTAATTCAAGCCCCGACCAGGGCGCCCCTAGCGGCAAACGGGTCCATTGCATCGGGGAGCTTCTGCCAGTCGCTGCGTTGGTTGTGCGTTGAAGTGTGTTAGCGCTGTACTTTCTGAGATGGCTATTCCGCACCAAGAAAGCCGCAACAATTGCTGCGTGGTCGGCTAGTACTACGCGCACGGCACGTAGTACTACATCGTCCCTTCGAAGCCGTACGAGGCGGAGTACTGCGCGATCTGGGTGCGACTTGTGCGTCCATACAGGTTAGTGGCGTTTCTTACCTTCCAGTTCGCGCTTTGTTTAAGCTGCTGGTGAATAATATAATTAACTTTTTTTCTATTCTAGCGACGATGGAACAGCACCGACACCGACGGCAGACTCTAAAATATGCAGCAAATACTTCACCGGAATCGAGAAGCGGAATGCGGTCGCCCACCTAAGCCTACCCTTGGATGTTTCCATCAGCCTACAATGGGAATCGCGGAACGGCGCGAAAAAAATCGCCCAGTTGTTGTCAAGCCGATTCAGAAATAAACGTACATAATTACCACAGTCCACTCAACGCCCACCACATTTTTTGCGGGCGCGCTTAATTTTGTTAGCGGAGTACGGCGCTCCGTGACATCCTCGAAACGAACCTCCTTCACGTCGTACACGCGGCCAGATTCACGAAGGAGTTTTCCCTTCTTCATATTGGTACCACGGAAGAAGCTTTCTGGATTCGTAACCGCCTTAAACCCCGTCGTAATCACGCCGGGAACACTGTCCGCTGTGCTGCTCATCGCTATTGCTTCCCCCCGATGATTCTGCACCGGCTAACGAAGAAGCTTTCCGGATTCGTAATCGCCCACTGTCCTCTGTGGTGATCCTTGCTATTACTTCCTGTTGATTCTGCGCCGACGGCACTGGCTACCGAAGGAACTTTCCGACTTCGTAACTGCCTTAAATTCCTTTGTAATCACGACGGGGACACTGCCCGCCGTGCTGTTCGTCGCCATTGCTCCCCGATGCTCCTGAGGCGGCTACCGCTAGGTCGCGGCGAACTCTAGGCGACCGCCGCGACACGGCCCGCTTGCTCGCTTCCTATTCGGTCATTGACGCAGCGCCCTGTCTGCCCGATGTATTCGGCCCCACAGGAAAGGTTACCGAATACACACGACCGGTGGCGCAAGGGACAGAGGGCGCAACATGCTTCTTGGAGCACTCGGTCTTCGGGGGCGGGGCGTTGTTGGTGAGGCGGCACATCGTGCCCAGCTTGAACGGACATGTGAATCCGACCTGGCAATAAAGACCTCAATGTGTTGAAAGTCGAAAGATGTTTGTCCTGTCCGTCCTCTTCGTTTGACTCTTTCGTATATTTTTGAATTTATTACCAACGCGCTCAATCCATGTTTATATATATATATATCTGGCCGTTTCAAGGTAAAGTTTGCCTTTAATAAAATTTTAAAGGTTAACTGCAAAGAAAAAAAAGTTTTTTTAAACTGCCTAATTTAAACAAGCATGTCAAAAAAAAAAAAAAAAACTTTTCTGCGGGAACAAAATTGGTTTACAGCAGCGTGAGACTGATTTTAGTTTGCGGCTATTGCGTCCGTTCTAAATCGTGCGCCACGAAGTTAGGGTTCCGTGACGTTTAGCCCCAATTGGCTGCTATGCGTCTCATTGGCTAAGATATTGATTGACAGCTTAGATCTTACTTGCTAAACCTCTGTTATATGTCCTAATTTCCTTTTGAGCGGCATATTTTACGTTTAAAGAATAACCCATGTGATGTGATGAGAGTTATTATTCTTTACAAAAGGTTTACAAGACGGTCACTTCCGTGTGGATTCATACCATAACAAACAAAAGCTTCGCCATTCTTTCATAGCCGCCGAAGTCTCAGTCCCATCTGTCTCGCCTACCTCGACTAATCCTTTCGCCGAAGTGATCAATGTTTCGTTCTGACCCAGGTTCTTGAGTGAGACTTCTTGAAGTGAAGTAGTGTGGGTTTAGCAGCTGTCGCATGAGTTAGTGATAAGAAGCGACGCGGGGTTTTGGCTTTCATTGCGCGGTTCTTTCGTTTTCCTCTTTGCTTGCTTAGCGTGTTTTTTTTTTTTTTTTTTTTTTTTTTTTTTTTTGCGCTTGCACGTGCAAATGCTGACTTTTCGAAGATGTCAGATGCGTGATCCCGACAGCGAGCCTTCCAGCAGCCATGTCGCCCCGCAAGGCATGCTATATGGCTGGAGGCAATTGGGCGTTCCCGTAGCGGCAAACGTGTCCAGTTACGTTCTCGTCGTATCGCTGAAGGCCGTCGAGATTCGCAACGGGTGCACCGAATGTCCGCGACTAGACACAGCTGCAACGTAAAAAACCTGTGAACAGCCAATTGCTACGTAATAGCTGTCCGCAGAAGCCTTCGGACGTCCGAATTCTACGCTAGCCGACAGATTTTTGTTCTCGGCTTCCGAACCCTCTTACGTAAAGTTGTTTGAATGAATGTGCACTGTTAACGTGAATATTGGCTTATGACAGCGGTTTTGTAAATTATTTTGTTCGTTTTGCTAGAGAGACGCAAACGACGGGCATAACAAAATCGGTTGCACATTTCGCATATTTTGCAAAAGCACTTCCCCAGTCACCTTGCGAAAAGTGCCAAACACGGAGTCCGCACCGTCCCGACTTCCCAGTCTTTTACCTGCTTCAGAGCAGTTTGTACCTTTTAGTAGGTATGTCTACTAAAACTGAAACTTGAAACTAGGGGCAGTGCCAGGGAGCAAAGAGACAAAGTTCGGAAAGCTTGTTCGCCCTCCCCTATTTCTGAACTTTCAAGTGATTGTACCATGATAAATGCACAACGCCTCTTCCCAAAATAACAAAGAAACAAAAAAACTATGTTCACTAAGTAAAAAATGGTCTCAGTTCATGCATCTGTGGGCCGATAGGAAATCTTGCCGAATTTATTCATACCGCACGATGAGCGCAACACGTCGCTGTGCAAGAGCAGCCCAACTACACGAAGCATAAAAACGACAAATTTAGGACAACAATTCGGGGTTCATTGTTCAATTAAAACGACGTAATTTTGTTGAAAACGCCCGCAGCTTTTTACTCACAGTATGCGTCGGGTATCTTCAACATTTTGAAACGGAACGAAGGAACATTTACTTTTAAAAACGTTCGCTGCGTCCTCCCGGACCAGTTTGACTGGATCAGCTGACGACGACGGGACTGAACCCTTTGAAACTCATCCCCGCAACAACCAATTTGCGCTCCGTGTTAGTGTGGGTGTCTACTTCCAAGCCCTGCACCACACACACCACGAACGTTTCAGTTGTTGGTCGCATCGCCGTGTTGCACCAAACAAAATGAGATCGCCGAAGTCAACGCAGCGCTGTCGTGAACGTTGGTTTGTGGTTGCGCACTCGTGGACCCTATGACTTTTTTCTCTTTCAAAGCACACACGTTACGAATGGTACTTTCCGTATTCCGGGAACATCACAGGGGCACTTCTCCGGTCACGTCTTTGCTAGTGCTCGCAAACCGCGCAGCTTCTCGTGTACCGTAAAAACAATACAATAGCGGCGCCATGTTTAACGTGCGTTGTTGCCATATCTTACCGGAAGTTGAGACGCTGTGTCGTTCAACTCAGCAGCCAAGTCAACCCACAAGAGCAAATCCAACAGGGAGGGGCGGGGTGTAGTTCTCCTTCGCGGAGGTCGAAAGAGCGGGAGTTTCAAATGTGGAGAGGTTCTGACTGCGACTAAATTACGCCCTGTGACGTAAATATTGCTAAAAAAAAAATTTTCTTTTCGCGGTACATTTGTTTTGTGACATGCTTGTCCGAATTAGGCTGTTTAAAAAAGAACGCTTTTTTTTCAGTTACTTTTTAACTCTCGATGTTAACGAGACGCCGAAGTGTGGCTGAAGATAGAAGGGCTGGCGCTGGAGGCGGGACAACTGAAGGACTCGCTCGCTCTCTCATCCTGTCAGTAACTATAGCATTTTTGTGTTAGCCTTCTATGAAACCCTCATGAGTTTCGGTTAAACGCTTGTTGACTTGAACATTTCTGAGGCGCTTAAAGGAGCCATGAAGCGTTTTGCCACGTTTGCTAAATACTGCTTAGAATAACTCCCTAAAGTTAATAACTAAATACACTTGCCTTAGTGTTTCTTTCTGGGCAATGGCAGTCGCCAAACAATTTGAGTAATATGAGCGTCGCTCGTTCCCTTAACTCTGAGCCAGAACATGTGGTCACGTGGCCTGGTGTCTGTCCTATGCCGCTAACGTTAAACATTGCTACGCGCTGGGGTTGACAAAGCAGAAAACGCGTGCTGAGCTCGAGGCATTGTTAGAGTTCGTCTATTCTCATCACCCCAGTTGTTCAACACGAGCCATTGCAGGAGTGTCCGCCGAGGCACTGATTATTACGAACCGAAGTCCACTGCTCATGGAGTTCTCGTGTCGAATTCATTAGTGCCGCTCGAATGTTGTGAGGCGGAAGGTTTCTATCCCACATTTACGTCATCAAGCTTTGCGAAGGCGAGTCTGAAAGAAATAGGCTCCTTTTATTCGCAATTTCACCAGGACAAGAAAGGTTGTGAATCAGTGGCTGTCTGTGCAAGTATATTTCGGCCAGGCCAGGCCCTCTCTTAATGGTGAATAAAGCTTCTTGGCTTGTTTGGCTACCAACAGACGATAACCCGGCCGACGGCCTCTCTCGACACCACCTCACTCTTACCGTGGGGACGAGGGGGACCGCCGCCAGGGGGCCGCGCCTACTTAAGAAGGGTGCCGTACCAGGCATCGGCAGTCGTCTTAGTTGTGATCCATCGAGCGGAAGCTCTGAAAAATTGTCCTCATTCCAACCCGATATCGTTTAATTACCCCTTTAAGCAGAAATAGTTCTCTATATGTTAGTGCAACACTATAATTGCTTCCGACCACCCAAAAATCAATATTTTAAAACCTTTGTAATTTTAAAACAATCCTAGGTGGTGGAAAAAACACGTTCAATAAAAAAGACGGCGTCTTGCATCATGATGTTGTTTGCTGCTATACTAAAACCTCTTACAAAGCTTTATTACGGACGTTGAATATCAAGATACGGCTTTGAGTCGGTAAGAACTTTTCTAGGATTAGGTTTTGAGAGGCCAAGTTGCTCAAAAATATATTGTGTTTTTGCGAAATATTTTAATCTTTCGTCAAGTCCCTGTGCATTTGCCCATAAAAACGCTAGTCAGAAATTGTATGTTGGACGCTGCATACCCCTAAGCTAGCAGTTCCGTAGAAGCTACACGCTCGCCGGATCAACTAACCGCCACGCTTTCTTCACCTGACTCGGCTTGCTGCGCGTGTATATGGGCGGGGAGCGTGACAACATGGCAAAATATGGACGCAAGACTGGTCCAACGAGCACTCAGTTTTCAAGGCATTGTCTATTAAGCGGTGAATGTTGTTACGCAGTCACCTAGGGCCATCTCCCAAACCAGGATTCTCAATATACCCTGACCTCACACACTCTCGTGCCTCATTAGACTATGGTGACTGGAACCTGTTTTCGACGAGTGTGCTCACCACGACTTTATTTTGTTGATTATGTTTCCGCCTGGTGATGCGAGACCTGCGTAAGACTGCATATAGCCACGACCTCGATGGTGGCACCATAGCGAAGGTGGATGCCGCAGACACCGGTTCTGTGACGGCTTTCTTTACATTCGGCCAGTAAAAGGAAACTGCAGCAGCAACGTGGCTAGGACGCTGTAACACCAGCGACGCCTGTCGAGATTAGTCTTCTCTAGGGGCTATTCTTTCGCTATCCGAGAGGATCGCGACGACCTGTAGCTTTAATTCCCATCCACGCTGTAGCTTTGGACTATTTTGTGGCGGCTTTCGTGATACTCCCTAGAAGACATGTTGCTTTTTTTTCTCAAACTTTTTAGGGGTTCAGCTGGCGCTGGTGTGTGTTTTCAAATCAAAACAGAGAGCCATCAGTCTCACACTAGTTTTTTCGTCTAGTGCATTTCTATTAGAAAAGTTGTTGCATCTTCTCTCTAGGCTTGGGTATAAGGCCAGATATTTGGAAGACTTTTCACTTAGTAATTATTTTGAAACATTCCTGAATCACGTTGACAAAAAAAATTTTGGTCAGTTACTGTGGTGGCTTTGTCTCGTTGTCTTGCCATTAAAAAACACTGCTAAAAATGTTTTCTACATGCGTTTACGCGTGAAATTGCTGCTACATGGTTCATATTTGCGCAAAAGTGCAGCGTCGAAGTGTAAGCAGAGTAATTAAATGAAGTACAGTGCCCAAAGATAAATGATTGTGCTAAATAAAAAAGAAGGTAGGAACTACGCAGTAAAACAGCTTCAGCATATACCTGTGTATACGTAGACGAACAAAATAAAAAATACCCTTTGGCATGAATATTTTTACAGTTGAAAACGAGCGTGTTGGTTAATATTTTTGAATATTACTTCTGCTTATGCACGCACACGACAATAGTCTTTCTCGTAGCTCTTAAGCATCCAATCGTTAAAAATGGTGAGGAACCAGAATACGCTCGGCGCCCGATAACAGCGGCTCGCCTATAAAACTATACAAAAGAGACCCCTTTAACAGCCTACGTACTTTACATTTTTTGCCTATACCATTTCTAAAGCTGAGCGATGAGGGAATTTTTATAGTTCTGTATATCCCGACCTTAACACTGTACCACTCATGTCGAGTTCATATTGTTGCAGGATCTACTGTAAACAAGCTACTGGCTAGCTGCGCCTCGACAAGAACCACGTGCCCCTGTACCGATGGCGAGACCGTCTATGCTGGCCTGACTCATCAAGGCAACGAACCCCGTGAACAAGCAAGCCGCGCTCTACGCACGTAACAGTGACAAAGCATGATTTAAGACAACCCTGAGACAGGGGAAACAAGAAACACGACGAGGTTATGAGACCTCGCCGGATTTGTCATCGTTTCTCGTATCTCAGGGTTGTCTTAAATCATGAACGTAAACCAGCTGGCCTGCGCCTTATCACTCATTTCAGCGATAAAGCCCGGGATCTACAAAAGCAAGCATGCACCGCAAGAGCAACCGCGAGATTCACGGCTCTGACACTGTACCACCCACGTCGGGTCGACATCGTTGCATGTGAGCGCAGAGCTTTCTGTGTGCAATTTTGTATTGTACTAGATGTGTATGTGAACCCCTAATTGCTACTTGCTTTTGGCGCCTGTTTGTTTTACGGGTGTTGATATAGCGACATACAGAGCACGCATCGGCTCCTTTATACCTAGAAGGAAAGTAACCCCAACCTTGCAAACAAAGTGCTTACAGCTTCCCGTCAAAAGCATGTTTGTGTCTGTGAAGCCGTTAACTTTGGCTATTGTCATGTTCATGGTCCTGGTCTTCGCTGGAGACATTGAGGCAATCCCCGGGCCTATTACAGACGCAGAAAAAATCGAAAAACTGCAAGAAGCTGTCAACCACAACCAGAAACCAGCGTCCAACCACAACCAGCAAGAAAATGTCTTTAAGTTGAAACAAATCAAGAGCGGTATTGCTCCCTCAGAGCCCGTGTCTCTAACCTTAAGGTCAAAGTGTACGAAATCTCATTCATGCGGAAAGATTTAGGCACGATTGAAACAACTATGAACAACACCTAAAGCAACTCAATATATTTCCGTGATCATCTTGAAAAGAGCAATTTCGTTGATGTCATGGCTAGCAGAATGAGTCGAAACATTTTCATTGCCAAAGTCTTTTCAGAGTTAGAAAACGAGACGTGGAATGACGCCATAATCATAGTGACTGGCTGTGCGGGAGAAATCCAGAGAATTGAATTGGGTGAAATTGAAAGGGCTCATCCGATGAGCCGAAGACAATCGGGAACAAATCAACCGATTATTTTAAGATTTCTTCGCTTTTAAATTAAAGAGGAGGATCTTTGGAATGCTTTCAATCTAAGGAATCAAAGTCCGTAAATCTGAATATCTGAAAACGTTTCTGAGAAAGTGCACTTTGCGCGGGAGAAGCTGTGGGAAATCGCCGAGCAATTAAGAGCAAGCCGGCAAAACATAAAATTAATTACAACAAACTACACCTTGGCACTCAACCACACATGTATGACTCAGCACTGCAACAATGATTAGAATTACTGACGCTCTGTCAACCGCGAATCCCCAAAGCGCACTCTAACTGATGATGATCTTTCTTTCATCGTTACTAACTTTAGAAGTATTTTATGAAAGCAAGATGAACTTGGGGGGGGGGGGGGGGGGGGAACATCCCGTCCTCTAGGGAGCCTGACGTCATTCCTGGCACTGACACCTGGTTAGCTCCCGATCTCAAAAATGAAAAAGAAATCTTAGATTGATCATGTAATATTTTTCGGAAAAACAGACAACTCGCTAGGGTTGGTGGTGTAATCAGCGGTTAAACAATCTGTATCACGCTCCCAAGTTGAATGTTCTTCTGACCTTGAAGTGCTATGGATCCCAGTAAAGTTTGATTTTCCCTGTGTCTTGGTAGGTATTGTTATCGTTCACTCCATGTTAATCGCACCGAATTCAGCATGTAGTTGTACAATGTTCTTGGAGCCGTAACCAAACAGTTTTCAAATCGTCCCGCTTTTTGGTGCCTATTTTAACTACCCCGAAATAAACTGGTCGACGGTAATACTCTTTCCTGACTGCGGAGGTTCTCGCGACTGCGCAGTTTTTTTCAAAAGCGAGTGAGCACGGTCTTCAATGGTCACAAAGCAACACGTAACGACGCTCTATTTGATCTATTTCTAAACACTAATCCGGAATATGTGACGTCCTTTAGTATCATGAAAGGTATAAGTTACCACTCTTTTATTTTTGTTGAAAAGTCACAAAAACCGAACTGCTCAAACAATATTTCCAAGCAGATATTCGCTTTTCCATATGTAAACGTCGAAGGCATGACGTAAGCAATAAACTATTTTGAAAGGTATTGTATGTCATTTTATGACGAACGATCTGGACCTAGGTTTATAGAATTGCTTTAAATATTTGTGCCTAAAACGTACATTCGATCTGATAGCGCCCCCCCCCCAGCCATTCCTGGTTTAACAACAATTTAAAACGCATGCTAAATAGAATTAAAAATATTTTGCGCGAACGCAAAAAGAACTTATGAGTTGACTACTTGGTCATCATATCGTTCATTTTCAAAATTGTGCAAATGCGAAGTAAAGAAAGAAAAAGTCCTTTTTAACGTCACCTTAACAAATATTATTTCTACGGACCCCAAGAAGTTTTGCAAGACACTAAACTCAATAGAAAGCAAAAATAGCCCTGAGTTTATAAATGACTAAGACGAAACTCTTAGTGATGACCGGGCAGCCAACTTATTAAATTAATTTTTGTTTCAAGCGTCTTTACCTACGAAATTTTTCCACCCTCCTCCTACTCTTCGACATACCAAGGAATATGTACGCCTTCTCTTTTATTTAGTTCTCATGTATAATCGTCGAGGCAATCGAAACCTCCCTTGTCCACCCTTGGAATTGACGGTATATCACTGCATTTCTTAAAGTTGAGGAAAAGAAATAAAATGAAAATAAAATTATCATCATGAGCCTCGTCAAATTGTTAGGCAATTTTTATTTTTGCGGTTATTTGTCGCTTTTCTTTGTACCCCTGCTTTAAACCATACCGGTGGGCTTGAAGTGTTGCCAAGTCTAACGCTAGTCACTGATCAGCAATACAATACTCCAAGTAAAACCATTACACCTTTTTTTAATAACAGTAAACTTGGATATTCTTTGCTACGATCCAAGTGGCAAAGCTGTTTCTTTGTTACGGCGAAACGATAGATATATTGCAAAAGTAAAATGGTTTCTGTCGGTTTTATATTAAAAAAGAAAGTCGCGTGGACACAATGGCCAGCTGAACATCTAGTGCATATTATAACTTCTTTTATAAACTAGTGAATCCACCGACTGCTGGCTATCTCCTGTTCACGTCATCGCAACGCAAGCGCCTTTTTCAGCGTCTAACAACAAACGCAATGCCAGCACACGGCGAAACCAAGACGCACGTCAACGACGCACGTTCTGCCGTCGACCTTCAGCGTGTTTACCGCTTGGGACGAGTCTGGGATCTGCTACCAATGACGTAATCTGATATTGCTTGTTTTGTTTCAACGTGGTATTACTAATATGTGCACTTTTGTAGTTAATATGTTATAGCTCTCTCTCCTCTTCAATGTTCTTACTTTGAATGTAATTAAGAAACTTGCAGGACGCTTAAGCTTGCATCAGGCAGACCAGCGAAATGCTACTGAGCAAGTACTAAGCTGTGCCTTTTTGGGTTTTAGGCGGCGAAACACGGCAGCAAGCATCGCAGCTGACCGGCCTACCGCCGCCAGCCTTCATCTCAGCGCAAGTCGCGAGAATCAAGGAAGCTACGCAACATCATTGCGTCACTGCCCCGTCATCGGCAGTACAGGGCCGTGCAAGTTTCGGCGGACTGCGGTGCGGGCGCCGTTGTTATCTTCAGACGGGTGCATCGAGCATCTCTGGATTCGCCGTCTACTTAAGCACCGATCGCGAGGGAACACGTCGCAGACCAGCGAAATGCTACTGAGCAAGTACTAAGCTGTGCCTTTTTGGGTTTTAGGTAAGCTTGCATTCATCCTTCTGCATTCCGCGGGAGTGTACAGATTGCATTTCGCTGGTCTGCCCCTTTACCCGCTATTTTGCCCGCCATGGCCGCGCAGAGTGAATGCATCGCGTGTCTTAAGTCTTTGCCGCTGGATGGTATTGTTGCGGCATGTTCAGAGTGTCAGCACGCCTATCATACTGGAAAGTGCTCAGGTGTGACCAGAAAGGCTCTGATGGCTCTGTCGCCAGAGAGGCGTACCGCATGGAAGTGCAATACATGCACACTCCATGCAGCCCGTCAGTCCACCGTGGTTGACGACCAACAGACGCCAGATGGGGGGTCGCCGACACAGCCTGCGTCCCTGAGCACTCGCGAGAGGAGTCTGGACAAGATAGTAGCTCAAAATGACGACATTAGCAAGCGACTCATGGACGTCTTGAGCAGAATAGAATTTATTGAAAAAGCGTTGGAGACTCAGACTGGTAAAGGTGATACTATAATGGCGAAGTTAGATCACCACGGGAAAACAGTCGACGCAATAGACACCGCCATCACTAACCTGTCAGCAAAGTATGATGAACTTCTGCGAAGATTAGACACACAAAGCGTTACAATAACAGAACTAACAAAGAGGACGGGCGAACTAGAAGCAAGGGTGGCGGAGCAGGATGTTCAAATTCGAGACCTGAAAACAGCAGTAGATAACGCAGAACAGTACTCCAGGCGAAAAAACGTAGAGATCCATGGAATCGTACAGCAACCCAACGAGAATGTATTAGACGTTCTGAAAGACCTAGCTGCCAAACTCGACCTTCCGCAACCAGGCACAGAGGACATTGAGGCTGCCCACCGACTTAGGTCGAGGGAAGGGAAAATACCCCCGGTTCTTATCAGGTTTGCGGAAAGAAAAACGAGGGACCTGTGGATGACGAAGCGAGTGACACTGAGAAATGAAAATATTTACATTAACGAGAATTTAACCAAAACACTGAAAGGTCTACTTTGGCAAACTAGGGAATGTGCAAGGGCAAAGGCGTACAAGTTTGTGTGGATGAGAAATGGCAAGATTTTCGTACGGCAGAAAGAAGGCGCTGGTGCCATCCGTATCGAAAGTGAAAGAGATTTAACTAAACTAACGTAGCAATGGAGAGCACTTTCGACTCGATACGCGAATGGGACCTTTATAGGGCGCGAGTGCAGACGGAGAGTAGCTGCAGTAATGTAGAGCTTAGCCTTCTGCATGTAAATGTCCGAAGCTTGCGCAGGCATTGGGACGAACTTTTAGTTATATTATCTGGAAGACTGGCATCGCTGGATGTATTAATATTGAGCGAAATTAGCGTGGACGAAAAAGCGTGTTCGGAATTTACGTTGGCTGGTTTCAACTCATATTGTCTGTGTCGTGAAGAAAAAAGGGGAGGTGGTTTATTGATGTTTGTAAAAAATGATTGGTTTTCAGATAGGATAAACGTATCTATGGTCCACGCAGAAGTTTGCGCAGTCTCGATTCACAAATCTTCGTCTTCATATATTGTGTGCGCGGTTTACCGACCGCCTCATTTAAACATAAACATGTTCTGTGAGGAATTTTCTGTCCTATTTCGCCATTTTGATAACAACCCTCATATTCTACTAGCTGGTGATTTCAATATTGATATTTCGGACGAAACAAAATACGGAGTTTCTAATTATTTAGATGTTCTTTCTTCCTTTGGTCTAGAGAACGTAATACTAGATTACACGAGAGAAGAATATTACGGTTGTAAAATAACTAAGTCATGTATTGATCATATAATAACTAGACTTGGAAATGTGACATTAGTTCCTGCAGTGATTAAACAAAAAGTCGCGGATCATTATTGTATAGCTCTTGCGGTATTAGTGGAAAACCCAGCCAATTACACGTCCAACCGTACAGTGCTTAAAACAGTCTTAGATGATAAAAAGATAGACCGTCTCATTAGCGCGTATGATTGGAATTCATTGGGAATGTATGATCATATCACCACTTACAATTTGCTCGTAAATAGATTTAAAGAGATTTATAAAACCTCTTCCACGATTAAAAAGATAAAAAAAAGAAAACCAGAAAATATGTGGATTAATGATGATATTTTAGAACTATGTCATCAAAAAGAGAAATTATGGCAAAGATGCAAGCAAAATCCCGGTGATAAAAATCTTAAAAATGAATTTCGTGCACTCAGAAATAAAGTAACAGCTAGAATTCGATTGTCGAAGAAGAAGCATTACTTAAACGAATTTGCTTCAGCAGGAAATTCAAGGAAAACATGGGATCTCGTAAATGAGTTAATTGGTAAAAAAAGAAAAAATAATATTGACGATACAATAAAAAATAATTTTCCCACTATAGAAAACTACACGGAACTGGCGCAGTCCTTCAATAGCAGTTTTGTTAGTACTGTAAAAGCCTTAAAGCAGAATATATTGCCGCATGTGGAAAAAAAATCCAGCTAAACAGATCGGCTGCTTAAATTCGGCACACTTAGCAGAGCTACACGAACAAGAATTGTTCGATATTATCAACTCAATGTCAATTACAAAGGTACCGGGGATAGATGAAATTTGTGTACGGGATTTAAAGTATAACTATCCAAAGTTAAAACTAATGCTACTTAAAATCATCAACGGCTGCTTGACAACGGGTGAAATTCCAGAAGGGCTAAAAGTATCAATAGTAAGGCCGCTTTATAAAAATGGTAATAAGAAAGAAGTTGGAAATTATAGACCCATATCTATATTACCTGTGATCGCTCACATCCTAGAGAAATGGGTTCAAAAATGCATGAATGGATTTTGCGACAAATTTTCGTTATTAAATGACGTGCAGTATGGCTTCCGAAAACAAAGAAGTACGATTTCACTACTAGAAGATTTCTCCGACTGTGTACATGAGACACTTGAAAATAATAAGATAGCGCTTGCCTTGTTTGTGGATTTATCTAAAGCATTCGACACACTCGACCACAAAATTCTATTACGCAAACTCGAAAAGCACGGATTCAGAGGTCCTTTTAACCGATTTTTTACAAACTACTTTACAGACCGATTTCAAATGGTCAAAATTAGTCACAACACAAGTGAAAAAGTAAGAATCGAATGTGGGGTGCCGCAGGGCAGCACCTTAGGCCCCTTGCTTTTTAATATTTATGTAAACGACCTAGGATCAATACCGTTGCAGTCTAGAATGTTTCAGTATGCCGACGATACCGTTTTATTATTACCACATTATGACTACGAGCAAGCGGTTCCTCTTTTTCAGAGTGAGATAAACTTATTAATAGATTGGTTCTCAAGTAACGAAATTTCTCTAAATACCAAAAAAACTAAGCTAGTATGTTTCCGTAACCCTCATAAGCGCATTGAACTTAAGACAAACATATATCTCCACCTTCATGAGCAAGATCAATCAATCTGCAGATGTAAGCCATTAACATATGAGTCTTCAGTCAAATATTTAGGTATATTTTTTGATGAGCACGTACTTTGGAAACAGCAGTTAGAACATATTACTAGAAGGCTCCGTTTAGTATCCGCGTATATATACAAACTAAAAAGTGCATGCTGTGTAAAATTACGACAGTCTATTTTCAGAGCTCTAGGGGAGTCAATCTTACGGTATGAAATAACGATATACGGGAATTGTTCAGGGTACAAAAGAAAGGGAATTGATAGGGTCATAAAGCATATTGCGAATAACGTTTCATATGGTTCAGTCCATGATGGCTTAGAACTGGAAGAAAAAATGAAGGCACTTGGCATACTCTCATTGGATCAATTTCATAAATATGTAGCAATAACAAGTAATTATTATAAAAATGATTTCAAATACGAGGTTAAGAAAAGAAATCTAAGGCGTACAGAGAGATTTATGTTGCCGAAAGTTCTAACAAATTATGGTAAAAAAGAAAGGAAATATTACATCCCTGCATTATTTAACGCGTTGCCTGAAACTTTAAGTAATTTAACATCCATTCCCGCGGTGAAACTAAAAGTCAAAAAATGGTGTCAAACGCTCGCTGGTAATACCTGTGGATAAAAGGTTGATATCGTTCGCATAGTGCACAGTTCTTCCTTATGTGTAATGATGTATGCAGTGTTTTGTTGGCTGCCTGGACCCACACACGAGCATTTCTGCTTTCGTGGGCCAGTACGCTATCTTGTGTAAAATATTTCTTTTCAGTAAATAAAGTATTATTATTATTATTATCTAAGAGTGGAACGCGATGGCGAAGCATATAAACATATAAACTCCCTCTCGTTCTCAAGCCGTGCAAGCGTGCCTTACGTGGCCAACATTTGTCAGTCTGCTTGTTATGCTAGAGTTTTAACATGGGCTATAAACGACCCGCTGAGGTTTTTAAGGGACTTGACATGTGCGTGTTTTGCGATAAAGAAAGAAAACGTGCTTTGCGTGTCCTAGTCATTACCGTCTCTGACCCGCAACCGAAGGGCCGTGGGTTCGAATCCTGCCTAAAATTCGTCAATTTTAAGGCAAACGGCTTAATTTGTTGTATGAAAACATTTCAGGCCTGTGGCGACCTTTAATTCGCATTACATGCCACGTTTTTTAAACATGTCACGCGTGATGTTACGTTTCACGTGGGCGTTGTGGGTGGTTTGAAATTCCCGCGCGAGGTGATTTGGCTGTGACGTCGTCACCCTATTGACCAATCAGGATTTTCGTGGCACGCCACCAGCTCCGGCTTTTCTCGTAAGGCCACCGACGCCGGTTGTTCTGCGACACGAGCTTCCTAACACGATTGCGGTAACAAATAAATAAAGAAAGAAATAAAGATACGCTTTCAAAAGCTTGCGCCATCTAGCAGTTATTACGCCGGATATCCGAGTCCAAAGTTTCATCACGTACTTTGAGTGCATTATAGACACGGGGTGCAACAGATTACAGGGTGAACTCGGCTTTACGCTTATCGAGAGCGAGTGCTACGTTAGTGTTCGGCGAGGACCCGGATTCAATCGCACATTTTGTGCCAGAGAAAAGGCGACCGCCAGAGTTGCTTGGTGGGGTTTTAAAAAGGTTCTTTTGGCTTATGCTGGGCTGCTACTTCCAGTTGTCAAAGCAAGCAAGCGTTGCGTCCTTTCATCGGCGCGCCAGCTAGTAATCGTGTATCAGCTTAAAGGGGCCCTGCAATCATATTTAAATGTCTACCCTTTTTTGCGGTTTCCACGTCTCTTGAAGTTCGGGCAAGCCAGAGAGCACAGAGAGAGTAACTAAATATCAGTGCGTCATATTTTAACCGGACGACGCGGAAACCTCCTCCACCGACGAGGGCGACCCACGGTACCGAAAACGAGCAAAATGTGACGTCTTTGGTCCTGGGCTTACTACTGGTCAGAGCCGCTGAAAGCTTCTTTTTAGTCGAAAGATAAAACATAAGTGGCGCGAACCGTTTCAATTATTTATAAAAGTAGTTTTTGTTCAGTATTTTTAGATCAGAAAAGAAATGAATGCAGTTCATAAAGTACGGAAAGAAGAAATGACCCGTCGACATACCCGCCACCAAGCGGTGGAAAAGGTGGCGCATACTAGAAAGGAGTAGTGAAATCAGGCGCGGACACGGAAAGGTCCCGGATGTGCGCGGCGGCGCTGCGATCGTATCAACAGGAGGATCCGACCGGCTCCGAGCGTTCCGAAGGCCTTCTGCGAGCAGCTTTGGCTTGCGGTTTGGCCTTTTGGAGGTAAGGCAGCGCGAAGTGGCTCCCGTTCTGAAGTGATCTTTACCTTGCTTTTGCTGTCGTTTGTGGCCAATGAAGTGTCACGCCGAATTAGTGTTTAATCGCGCAGCAAACGTAATGAAAGCCGCTCTGGCTGCTCGCTTCATACAGCCTATCCAGAACATGCTTTGGTGGCGCTCTCTCGCGTTGTCGTCACGGAATGTGGCAGCCGTGAGCGCTCGCTGAGCTCACTACCCCTCCTCTAGTTCACGGCCACTCAAGCAACCAAGGACGTCATGAGGAAGGTTATTTTTTGCTTGTTTTTGTAATTTTAATTTGCCTATAACTTTTAAAATAAAGCGAATTTCGAGAAAAGAAAAGTTTCACAAAGTTACTACTTTCAGTGCGCTCAAGTTCGGTGCAAATTAAAAACCAGTAAAAAAGTCCTTGAAGGGCCCCTTTAAGCCCCCAGTCAAACACTGCTGTATCCGAGGGCTTTCACGCGGCAGCTTCTTTGAAGCCTTCTGTCGCCCTTTCGGGGACATTGATTTATGGGCGGTTGAGAACTCTAAATAACTTTAGTCGGAAACTATTCCATCCGTCATAATTACGTCAGTACTTTTAATGTAGTCATTAATCGTACATAGCACGACGAATATAGATCACGCGGTCAGCAGACGTTCGGACTACATTGAGGACGTTGACAGATCACCCGTATCTCCTATTTTCTGTTAAACTTTTCCCTGATACACGACTGCAAGTAGGGAATCCGACCACCACCAGATCTATGCTCATTGGAGCAAGTGCTATCACCGCTACGCTACTTTCATGTGTATGCTGCTCGTGCTCGCACGCCAAGGGAACCATTCGGAACACCATGCTTACGAATATATATGCGTTTAGTTAATCCCAACCCAACTTCTGCTTGTTTTAAAAGTAGGAAGTTGCACTAAACGACAATGCGCAACATTCCGAAGAAAACACCGCCTGGACCAGCCTGACTCAGCGAGTCGGCCAACCCCGTGACCAGACACGTGCTACGGGCGTCGTTGCAGCAAGCATCGGGACTACATAAGCCAGCGCAGCGAAGACCAGCGTGGGATTCACGGCCCTGACACTGTCACGCTTACACCGTCGATAACGTTCCAGACTTTCCGTGAACGGGCTGCTCAGAAGTTGGTGTCTACGATTGGCCCACTCACCGCTTCCGAAGAAAACACCGCCTGGACCAGCCTGACTCAGCGAGTCGGCCAACCTCGTGACCAGACACGTGCTACGGGCGTCGTTGCAGCAAGCATCGGGACTACATAAGCCAGCGCAGCGAAGACCAGCGTGGGATTCACGGCCCTGACACTGTCACGCTTACACCGTCGATATCGTTCCAGGTGAGCGCTAAGCTTCCTGTGCGAGATTCTGTTCTACTTTGTAGTGGCTGTGAATCCCCCAAATTGTGTTACTGTTTTAACGCCTGGTTGTTGTGATGGCCGTTGACATAGTTACCTACCGAGCCCGTATCGGCCGCTTTGTACCTAGAAAGAGAACGACCTCGCTTCTACACACAAAGGCTCTACGCCTTCATGTCAGAGGCATGTTCGGGTCAGTGAAGTTGCTAACTGTGGCTATTGTCATGTTCATGCTTTTGACCTCTGCCGGTGACGTCGAAGTTAACCCCGGACCCACCACGAATGCCGAAAAAATTGATAAGCTGCAAAGAACTGTTGAGAGTTTGGTTACGGCGTCCACCCAGATTCAGCTTGAAAATTCTGTTAAGTTGGACCAAATCAACAGCGGCATCGCTGCTCTTGGAGTCCGGGTAACAAATCTTGACCTCAAAGCGCACGAAATCACAAATATGCAGGTGAATTTGAGCACCGTTGAAGCAACGGTACATAGTATTAAATGCGATTCGGTTTCTTTTCGGGACCACCTGTCTGGAATAAGTAGCGTTGTCGACGACATGGAGAACAGAATGAGACGAAACAATCTAATATTCAAAGGCTTACCCGAAATAGAAAATGAGTCATGGAACGATGCTAAAACCATCGTCACTGGCTTCGCCCGAGAAATACTTGGCATGGAAATGGGCGAACTTGAAAGGGCTCACCGATTGGGTAGAAAACGACCAGGATCCAGTCGACCGATAATCGTAAAATTCCTGCGCTATCAAAGTAAAGAAGAGGTTCTTAAAAATGGTTTTAAACTGAAGAACGTGTCTCCACAAATCAGGATATCGGAGGACTTTTCTGATAGGGTGCGCATTGCGAGGCAGAATTTGTAGGAATTTGCTGAACAATTAAGAAATAGTGGTGCAAAATATAAGATTAGTTACAATAAACTACATTCCGGAACAGCGACATATGTTTACGATGCAGCTAGTAACTCAGTTGTTCTGCTTCGTGCGCCTCACCAAGATGGAACATCAAACAACTGACTCGCTGTAAACCAACAACGTCCAAATCGCGCTGTCTCTCTTAACCTTTCTTTTTTTGTCGCAAATTTTGGAAGCATTTTGTCAAAACAGGATGAACTTGAGAACGTCACTTGCTCTAGCCAGCCAGACGTCATTCTTGGAACGGAAACGTGGTTAACTACCGATATAAGAAATGATGAGCTCATTTTAAACAGATCGTACAATATTTTTCGTAAAGATAGACTGCTGGCTAGAGGCGGTGGCGTAATCATCGCTGTCAAAAAACCTATGTCATGCTCGCAAGTAGAATGTTCTTCTGATCTTGAAATTTTGTGGATTCGTATTAAACTGGATTTTCGCTGTGTCATAGTAGGTGTTTGTTATCGTCCACCCCATTTTAATCGCTCAGATTTCAACATCTCATTGTACCATGCCCTTGGAACTGTCACCAAGGAATTTCCTACTGACCACTTCTTTCTTGGTGGCGATTTTAATTATCCCGAAATAAACTGGTCAACGCTAATGCCCCTCCCTGACTGCGCAAACTCTCGACAGTGTACAGAGTTCCTTTCTAGAACTGGTGTGTATGGTCTCCAACAAATTATCACCTCGGCAACCCGTCGTGACGCGATATTAGATCTGTTTTTCACTAATAAACCCGAATGTGTGACGTCCGTCACTATCATGGAGCATATAAGTGATCATGCTTTGATTCAAATCGAAACATCATTAGGAGTAACGCGCTCCGAAAATACGCCGAAAAAGATATTCGCATTTTCACGAACCAATGTTGAAGGACTCACAATAGCCATAACGAACTTTGAAAGGTATTACGTTTCGTCAAATTGTGACCGATCCGCAAGTGAAAACTGGGTACTCATTAAAAATACTTTCATGAAACTACTCAAAAAATTTGTTCCCAAAACTTCAGTTCGTTGTGATCGCACATCTCCCTGGTTTAATAACAATTTAAAATGTATGTTAAATAAAAAGAAAAGATTATTCGCAAATGCAAAAAAAAAAAAGAAATAATTTTGATGTTTGGTCATCATACCACTCCTTCACAAAATTGTGTAAAAGCGAAGTAAAGAAAGCAAAAAAAGTTTTCTTTTCGGTGACTTTGCCACAGATCTTATCTACAGACCCCAAGCGATTCTGGAAGATAATAAATCCAAAAGAATCTAGAGATTGCCCAGTGTTCAAAAATGACCAAGGTGAAACACTCCGTGATGACCAGGCTGCCGATTCATTGAATTCATTCTTCGCCAGCATTTTTACGCACGAAATCTTTCCACTCCCCCCATACTGCCCAACTTTTCATGAAGCGTTGATGCCTCCAATTATTTTCACTCCTGAAGGAATTCTTAAAACTATCTCAAACTTGTCCTCCAATAGCGCTCCTGGGAACGATGGGATATCGGCCAAATTTCTTAAACTAATTGATCATTCAGCATCCAACATACTGAGCATACTCTTTCAACAAAGTCTGAATTCTGGTGAGGTACCATACGATTGGCGTTTCTCCCAAGTTAGACCCATCTTCAAATCGGGCAACAAATCAAATCCATCTAACTACCGTCCCATCTCGTTGACTAGTGTACCCTGCAAGCTCATGGAACATGTACTTTACACTCACATCATTTCATACCTGGACCATTGCGACTTTTTTCCCCCAACCAGCATGGTTTTAGAAAACATCATTCATGTATCAGCCAACTATTTGAATTTACCACGGATCTTCACTTTAATTATCATTCCTCAGCAGAAACCGACGTTATTTTTATTGATTTTTCGAAAGCTTTCGATACCGTACCGCACCAACGACTACTTCTTAAACTTTCTCTCCTCCACATCCATTCTTCAGTCATCAGTTGGATAGCTTCGTTTCTAACAGACAGAGAGCAGTCAGTTTCAGTCAACAGTTCTTCATCAGCATCAGTCGCAGTAACTTCCGGTGTTCCCCAAGGCAGCGTCCTCGGCCCCCTTCTTTTCCTTATCTATATTAATGATCTTCCCTCCTCAATTAACTCGACTATCCGGCTATTTGCCGATGACTGTGTTGTATACAGAAAAATTACTGACCCAACAGATCATTACATTCTTCAAAACGATCTCGACACCATAAGCTCCTGGTGCACCCATTGGCAGATGAATATTAACCCCGGAAAATGCAAACAAATGACCGTCACCACCAACTCGACCAAATCATCTGGCGAATATTCATTACTGTCACAACAATTAAAAAGTGTCTCATTATACAAATACTTGGGTGTCCATATTTCTGAAACATTATCGTGGAATGAACATATCGACAACATAATCGCCAGCTCAACGAGATCATTAGGTTTCTTGAGGTGGAACCTCTATCTGGCCCCTGCTGCGACACAATTACTCGCCTATAAAACAATGATTCGACCCAAACTTGAATACGCAAGCGTTGTGTGGAATCCACATCAAAATTATCTAACATCAAACCTAGAATCCATTCAAAACAAAGCTACTCGGTTCATCCTAAACCATTACTCTCCACAAAGTAGTGTCTCCGCCTTAAAAGCGAGACTTGGTCTCGCTTCATTAGCCACACGGCGCAAAATTAAACGCGTGTGTTTCTTCCATCAAGTTTACCATAGTAATTCACAGTTCAGAAATATTTATTGTCAAAAAGCCCATTATATTTTTCCTCGAAACGACAACACATGTAAACTCTTTCAATACCGCTCCCATAATAACTCATTCATGTTTTCTCCCTTAATATTATGTATTACAGAATGGAATAACTTGCCAGATCATCTTGTAACCAACTCAGATATTACAGCGTTTGAAGAAATGTGCGTGCTTTTGTTCAATGAGTAGGGAACGTCTGTTTGTGTATATATATATATATATATATATATATATATATATATATCTTGTTTTATTTTGTGGTTAGACGAGATGTGGTTGTGTTAGTGTTCTTACGTTATGTTTTATATTGTATTCCCATTTATTGCCACCCCCCCTCATGTAATGCGTCCTCAAAAGACGCCCTTGAGGTAAATAAATGAAATGAAATGAAATATTGCTGGGCACCCCGCACCCTCAGCGCTTCAAACCGGCCTATCTCTCGAATTTACCTCTGAACATCTCAACTTTGTGACAAACCGGTGGGACAAACATGGGGATCCGTGGCCGAGTGATCTAGCCCACACCAGCTCGAAGCACGTGGAGGGAAATCTCGCGCTGCAGAACCCAGGGATCCTGGGTTCAACCCCCCATTTGCCGGTTATGATTTGGATGAGCATCGTACTAGCGTGTGATCGTGTATCACTACTGCGTGGTGCACGTTAAAAACCCCAGGCTAGCGGTTGTACTGCAATGGCTAAATGTCTGATCTACAGCTGGGAGAAAAGTCGCCCGTTGAGGCAGACTAAGTTCTAGCCTGTGTAAAGATACGCACACCCAATTTTTTGTGACAAACCGTTCCACAATAATCCAGTACGTGTTCATTGACACCACGAACACTAAAGCTCTTGTACCGCTCTACTAGTTTTGTTTCTATCGAAAATGAACTATATTTTTATTTCGGATCGCTCATTAATGCGCCTTGTTAAAGGTGGGGAAGGGGGGGGTGGAGAGGGAGAGATATTTGTGGGGCATGTTGCGACCACAGGCTCGTAGATGGAGAAATTAAAAAGAGGATCTCACGGTTCCAAAAAGCGCGTGGCACGAACCTCGTGAACCCCGAGTTTAAAAACGCTGAGAACCTTCATGGCAAACAGTCGCTATTTGTTTTTGTTTCCTCGCTTAAATTATCGTGGTAGGACTTTGTTCTTGGCGGACAATATGAACTTTTAGCAAACCGTTACCGCATTCCGGCTACCGCACTACCGGAGCCTTTGAAACATGCTTTTAAAACGCGTATACGTGGTCACGCGGGGAGCGCTAAAAAGCATGCTTCAAAGGCTCCGGTAGTGCGGTACCCGAAACACGGTGACGGTTTTCTAAAATTTCCTAGTATCAAAATATTGTTTTGTATCGTACCGTTCTTGTTTCCAGTTATTTTAGACCTCTACATAAATTTTTCGCAGGCGGGGGCTGGCGCCATTAATTTAACCACAGATTGATCATGGGCTTCAAGGAACCGCAATCCGCATGGCACGACCTATAGGACGGTCCCTTTCATGGTGCTCTTTCCTTTCAACGGAGCATCTGCTTTTCATAGAGGTATACTGCGTGTGTAAAGATTTCCACTCTGCTCTGAATTTAGCCGTTTGTTGTCTCGCTCGAAGTACTAATAATATACATTTACAAAGAAGCAACTTTTCCATTTTGTTCATTTCAGAACACTTCAGGCCCCGTTAGGCCCCAGAAGGAGTAGATACCAAAGAAAATTTCGAAGGCACAATCACACTCTTGAAAACGCTCAATAGATGAAACAATTATTTAAATCATATTAACTTAGCAGAAAATGCATCAGGTGTAAGGGTTATTACAGCGTGTTTTGATAGGTTATTCGAAGAATGAAATAATGTAAACATGAATCTCACCTTTGTAATTTGTTCTGGATATCCCGCTTGCTGCAGTGCGACAATGTATGCTCATTCGAAGAGCTTTTGATATTGGCCATC